>NC_088845.1:32667378-32986620 GCF_904066995.2 Poecilia reticulata
CCATGCCACTATGATCAGAAATGCTCCTATCACTAGGAGTACTTTATTTAATTTTGTCAACATTTTCAGGATTTGGTTGTTTTCCTAAGGGTCTCTCGGCAGAGTTGTGGACTATCTTCACCGGTTTGAGACAACTGTATACTAAAAATACAGCTCCCTTTGTACCTCGGGCTTCCCTCTGGAGACCAGTGAAAACTTCCAAATTCAACTTGTCAAATAATTTTATCTGTATTCTATTCTGTTTTAACTCGGCTGTCATTAAGAATACAAAAAAGTAAATCACTAACACACAGAGTGCCACTGTAATGCACCAACAAATGATTGCAAAGGTAATTTTACTCATCTTTCATTATTACTAGTTTACAATGTGTTAAATGTATCCAAGTATTCCTTTCAGTTATTTTTAAAGCTGCTCTACAAAAATTTATTTATTTATTTATTTATTTTTTAAATAAGAATTAAATCCATATGTAGTAAAATGGTTATTTACCAATCCTACCATCCCTCCTGTTGAGACATGTGTATTACCATGACTCAGTATTGCTGCCCATTTGTATAAGTTTTTTTGGTAGAATAGGTTTCCCTTCAGGTCAGATATAGGTTCCTTCTTTATTTGTTGCACCTTTTTTCAACCATAAATCTTTTTCTTGTTTTGGAGCTTGCTTTTGCATGTCTCTCAAGGTTTCTGTTGTCAATTGTTCTCCTGTTGCCCATAATATTTCTAGTTCTCCCATTGCTGCTTCTTTTGCTGTTTTATCAGCAAAAGCGTTTCCTAGTGAGATTTTGTCAGTACCTGAAGTGTGTGCAGTACATTTGCATATTGCGAGACGTTTTGGTAATTGTACTGCTTTTATTAATTCTTTTAACAATTCAGCATGTGTTGCTGGTTTTCCTGTTGAGGTAACCATGCCTCTGTTTTTCCAATACTGTGCAAAGGTATGTGGCGTCGCGAATGCATATTGACTGTCAGTGTATGTTGTCACTTCCTGTCCTTTTGTCAGTTTACAGGCTTCAGTTAAAGCCACAAGTTCTGCTGCTTGTGCAGAATAGTTCTGAGGCAATGATGCAGCTTTTAATACTTTTGTGGCTGTTACTACTGCATATCCAGTTCTAGTTTTTCCTAAAGAATCTTTCTTTGATGACCCATCTACATACAACACTATGCCTGTCTCTAGAGGTGTGTCAGTGAGGTCTGGTCTACATTTTGCATTTTCTGTCTTGCTTCTTAGCTTTTCGACGCTGTCGGCATCTCTATTTTTAAATGTGGTTGTGAGAGTAGGGTTGACATGCAGGACAAATGTCTAGCTGGTGACAAAAATGTCATGTTTCTTTGCAATAGCAGAGCGGAAACTGCATGTGGAACTCTCAAAGTTAAATTGTGAAACAACACTATTTCAGCACTGCTTGTTACAGCTAGTGACGCAGCCACCACAGCTCTTATGCAGGGTGGTTGGGCGCACGTTACGGGGTCTAATTTTGTAGAGTAATATGCTATAGGTTTCATTTTATCTCCATGCATCTGTGTCAGCACTGATGTCATAAATTTGTTTTTACAGTCTACCATTTGTATGAAAAGTTTCTTGTAGTCTGGTAGTGCTAACGTTCCACTATTCACTAGTGCTTGTTTCAATGTACAAAAAGCCGCTTCTGCTTCTGGTGTCCATTTTAATTTGTCTGACATTTTTAGTTCCAGAGTGTATATTAATGCACTCAGTGGCGCAGTTATTTCTGCATAATTTGGTACCCAGCTTCTACAGTAATTTCTCAGCCCTAAAAATGACATCATTTGTTTCTTTGTTTGAGGTTTAGGTGCTTGCAGAATAGCTATTTTTCTGTCTTGTACCACTGTTCTTCCTCCCGCGGTAAGTTGATGTCCTAAATATTTTACCGCATCCCTGCAATATTGCAGTTTATTTTTACTGACTTTATGTCCTTCTTGGCATAAGTGTATTAAAAGTGCCTTAGTATCAATTTGACAGCTTTCCTCATCTTTTGCTGCTATTAATATATCGTCCACATACAGCAGTATTTGACTTCCTTTTGGAGGTTCAAAGGTGGACAGACTTGCTGACATCACTTGTGAATATATAGTTGGGCTTTCACAATACCCTTGGGGCAGTCTGGTATATGTGTATCTTTTTCCTTCAAAAGTGAAAGCAAACCAAAACTGACTGTCTTTATGTACAGGTATAGAAAAGAATGCATTACTAATATCCACCACTGTGAAATATTTTGCTTCTGGGTCCATAGAGTTTAGTAAGGTGTGTGGATCCGGTACACAGGGTGCTCTTTGGATCACAGCCTCATTTACAGCTTGTAAATCTTGAACCATTCTCCATCCTATTGAGGGTGGTGCCTTTCTAACTGGAAATATAGGTGTGTTGCAGGGTGAGTCAGGACATTCTATCAATACTCCCGCTTGTAGCAAATCCTGAATTACAGGTCTGATTCCCTCCTGTGCATCTGGTTTCAGGGGGTATTGTCTCATTCTTGGTCTATATTCTGTTTTTGGTCTTATTATGACAGGGTTAGAATTTTTTATTAGTCCCACATCAGATAATCCTTTGGACCATAGTTGTTCAGGTATATTTTGCAGAAGAGTTTCCTCTTCTTCTGTTAACATCAAATGTCAGTCTTGTTCTGGATCTATGTGTGTTCCAGCTTGAACTGTCGTAGTCCAGAACAAGGCTTTCCTTGTTAAATCTGTGGACTGGCTATACCAGGTGTTTACTCCCGTTTCCCTCCAGTCTCTTGCTTTTTCTCCCCTTTCAACCATTTTTCCCAATGATGCCCATGTCTCATCTTTCTTTTTAAATAGGGAGATGTGTGGTGTCCAGATCATTTTATATAATGACTGTAACTCATCTGGCAGAATTACTGCTGCAGCTGATGTGTTTGCCATATTTGAATAGATATATGAGATAGTTATTTTTACTGGGGTTATTTTTCTAAGTTTGTCTGCATAAGATTGATCTGGACCTGGAGCGTTTTTATACCACATGGTTAAATGTAGGTCATCTGAATTTATGCTATCCTGGATTTCTCTGATAGCTTGTTTTCCTTCGTTAAGGAGTGAGGTTCCAACAGAAGTGGGTGGTTTGTTTGGCACATCCAGGGTGTAATAATAATGCACCGGACCTGTGCCCTGTACTACCATTAGATCCTGTAGACTTTCATGTCTTCTCATCACCCTCATTCCCTCGGGCGTTGGAACTAAGGCTAGGCCTAAAGCTACCAAGCCATCTCTGCCCAGTAAATTTACTGGACAGTCAGGTAATACTAACATCCTCATCTGGCATCCTTCTCCCTCAGGATCCATTACCCAGATGGGCTATGTTTCTGGTATATATTTCAGTGCTCCCTGTGCTGCTCTTACTGGCACTAGGTTTGGGCCTGCTTTCATTCCTGGGATTATTTTCTGAATGGTTGTTCTGCATGCTCCTGTGTCACTTAAGAATGTGACTTCTTGTCCTCTGATTATTAAAGTAACTTCTGGTCTATATTTTTCCTGGAAGAATAATTCTTCTAGGTTTAGAATTTCATCTGGTTCTAGTTTTATGTTTGAAGTTTCTTTTTCTAGTCATGCAAAATTTTCTTCTCTAGGTCTCCCTGGCCTGCAATCTTTGGAAATGTGGCCCTCTTTTCCACAGGTCCAACAGACTCTTTGTCCTCCTTGGGACCAGGAATGCCTTCTACAGCTTTCCTTATGTCTTCTTGGGTCCATGTTCTGTAAACCCTGATAATCTGAGGTTGTCTGTTTTGTCCATCACCCTGGCCTGCCAGGGGATTGGATAATTCAATTAGTGGGTATATTTGTACCTCATCACTAGTGCTCTGTAGGACTGGGATAGTGGGTGAACTGGGTGAAAGCAGTCCCCCAACTCCACTCACTAGCCTTTTGGACCAATTTCCTACCGTTCCCTTAGATCGAGTCTGTTTTGGGGTCCCCACTGTGAGACAATACTCTGGTGGCGGCGCAGTGGGCACTCCTCCTCCTACAGCTCCTTCCTCTGGGGCAGGAGGGTTTTGTATTTGTTGCATTAGGGCTGAATAAGGCCCAGAATATTCATTATCTTCCTGTCTGTGAAACATTACTTTTTCTTTTTCCCCTTCCTGTGTCTTTCTTTTTTCTGCTTCCTCTTCTTCCTGCCTTTCTCTCCCTTTCTTTTCTTTTGCTTTCTTTTCACCTTCCTCTCGTTTTCCCGCAATTTGTAGTCAAACTTTTATTTGTTCATAACCTTCTTTTATCATCTTTTTATCATTTCCCTTACATTTTGTCCTTATTTTTTGCTGTAATTCTTTTAAACTCGTGGTACTTAGTTTGTCATTAAAGTCATACTGTTTTATCCAATAACAGAGAGGTTTTAACGCATCCTTATTTATTCTTTCTACTATTTTCCAATCCTTACAAGGGAGATTTTCTAGGATCTTTTGTTTATGTTTGGTTCTCCCCTGTCCCATTTTGAACTAAATTTAGTCCAGTGTGGTTTTAACACCTGGTGTGTTCTAAACACTGGAAAATTTCAACAGGATGGTGATAAATAGATTGTGGTAAAACTCACTTCAACTCAGAGAGCGGAGTTTTCTTGTCTACAAACATCCACAAAATCTCACCATTTGTTTCCCGTTGTTTTGGTATAAAACTGTTTATCTAGTGATAATCAGTTTTCATTTACTCACACACTTTCACACTTTTAAGTAGGACATTCCTGCCCTTCACGGAATTTAACTACCTAGTAGAGGACTCCCGTTGTCCTTTGCGGAATTTAACTAACTATAGAGGACTCCGCCGTCCTTTGCGGAATTTAACTATTTCATAGAGGACTCCGCCGTCCTTTAGCAGGGGACGCCGCCGTCCCACACAGAATTTAACTAACTTAGAGTTAGGGGAGTCTGCCCTCCCGCGGACTTTAACTGCTTTTATTGTACCTGACAGTGCCTAGGATTCTCAGGGTTTAACTTCTTACCAGAGGACGCCGCCGTCCCACACAGAATTTAACTAACTTATAGTTAGAGGAGTCTGCCCTCCCGCGGACTTTAACTGGTTTTATTTTATTTTTATTTTATTTTAATTTTTTATCGTTTTTTATTTTTATTTTTTATTTTCTTTCCCATACATACTGGTTTTTAAATTTGAGTTCTACTCACAGTTTGTCGTGTCTCGGGAATCCGTCAACCCTCGGATCCCAGCCCGCGAGAGACAACCAGTCCCGGAAAGGGTCTTAATGCTGTGGCCACAGACTTATCCTGGATCTCTCTCGCCCGCTGGAATCGTCAGGTATCTTGGACTCCGGCTCGAAGGACCAAGTAAATGTTAGGTCTAAAACCTTACATTTGTTCACCAATCTGCAATAAAGAGACACAGACAAATATGAGCTGTATACTTGCAAGGAGAGTTGCTCGGAGACTGCTCAGTTTACAATCCTCCAACCCAACTCTGAAGCAGTCTCCGCTCTCCAGGCTTTTTATTTAGTTTAGGAACGCCCTAGTTACATGAGGTTCAGTTACTAAAGGGGGTGGGGGAAACACACCAACTGAAACCAATTCAAGCTTGCTTCATATCGCACAATGAACTCCTAACATAATATTCTATAGGAAACGGTCTGAGGGGTCAGAGGGGAAGCGACCCCCTCTGCATTTCTCCTTTTCAGCGCTGTTGCAAATTCACTTGAGGGTGCGATCAATGCTGACAGTTGTCTCCTCCAGTCACGAGCAGTTTGTTGCTGTCAGTTATCTCCTTAAGTCACGCGCAGTCAGTTTCTGTAAAACAGCATAGTCTACACAAGAAATTCTAAATACACACACACTTATAAAGATGAGATAACATATACATTTATTCCAACACCGGACAACATGGATAATCAAACAATTCAGAAATTTCTTAACTCCTTGGATCTTCCATCTATAGGAACAAACCAAAATGACAAGTTAATGGCAGAAATATCAGCTGAGAACGTTGACCTAGGGATATCAAATCTTAAGACCAACAAATCACCAGGCTGTGATGGGGTCCCTCTTGAGTGGTATAAGGCCATGAATGAATCTGTTCTCCCACTACTGAAAGCCTCCTTCAACTACACCCTGGGAGGGGGCGCTCTTCCGCCATCATGGCGAGAGGCGTTTATATCGGTCATACCAAAGGTGGGGAAGGACAAAACGGGTATAGACCAATTAGTGTATTAAATATAGACTACAAACTACATGCTGCAATATTAGCTAAGAGATTAAGTACCCTGATGCCTTTCCTGATAGATGAGGACCAGACAGGTTTCATTGGTAATAGGCAAACGCATGATGGTATAAGAAGGGCCGTTCATGTTATTGATCATATAATTAAAGAAAAATCAAGCACAGTCCTTCTCAGCTTAAATGCCAAGAAGGCAAATGATACTGTAGGGTGGGAGTTTTTGTTTCAAGTAATGAAGAGATTTGGGTTTTGTGATAGATTTATTCAATGTTTAAAAACTATATATTCCTCACCAAAAGTAAGAATTAAAATTAATGGAAACATTACGAGGATGTGGGCAGGGCTGCCCATTAAGCCCACTATTCTTTAATCTTTTTATCGAACCACTGGCTCAGGTTATTAGAGAGGAGGGGGTGACAATAGGGAATGTGACAATAGGGAATGTAGAAAACAATATATGCTTGTGTGCGTATGATGTTTTAGTAGTAATTAAAAACCCTGAATCTGGTATTCCATTGCTTATGAACATCCTGGAAACATATGGCAGACTCTCAGGTTATAAACTCAACATACAAAAAAACCCAAATTTTGACCTTCTATTTTGTTCCGTCAAAACAGTTAATAAATAGTTATCTATTTAATTGGCACCAATTACAAATAGAATATTTGGGTGTTAAACTAACAAAAAATTGGCTCAATTATATGAGGTTAATTACAAACGAATAAATAAGAAAATTTAGCATCTATGATTAAGAACTCAACTGACTATATCAAACAACGATGGGAAAAGGAAGCAAATGTAATAATTTTACTGAGGTCTAGCTGTGGATTTGGAGGAATATTCTATCCACCTCAAATTCTTTAACGTGGCACGATTTCTGCTGGAAGAATCTAATCAGATTTTTTATTACGCCAAACCAGAGATCGAAGCTGGGTGGTTCTCATTTCTCTTGAGGTGTGGTCTCTGCAGACTGCTTTCATATCTTTTGGGACTGTCCACAGTTGAAAACCTTCTCGAAGGATGTTAATCGAGTAATCTATGAAATGCTGGGTATAACTTTAGTCTTTTCATTCCCTGCTATGTACCTTGGAATACTTCCTGAAGGACTCAATAATAAGGACACATACATATGAAGATATTTCTGATTGCAAACAAGAAGGCGATTATTAAATGTTGGCTCCAGCCTAGACCTCCTACTCTGTTGACTTTTACAATACGTCTCCAGAAGGAGAAGGGATAGAGACTTAGGGAAAAATTGGATCATTTTATAACCAAAAGTGTCTAACAGTTGATGTCTGTGATTCTACATCACTCAAACAAACATCTGGGAGTTTTCCTCTGTATTTCTTTTTTGTAACTCCATACAGTGAAATCTCTATAAATTTGTAATGGTCATCAGTATGACTGCCTGCTACCTGCCCTAGCCCTCATGTTCTGATTGTATGTATGTGCACATACATACAATCAGAACTATGTATGTATGTATGTATGTATGTATGTATGTATGTATGTATGTATGTATGTATGTATGTATGTATGTATGTATGTATGTATGTATGTATGTATGTATGTATGTATGTATGTATGTATGTATGTATGTATGTATGTATGTATGTATGTATGTACAGTCATATGAAAAAGTTTGGGCACCCCTATTAATCTTAATCATTTTTATTTGTAAATATTTGGGTGTTTGCAACAGCTGTTTCAGTTTGATACAACACAGTAATATGGACACAGTAATATTTCAGTATTGAAATTAGGTTTATTGGACAAAAAAAAAGTGCAGTACGCATTAACACAAAATTTGACAGGTGCAAAAGTATGGGCACCTCAACAGAAAAGTGACATTAATATTTAGTAGATCCTCGTTTTGCAAAAATAACGGCCTTTAGTCGCTTCCTGTAGCTTTTAATGAGTTCCTGGATCCTGGATGAAGGTATTTTTGAGCATTCCTCTTTACAAAACAATTCCAGTTCAGTTAAGTTTGATGGTCGCCGAGCATGGACAGCCTGCTTCAAATCATCCCAGATGTTCAATGATATTCAGGTCTGGGGACTGGGATGGACATTCCAGAACATTGTAATTGTTCCTCTGCATGAATGCCTGAGTAGATTTGGAGCAGTGTTTTGGATCATTGTCTTGCTAAAATATCCATCCCTGGCTTAACTTCAACTTTGTAACTGATTATTGAACATTATTCTCAGGAATCTGTTGATATTGAGTGGAGTCCATGCGACCTTCAACTTTAACAAGATTCCCAGTGCTGGCACTGCCACACAGCCCCAAAGCATGATGGAACCTCCACCAAATTTTACAGTGGGTAGCAAGTGTTTTTCTTGGAAAGCTGTGTTTTTTTTCCACCATGCATAATGGCATTTTTTTTATGACCAAACAACTCAATCTTTGTTTCATCAGGCCACAGGACCTTATTCCAAAATGAAGCTGGCTTGTCCAAATTTGCTTTTGCATACCTCAAGCGGCTCTGTTTGTGGCGTGCTTGCAGAAACGGCTGCTTTTGCATGACTCTCGCATACAGCTTCTCCTTGTGCAAAGTGCGCTGAATTGTTGAACGATGGACAGTGACACCATCTGCAGCAAGATGATGCTGCAGGTCTTTGGAGGTGGTCTGTGGGTTGTCTTTGACTGTTCACCATTCTTCTTCTCTGCCTCTGATATTTTTCTTGGGCTGCCACTTCTGGGCTTAACAAGAACTGTCCCAGTGGTCTTCCATTTCCTTACTATGTTCCTCACAGTGGAAACTGAGGTTAAATCTCTGAGACAACATTTTGTATCCTTCCCCTAAACAACTATGTTGAACAATCTTTGTTTTCAGATCATTTGAGAGCTGTTTTGAGGGGCCCATGATGCCACTCTTCAGAGGAGATTCAAATAGGAGAACAACTTGGATTTGGCCACATTAAATACCTTTTCTCATGATTGGCTACACCTGGCTATGAAGTTCAAAGCTTAATGAGGTTACCAAACCAATTTTGTGCTTCAGTAAGTCAGTGAAAAGTAGTTAGGAGTATTCAAATCAATAAAATTATAAGGGTACCCAAATTTTGGCACCTGTCAAATTTTGTTTTGATGCATATTGCATATTTTCTGTTAGTACAATAAACCTAATTTCAATACTGAAATATTACTGTGTCCATCAGTTATTAGATATATCAAACTGAAATAGCTGTTGCATCTGGGTTCGATTCCCGGTCCCGGTCTTTCCGCATGGAGTTTGCATGTTCTCCCTGTGCATGCGTGGGTTTTCTCCGGGTACTCCGGTTTCCTCCCACAGTCCAAAATCATGACTGTCAGGTTGATTGGCCTCTCCAAATTGCCCTTGGTGTGAATGTGTGTGTGCATGGTTGTCTGTCCTGTGTGTCTCTGTGTTGCCCTGCAACAGACTGGCGACCTGTCCAGGGTGAACCCCGCCTCTCGCCCGGAACGTTAGCTGGAGATAGGCACTAGCAACCCTCCTGACCCCACTGAGGGACAAGGGTGAAAGAAAATGGATGGATGGATGGATGGATGGATGGATGGATGGATGGATGGATGGATGGATGTTGCAAACACCTAAATATCTAGAAATAAAAATGATTAAAATTAATAGGAGTGCCCAAACTTTTTCATGACTGTACATTGTACATACATACATACAATTGTATGTATGTACAATGTTTGTATGTACAATGTACATACATACAATTGTTAAAATTGTATGTATGTACAATTTTAACAATTGTATGATTTCTTTGAACCTAGTGGTTCCAAGAAATCCATCTTTGTTTGCATGTGTGTTTTTATGCCAAATCTTTATCTAGAAACAATAGGATAATAAATAACACCTTGTATACAGAGAGTGTAAAGAGGTGTGTATGTTTAGCAAAGATGCTTGTGTGAATGGCCTCTGGGGCCAAACGTTTTGAAGCATTTTAAAGGCCTCACTTATCAGTTACAACTGCTGTGTCTCCTCCTTCACTTTGGCAAAGCAAACTCCTGCGTTCTGGCCTATCATTACAAACTTGGATGCAGTTAGGTGTTTTTGCTGGATAATAACAACAAGCATGCGTCCTTCCAGGATTTGAAATGGGCAAATCATGTTAACATCAGGCTTCTAATGGCCCTCACCTGAGCCTCACTGACTCAATCTGTGTTTAAAAATGTAACAGTTTATAAAAGCTCGTATCAATTCTGCCAGGAAAAGTAGAAACATTCACAAAGTGTCTTGGGCTTTATTTTGTTAAGAGACATCTAGTCAAATGTTAGTGCTAGTGTGTTTGAGCTGCTTTTTTCTGGACTGATGTTAACAGCTAGAATGTTTCAAAACAAAAAAACAAACAAAGATATCAAAAATATCAGGCTTCTAAACTTAAGTCCTAAAACCTTTTCTGCCAGATTATATATTTTCTTGACACTTTTTAGTCTATATAAGGAGCAATTGCATTACATTTAAATGCATGAAAGTGTATCATTCGCATTTTTCATTTTCTTTATTTTTTGCAAAAACGGTACTTTCATTATTATTGTTCTTATGAATTTGATGTCAGATATATAGTATCTGTTGTTGTGTGGTGCAATTACAGAGATGCATTTCCTTAAGTTCTTGACAAGGTTTATACACACTGCAGCAGGGATTTTGGACCACTCCTCCATACAGATCTTATCCACATCATTCATGTTTTGGGGCTGTTGCTAGAGTTTTCCCTCTGGAGTTTTCCCTCTCCAAATTCTCTATTGGGTTCAGGTCTGGAGACTGGCTAGGCCATTCCAGGACCTTGAGATGTTTATTACAGAGCCTTTCCTTAGTCGCCCTAGCTGTGTGTTTTGGGTCATTGTTATGCTAGAAGGCTAAGCCAACACCCATCTTCATCTCCTTTACTGGAGAAGGACGGAGGTTGTTTAAGATCACTCGATGCACGGCCCCATCCATCGTTCCCTCAACATGGTGCAGTCATCCTGTTCCTTTTAATAGAAGCATCCCTAAAGAATGATGTGTCCACCTCTATGCTTCATGACTAGGATGGTGTCATTGGAGTTGTACTCATTCTTCTTCCCCTAAAATTGGCAAGTGGAGTTTAAACCAGAAAGCTTTATATTTTTCTTTTCAGACCTTAGGAGACTTCTCTCATTTCTCTTGACCTCATGACCATTGATACCCCATCAGGTGAGATCTTCCAGCTTCTCACCAAGCTGCTTGCCTATTTTTCATCCCTATGGAAGCATATTTCTATCATGGAGGAAAAAGCATTTTCAAGTGCTGTCACGTTATAAAGTGAAAGTTATATTGTACATATGTGATAATTATATTGTATAAACATAACTATATTGTATAAATATGATATAATGTACAAACGTGATAACTATAGTGTCCAAACGTGATACTTACCTCGTATAAATGTGATTATTTCATGTCCAGGAGGTGGCGGTAGTGTGCTTTTCAAGATGGCATAAAGAAGTTTTCCTATGCTTTGTCTAAAACATGGAGAGATACTGATGCTGCTTCGCATTGTGGTAGAAACCATAAATAGAATGCTCACTCTGAGCAGGATCCTAAACAGAATGGGACTGGACAGAAGGAAATGTTAGTCCGATCCTCTAGATGTGGCAGCGTTCCTAACTGACCATCTGGAACGAAGCTGAACTTTGATTCTGATTGCTGCTTCTGATTCGGGAAATGGCTAAAGGGCAATTCCACCTCCTTTTCACTACCTTGAGCGTAGTGAAAATTAACGTAGACACTTCGAACCTGGAATAGATTATGCATATCTGATGTTATTTTGCATGACGGTAATGATCACCTGAAATGTTGTTGGCTGCAGTACCTCAGCTGATCCATTTCTCTAGGAAGCCACAACAGCCAAAAATAATGGCAGACGATCTAGCTACTGTGAAGACAAAAAAAGGAATGACAACGGTTAAAATATTAGCAAATAATGTAAATGTTATAGTTCAGTTCTTATGCGTTCGAGATGCAAAAAGGTTTTTAAACCTCTCATTACTCAAGTTTCATAATTCAAATAAAGGTTTCACAAATCACAAACTAGGTTTGAAATATTCCATGTAGAATAATATAGTGTCCACCTGAAAACAGAATCTGTTCTGTTTTCAACCCTTGTATGTAGAAATGGGGTCCAACCGACCCCACACATGTAAAACTTGTATCATTTGCCACAGTCCTCACACACACAATGTTAAGGCACCAAAGGTAGTGAAAATTAGGTGGGATTTCTGGTGTGACTTCATTGCACTTATTATGTGTTTGGTAATACATTATTCAGTGGTGCTATATCGTGTTCTGAAGAACAAAAAGTGTAGTTTATGAACGCATTGATCTCCCCATGTTTTTTGGCAAAATGTGTAATAAAGTATGTCATGTTCCACTGAGGTTCTGTTGAATCTACACTGAACAAAAATATAAATGCCCCATGTTAAATATTGTTGCCAATGAGCATTTCTTGACATTTTATTGTACAAAAGTAATATTTCTCTTGGTTTGCATATAATTTTTAATCCAAATTGCTTCTCCCCCAAAAAATGAGTAGCTCAGCAAAGCAACCCTGGGAATTTCACCCAAGGAATATTACCTTCTTTTTCAGGCGCACAGGTTCAAATATGCATTTATTTATGACATCTGAGACAGGACTTGGATTCACCAACTAGTTTCGTAAATTCTATTTAAGATACTCTTTTAAAAACACAGTTTTCTATTAAAAAAAGAAAAGAAAAACCACAGTAGCTGAGGTTACATCCCTAAACTTAATAAAATAAAGGAAAATCACTTGTCATGCCCATTGACTAAATTATCACATGAACAATGAGAAGGGCTGCAACATAAAAAAGGGGGTGAAAAACTACTTAAAGGACATAGAAAATACAAGTTTAGGAGGAGACAAAACAGCAGCGATCCAGGGATGGGGGAGATCTATGAAAATTAATTAGTCACCATTTCCATCAAACTGCAATAAACTGGAGCTGACAATGACTTAATTGCTTACCTGCCTATCCACGCAAACGTGCACATACACACTCGCAGGAAGAGGGAGAGGAGAGCAATGCATTAGCATTCACCACCAGATGATCAAAACAACATACACCACACTTTCTGTTGTCAACAATTTTATTGAGGGATCAGACCTGGACAATGAAACATCAGCAATACAAATTTGTCCTTGTTTTTCCTTATGTGAACATAAAACATAAGAAAGACAATACGAAAAACAAAACAGAAATGACATAAGCAAAAACACTCCCGTGACCCACCCCCCTCCCTTTCCCTAGCACTTGTATCTTATCACACCGAGGCTCAGATCAAATCCTCTTCAAATAGAGTTATCAATATATTGCCGAAAGGGTTGCCAAGTTTTATTAAATTGCTTTAAATGATTTGCTAATGAGAACCGTAATCTTTCCAAATGAGAGCCTTGCCAGTTCCTCAAGCCACAACTTAACGGATGGAATCTCTGCTTTTTGTGCCAATATCTTACCCCTCTTCATAGGATTATTTAAACCTTTAACATTCCATGCGACCAAAGTAACTTGTCCCCCCTTCTTTGTGTTACATCAACCTGCATAACTCAGATTAGAATGAGAAAGAGTATAGAATTCCTGACAAGTGTGATAGAAATTATTATGCATGGTATCTAAGTCCCAGCCCACCCTCTCGAACAAAATGCTTACTGTCTTGCCTATACTAAGAAGACCCTGCAAAGTAAGGCGTGACCCCTCTAAGGAAGTTATAAAGAAAAAATAAACGAATTAAATTAAGAGTAACACTCAAACAACCAAGACACATTAACCTACTCAACTAACAACTTCCCTTACTTTTGACTCCTAATTAGAAGTTGAAAAAGGCTCTGCAAAAATATACAGTTCGAGCACCAACCTGACACACGAACAGTTGCAGGGAAACGGTCTGAAAAACATGTCAGGTTATGTAAGCTGCCTATTTGTAGATATCAGACCACCCTAGATTGTCAACAATATTCAAGGCAGCTAATTATTTAAGCAACACGAGAGTTCTAAATATTATATAAACTTAACTGGTTAAACATCACAGAACAGTCTAGGCATCAAGTACCACCAGAACCCAGTCACTCCACGACTGCATCAGGCGTCCGCCGCGGGTCGCCTACATATTTTCCCCGCCGCCAAAGTGGAGCTCTGCGAATCTCTGGACTTCTTTCGCGTGTGAGAACATTGTTTCTGTTCCTCTGAAAGTCACTCTCAGCTTAGCAGGATATAAAAGTCCATACCGAACTCCCGGCTTGTCCCGAAGAAGTGCTCTGACACCGTTAAATTACAATCTGTATATTTTGACGTCGACCTTCCTTCAAGATCTATGTGTTTTTCTGTTAGCTGATTCATTTCTGTGCATAGACGTTTTATCTCTGACTGTAGCGCGGTTCCTTTGTCTGCTAACTGTGTGGCCGCTCGCTCGAGCTCAACAATGGATGCGCCATGTTGGTCGCTGGACGTTTTCAGAACGTGAATGGCATTTTGAGTCTTGGTCTTAAGGTTGAGGAGTTCTCCTCTGAAAGTGGTGGACACTTCTTCGATGCGAGTATCTATTGTCTGGCAAATTTCGAACTTGGTGACTTGTAGTTCTGTGCGAAGAGAGTTCATAGCCTCTAGGATGGTAGCATTAGCCATCAGATAGCTAACTTCAGGCGAGTACGGGGTGGCTGGGCCTGGCTCTCTTGATTTCTTGTCCTTGTTGGCATACCGCCAACAAGGACAAGATTTGCTGTCATCCTGTCCTGATGCAGTTAGTTAAAGTCCGGACTGTTCTCACTCACAGCCTGTTGTAAGACTGCCTAAATGCCAAGCTAGTGATAAATATATTTAGAAATTTGCAGGAGCTCTAGGGAAACGCTGCCTACTTCTCCATCACTCACTAGCCTCTGCACCACACTTTCTGATCTGTCACTGATTTATAGCCAGAACTCATAGGACGTGAGCCACACAGCGGGAGCACGAGGAGGACATGTGTCAGCTTCTCTTACGCCCACTTTGCCCAACCGAAACCTCTTTACCTGGAAACGTTGCATAGAAATGTGTATTTCTATAACACTGCATTCTACACAAAGAAATGTTGGGAGGTGTTAGACAAATGAACATTTTTGATAACGGCACAGAGGACTGGACAACATATGTGGAGCGAGTTGAACAGTACTCTCTGGCTAACAAAGCAGAGGATGAGAGGAAAGTCGCTGTGTTATTGAGCATGATGGGAGTGAAAACTTATAACTTGCTGTGCAGCCTCATCACATTGGCCAAACCAGCAGACAAAAGTTTCAAAGAGACCACAGAGGTTCTCCAAAAACATTTACAACTTTAGAGGGGTCGCGCCTTACTTTGCAGGTTCTTCTTAGTATAGGCAAGACAGTAAGCATTTTGTTCGAGAGGGTGGGCTGGTCATAGCCAAACAATTCAGATTTCATAAGCGAAATCAGTTAAAAACCGAGTCCACATCGGCGTACATCACGGAGCTTCAGTGGCTGTCTGTTCGGGGAGAGGCTGTCAGATGCGCTGAGAGAACGTTTGGTCTGCGGGCTACACAAAGAAAGCATGCAGAAACGACTCCTCACAGAGGATAATCTTACGTTGCATCGTGGGTTAGAAATTGCTATATCTATGGAAACTGGAACAAAAGATGCAGAAGAGCTACAGGGAGAATGTATGGTGCTGTGTTCTGTAAATAAAAGGCGTGCGCAGCTTGATTATAAATTACAAACCTGCTACAGATGCAGCAAAAAGTCACATGATGCTAATTGCTGGTTCAAGAATAAAGAATGTCTCCAAGGCAACAACAAGGGACATATACAGAAAATGTGCAGCTCAAAACAACATAAGAAAAACAAATGTGGAAAAAAGACAGGAAACTACCTGAAGTAAATGAGAAGGACTCAAATTCTTCCCAGGAGAACTTGGCAGGCCTTGAGCTCCACACAATACAAGACAAGGAGAAAGATAAGGATGCAATATTACTCACACCTGAAGTACAAGGGGTTAAGTTAAAGATGGAACTGGATACTGGGTCAGCCCTCTCACTGATTTCGTATGAAGATTATAGAAGTTTCCAAATCTGAAACTACAACACACTTCAGCAAAACTAAAAACATACACAGGTGAAAGAATAACTCCCTTGGGAAAAGTGAAAGTGGAATATGAGAAAAATAATTGCAACCTTGAACTTTGTTCTGAAAAATGGAGGTGTCCCATTATAATGGAGGTGATGTGACTGGTTGAAACTAGGGTTGTTGTAAACGATTATTTTAGTAATCGAGTAATCTATAGATTTTTCTTACGATTAATCGAGTAATCGGATAAAACAATTATGAAATAAAATATTGGTAAATCTTCCATAACACCAGTGTTACTATCGGATATCAACATCAGTCTATTTTTTCAACATTTGAGCTTCCCTACCAGTTACTTTTTTGTAGACCGGGGGAGCAATACGGGATATTTACGGCTCCTCCGTTCAGAAACTGTTCCGCCTCCCGTTTGTTCAGACCGGGATGATATAAGTTTATTGTGCGGTTCGTCCGTAAAGCTGCACTTACCCTGTAAGCATCAACCCTCAGCCGCCCGCCGTGTTCAGTCTCTCCGCTCACCTGTAGAAATCCTCCTCAGCTTCTTCACGCCGTTCAACCAGCAGCTCCGGAGCAGAAAGGCTGCCAAACTCTCGGCATCGCGCCGGTCACTTTAAGGATGTTTATTGGTCCCACAAAAACGATGAAAACCCGGAATTATCAATCAGTAAAATCCCCGCGGGCCGAACTTGAAGGTTGGACGTTATGCCGCTAACACGTAGCTTCCGTCAACAACTCAGAGGTGGAAGTCAGAGCTCCGCTCAATGCAAATAATGTTCCGGCTGAAACACGGTGCGCTAAATGATAAAACATAAATTAACGAAGCTTCGAGGCAGGTCAATTTTCCTCGAGGAATTTTAATAATCGAGGTACTCGAATCACTCGAGGAATCGTTTCAGCCCTAGTTGAAACACATCCGCCTCAACTGGAAAGAAATAAAGTCCATGGGATTGGCACCACACCTGAGTGCAAATTCTGTGAAGGAAAAACTGAAACAGATACTCGAGAAGCATGTCCCGGTGTTCAAAGAAGGAATTGGCACTCTAAAAAATATTAAAGCACAGATCATATTGGAAGACAACGCAAAACCCAGATTTCACAAGGCATTTCCTATACCATGATGTACGGCACAAAGTCGGAAGTAGAGCTACAATGCTTGGAAGAGCAAGGAATACTCACTAAGGTGGAATGGTCAGACTGGGCTACACCAACAGTGTCATTGAGCAAGAAGATAGGTGACAGTGTGAGAGTCGGTGGAGTACTGGGTTCACTGTAAGGTTTCAGTGAACCCAGTACTCCGCATAGGTTAGTATCCACTTCCGCGGGTAGAAGACATATTCACAGCAGTGGCAGGTGGCAAACACGTTTTAAAAATCAACCTTGCCCAAGCTTATCTACAGATGTAAGTAGAAGAGACATCCAAGAAATATCTAGTTATAAATACTCACAAAGGCCTATTCCAGTACAACCGACTGGTATTTGGCATCGCCAGTGCTCCAGCAGTATGGCAACATGCCATGGATCAGATTTTGCAGGGCATTCCAGACACACAATGTTTTCTGGATGACATTATCATCACAGGTGTCGATGAAGAAACCTATTTAGCTAACCTAGCAGCAGTCCTGGCCAGGCTAGAAAAGTATGGTCTGAGAGCAAACAAAAACAAATGTGTTCTTCAAATATGCCATTGAGTATTGTAGACAACAGATTGACAGGCATGGAGTCCGCAAAACCAACGACAAAGTTGATGCAGTCTTGAAGGCACCAGAGCCTAAAAATGTTAGTGAGCTACCCTCCTTCTTGGGCTTAATTAATAACTGTCACAAGTTTCTACCGAACCTGTCAATAATTCTGCACCCACTACACATGCTACTGCAACACAATGTCAAATGGAACTGCACAAAAGTCTGTGAAGACATTTAATAGTGTTAAGCATCTCAATGCATCAGATGAAGTGTTAACACTTTCTCTGCTTTCTCTCTTGCTTAATTCATGTAAAGCACTTTGACTTGCCTTGTTGCTGAAAATGTGCTATATAAATAAAATTACCTTACCATACCATGACCCAAATCTTCCCCTTCGTCTTCCAAGTGTTGCCTCTCCATACGGCATCAGTGCTGTGCTATCTTACAAAATGCCAGATGGAGTGGAATGACCAATCGCTTTTGCCTCAAGGTCCCTAAATGCAGCCATGCATTACCATGTGCAGATAGACAGAAGCACTAAGTCTGGTGTGGGGAGTGAAGAAGTTCAATCAATATTTATATGGAAGACACTTCACCCGGATCACAGACAATGCCGTCCGCTAGTGCCCATCTTTAACCCTCAGAAAGGTGGGTTTAACCTTCCTACCATGGCTGCAGCACAGTTACAGAAATGGGCTTTGTTAAATGGCTCACACACCTACAACATTGAATTTAAAGGGACAAAGCTCAGGGGCACCGTATCCACCTTATTCTTAGCTCCCATGAGGCTTCGCGTGATTTATGGGCGCGACTTCCGGTGCAAACCAGAGCCGCCATTTGTTTACATGTTAGCAACTTGCTAACCGGCTTTCGTCAGATGTTTTAGGCTATAAAATATGTGGGAACACCAGCTGTCTCAGCTTAAATGTGGTAATATTGTTTTACTGCTACCAACAGCTATTGTGGGGAGGAATGGCGACTTGAAGAAATGGCCACAAATAACCCGCACTAGCATTTTTAGCAACTTCACTGACTCAGTTGCTTCAGATGCAGATATGCAGGTATTCTTCCGTTTGCTTTTTGTCCACACAATGAAATGAACACACAAAGCATTTTGGGTTCTCTCTTCAAGTTTAGGATTTTTAGCCAAATTCTTTTTGTTTCCTTATCTGTTGGTAGGTGATGAAAACTACTGCTTTTGTTTTTGGAGCACATTCAAAACACACTTGCTGCAGCCACAAACTAAACTTGGTCTGATTATTATAGTACAGCCACGAACATCACAAAACAGTTACCTGAGCTCTGCAAGGGCATCTTACGACCCTTTCCAGTGGCAAGTTGCTCTCTTTAACAGGTTAATGTGTGATTCGGTTCAGGTTTAGTCCAGTGGGGAGATTATCTGTATTACACTCTAAAGCGCAGCAGCAGAGGTAATTTCTCTGTTGATTTGCAGCAACATTCAGCAATGGAGAAACTTGAGGTTCTGGTTCTGATGGACTATATAAACCCACATATTTTATTTTGTCCTATAAAAAATTATTGCTGGCCCAAACATAATGATCAAGATCATGAACTTTATTATTTCTTAAATTCAAACGAAAAATCAAATTCGCATCCCACCAATATTATGTAGTCCTGTTGTTTTAAACTGTCAGCGCAAAGCTGGTCAGAACTCCGTCGTCTCCTTTTCTCTTCTTTATTACTGTCTGTTCTTCAGTGAAACGAGCTGCTAGCAGCGCTGCTAACTCACGGTCATTCCATTACAAAACTTAACGATCATGTTCCTGTCACTCCCTGTGATTAAACTCGCAATTATGATCCTCTGTACTGAGCAGCTCTCTGATAGCAGTCTGTAAACAAGTTTTACTAAATATTGTATTATAACAAAAAAAAGAGATGTAACTTGTATCATGAATATAGATTAGCAAAAAACCCTATAATTTACAGTAAAATACTGCTACTTCCGGTGAGCGCCGGAAGTAAGACTGATAGGTATTTTTCCACAACCTACGTAAAATGAACCACAGACAACTTGAGTTTTACCAAGCTTTCTTGAAAGGAGAAGACGCAGCAGACCGCTCCAGCGAGCTGCCCACTGCGCATTCTGAAAACCTTCAGTTAGAGCTCGTCTTTTATTTTCAGAGAAGGGAGGGATAGACAGAAGAGACAAGTTATCAACAAGTTCTACACACACAAGGTCATCTCGTCTTTTTCCTCGGGAGCGATTTCTCTCAAGGGCGGGTTATCAGTGTGAGAAAGTCTTCAATACAGCAGTCAAAAGTTTTAACACAGACAGTGAGAGGCCAACACTTCTAAATGAAAATCACAATAATCTATAATAGTCTATAATAATACAAGACTGCTATGGTAAGACCAATAAGCTATACACATGTAAAAATAACAGATATTTCCAACTAAGATCCATAATCGTTTCTACAGTAAACCTCCCAGAAATAAGGTGGATCTGGGTTTCAGATGACATAGCACCAATGTCACCCAATGCAGATGGAGGGCAGGAAGTAAATGCAGCCCATTTATTTCTGTTGACCCAGCATCAAAATGCCTAAAGTCTGTGTCCTGTACGGTTGTTCCAACCGTTCTAATAGAGAGAAAGATTAACTTTATTTTCGTGTATCGAAGGTAGTTGGTCACAAGGGAGTTCATTTTAAAAAAACTTACAGAAAAAAAGAGGAGAAAAGTGGATCAACAATCTACAGCTAAAAACAAGAGGTGCAGAAACTAACAATGCCAGAGTTTGGAGCGCCGACTTTTTAACAGGTAACGATCGCATCGTTTGAACTGTATTTTCAGATATTTTATTGGACAGTTACTTAGAAAGACAGTAACTGTCCAATAAGTTACTGTTAGAGAGTGCTACTAACAACATTAGCACTCTCAGAGTGCTAATGTTGTTAGTAGTTAGCTCAGTGCCGAGTCAGCAACAAAAAATATGTTTATTCAGTGGTACTTTCATGCTAAAAAAAGAAAAAAGCTAAATAAATTTAATATAACCTACGCATCCACAAAGTCACAGTGAGCTGTGACTATTCCTCCACATGGTTCGTGTCTGGACACAAACTATATTTGTGGCCAGACACGAACATGGGGGTTTTTGCAGATTGCTGCCAATGGTTGACCTACATTGGACCTGAATCCAGTGCACTACAACGACTCAACATTAACATACAACTCCAGCATGAATTTGGGTTTACAGAAGCTAAATAAATTATTTACCAGGAGATTCAAGCTCATAAAAATAACATGGGTTAGTTTGTTGTTAGTGATAGCATTGTTATCATAGACTAATTACTTAAAATAGCACAACTCACTACTCACCCGGCAGAAACAAGTCGACAGTCATTTAATGCTTCTTTTGATCCTAAATGCTTGACCCAACCTAAAACTAAATGATTGCATTCTCCAATCCTGATTCCTGGTGGCGCCCCTGATGGCAGTTTAGTAGTCTTATGGGATGAGGGATGAAGCTGTTATGGAATCTGGCTATTCTGGTTTTGAAGCTGCTGAACATTTTCACAGAGGACAGCAGGGAGAACAAACCATGCTGAGGTTGGAAGGGATCTTTTATAATCGCCCGAACCCTGGACAGGCAGCGACTATGAGCGGAGTCAAGGATGGCTGTCCTCACCACTCTCTCCGCACGTTGCCAGTCAGAGGTATTAGATGCTCCAAACCAGACAGAGATACTGCTGGTCAGTATATTCTCTCCTGTCCCTTTATAGAAAGTGGTGAGAATGGGAGCGGGGGTGGGGGGAGGGTGTGCTCTTCTCATCCGACGTAAAAAATGCAAATGTTGCTGAGCTTTCTTCACCAGGCCAGAGGTTTGGAGGTACCAGGTCAAAGTATCCCCAAGAATTTAATGTTCCTGACCTGGTCCATTGCGGCATCGTTGATGAATGAAACGTAAATCAACATTTTGATGTGTAACGACGGCCCTGACAATTGTTGACTGTGTGTTCTACAACTGTGTATTTTTGTGTGTTGTTGAAATGTGCTACACAAATAAACTTGATTGATTAATTTATTGATTGATTCATAAAGAAAAACTTGTAGGGCTGTAAGAGCCGGGATTCTTACTGGTTGATAGCATATTAAATAATAAAATGCAAATTAATTACTAAGGTACTCCCTCAAGATTACCCATAATAATTATTATAGACTTCTAAATACTTTGCAAGTGGAAAAACCTGCAAAATTGTCAGTGTATCAAATACTTGTTCCCCCATGGTGATAAAGTAACAATTTGCCATTTTGTTGTAAAATCTGTTTCTCACACATAGTGCAAATGTTGCATTGTCTGTTGAAACTAACACTGTAACCTCAGATGTTTGCTACTTCTATGGTTGAACTTCAAATGTTCTGTTTAGTTTACATGGAATAAAAATAGAAAGAATTGAATGTTTATGACTGCGTTTTCATTAACCATCCAGATGATGGCGACAGAGACCACTGGTGGGGATGTGAGGCTGTGATTTTCCTTTTTGCTCCTGTCCTGCAGATCGCTCTGGGTACTGTGACCAATGTGGAGGAGGCTGTGAAGTGGCTCAGTTACACATATCTATATGTCCGAATGAGGGCCAACCCACTGGTGTACGGCATCAACCACAAAACCTTTCAGGTTGGTGAAGTCTTTGTTGCTCCTCTTGGCAAAGGCCTCCCAGGATAATTTATTACTTTTAATATATAGAAGATGAAGCTGGCAACAGAAACATGTTTTTGTCAGTTTGAACAGCTCTCTGCTAGAGTTTAGGTCATATCTAAATTATCCAACCCGACCCAACTCAAGCCTGTAGGCATTGTGTCTGAGCCCGATCCAACCCAACTGACTTAAATTTAGGCTTGAGCCTAAAGTAAACTCGACATATGATTGTAATTCCGAATTTACTGATTTTGTTTTTAAGACCACAATTTAACAGTGTAACTCCTGCTGTTTTAAGCTTTTGCTTACCATCTTCCAGCTCCATATTGTCACTTTTTATAACCGCAAGGTGAACCATGTACATATCTTCTGGGATGTGTTATTGATAGGATCCTATCTCCACTGCTGCTTAAGCAGGGCTTCGTATGCATGCAGTGTTATTTCCTCATCCGGTTAAATCCATCTAATTTTTGTTTTTACAAAATAATACATAGATTACAGTAATTTTATATCAAACATTCTCATTTGTTTTTCTCTCTGATATTGCAGGCTTTATTAAACACACCACAGAAGTCCAACCCGGACCTACCATCTAGTTAATTCTGGCTGGGTTGGACTCGGGCCATAAATCAAAACTCTATTCCCTGCTAAGTCAGCTGTAAAGTTGCTCAAAATATAACAGCTGATGAAGATACAATTAATCTCTTAGGATCCCTCTAAATGGTTAAGCATTCACTTAATGTTAGTAATTGAAAATATTTCAGTCCTACATAACCGGACAAGAAATGCATTTGTACCTCAGATGGATCCAGCTTTGGAGCTGCACAGGAAGGAACTTGTGGTGGAGTCTGGCCGGAAGCTGGACAAGGCCAGGATGATCCGTTTTGATGAACGCACCTGCTACTTCGCCTCTACAGACCTGGGCAGGACAGCCAGCCACTTCTATATCAGATATAATACCATTGAGGTAGACCCAGTTTTTAGTAGTTTTTAGTGTCTTTTGGATGTTTAGTCAAGTCAAGTTTATTTGTATAGCACATTTCAGCAGCAAGGCAGTTCAAAGTGCTTTAGATCATAAAAGCATCACATAGTCACCAATTATGAAACAAGCAAAAATCATGGCATTTTGACAAAAAGGGGTAAAAGATCTAAATCATTAAACAACTACACATCAAATATGTTGATTAATGTTCCACTTGCCACTATTCAAAGGTTTAGGTTTACTGTGGAAAGCTGATGCATCAAACTGAAATTACTGCCAGCTTCTTTGACCCTAAATGTAATATACATCCTGAAAGACATGATGTAACTCCTCTAACCTACATTTCCACTTTCTTTATGCATGAAGACATTCAACGAACTTTTTAACTCACAGAAGACTGAAGCAGACATCCTAAGTATTGTGTCCAAGGCAGAGGAGTTTGATCAGTTGAAGGTAGGAGGATTGATGCTGAGCTAACTGTCCATTTTTATGTTATAATTTGGAAATAAGGGGTGTTACTGACTTGACCCAAAAATTGCAAACCAAGATAAGCCAATAATATTTTTATATAACAAGGGTGTAAATCCCATCTCATTATTGGGGGGGACTATTAACAGGAAAATTTCTTAAGAGCAATTTTGGGGGGTCGGCGAAGTTCCATTGAAATGTAACGTAAAATGTGGTTTAAAAAGTTTTTAAACCACATTCAAGCTGCAGGACCAAAGATGAATAGTAATGCACATCAAACATGTTTTATTCTCAGTAAGCAGCCTGCAGAGAAGTAAAACTAAAATTCAAATGTTACTTAGACACGAGTTTTGTTCAGTCTGACTGTTCTAATCTCTGCTCCACCTTTGCAAAAATTTAAGGTTCTAAATGCAAAAGCTTTAATGAGTAACTCCTCTTAATAAAATTCCTCATAAACATTGATTTATTGAAATGGTTCCCAATACAAGTTATGACCTATTTAACTTATAACTTTATTAAGCTGCTTTATTTTTAAGCCTCTTTTAGTTTTGTCATGTCCTGGGTGACTGAGAATAAATAAGTAGATAGAAATGAATATCTGGGGAGTATCATAATTTCAACGTAACACTTAAAGCACGAGAGTTTATGTAGAAAAATATTCTGATTTTATTTTGTGGTTTTAAAGGCCCTGCGTTGAAGACGGTGAGAAATAAAGACAGCTTTCTTTCTGTTTTTCTATCTGTTCTCTCTTCTGTTCTCGGCTCCCACACAGAGCTGGTAAACTTTCTCAGCCCCTCATCCACTTTCAAACTCTTCTAATTAGCTAAAACTTGAAGAGTTGAATATAAATGAGATGTTTGCTACCTTTAACAAAAAAGCTTACGTCTATGAAAGCAGTGTAGCAGTTTTGCTAATACGGCAGCTTATCATGATTCAGTCAAAGTAATGAAATAACAAACTGCAGTCTGATTTTTATTGTTAACGTGTTTCTTCCCACTGAGCAGGGAAAGTAAATAAAATGTTTACATGTCTTTTGCTTTAAGTATTTACTTACTGGAGGAGGTTTTATTTGTGATGCAGAACTACAGCAACAGCAAGCTACTTCAGCGGCTCTGACCAGCCTTTGCCGTTAGCGCCATTGTCATGGATACGTAGACGCCTCATGAAGCATTGAGTTGTACCTAACAGCATCCGCCATCTTCTATGTGGCAGCAGAGCAATCGGAGCTCCTTAAGTCTTGGGCTGTGTGGACTTGTTTCAACCGTTTTACGAAACAAACTGGATTCATTGGCATTACCTTTCACAGGTAAGGATGAAAGATCAGAATTACTTGACTTTGCAGCCAGAAATTCGCTTCTAAACAACTGAAAAATATTTCCTGTGTAGTTAAATTGGCCCGAAGTAACTGCTGATTGTTAGCATAGCAGCTAACGTTTTCATACTGTTTTCTAATGAGAGAGAGCTGATGAAAAACCGCTGTTAGAGGAGAAGTTCATTAAAAACCAGGGGATTTTGTGAGGAAAGATCAGTCAGGATCAGAGCTGGAGCTGCTGGTCTTCAGTCTCTGTTTCACAGCTCAGCTTCACCATGTCGGTATTTAGCTATGTTAAAAAGATGCTACGAGTCAGCCTCAGCATGCTGAAAATGTCTTTTTTCTGAATGTGAAAGAAACATATATGTATTTTCTATTACACTTTTGGATAATTTCTCTTTTATCTTTGGCTTTAGCCTGTGAACCAGGACGTCTCAGAAGTCATTGGAGTTCTCAAAGTGTGACCAGCAGACTGAAGCCCTGCCTGTGGCCAGTGTTCCTAGTATAATAAATAAATGTTTTATTCTTTCACTTTTTGTGTATTTTTAAATATCTCAATCTGAAGTATTAGTGTATTAATACAGCTCATGTAATGAAATAAAAATAATTTACTATGTTAGAATTATTTTTCACTCTTTTTGCTGTCAATAGCAGAGTTGATGTATACTGTAATAAATATTTTTTCTCTGGGAAAAAGTAAAAAAATATGTAGTTTAATGTTTGACAATGACTGATTTATAAATCAAGTCATTTCTCAATAATGTATAAAAAATACAAGAAAATTATTTGTTTGTCTTTAAATGTTAAATGTACATTACATTATGGAATTACGTAAATGTTCTTTAATAAAACACTATAAAAGTGTGTCTGTTCATCAATGTCAATATAAGACTTATCAGAATCATTTCTATCAAATAAAAACATTGTGTTCTTTATTCAGAAATGCCCCAAAACAATTAAATAATCACATCAAAAGTTAGAAACGCTCTCTTTAGTAATTTCTTTGATTTACCAAATATATTAATGTGTGTGAGAAAATGTGTCAATGACAGGTATTAACTTAAAATATTTTGTAGAACGGCAATTTCTGAAGTTTGGTCCATTTACCTGTATTAGCTTACTGGCACATATTCCACATTCAATATGGCAGACACTGTTACATATCGCAGCAACGGCCCGACCCGCTCCATGAGGCTTCTACGTATTCATGTCTATGCTTAGCACTGCTGTTGCTCCTCCTACACTTTGGACTGAACCATTTTTCTAATGATGGTAGGGGGGGACCTAAAAACTTATTCTTATTTTGTTCTGAGATAAATGGCATATTGATTTCATTTTTTGTTTCTTTTGCCTTTTCATATTGATATTATTTAAATGCAAACGTTTTTTCAATTTTTTTTTTTTTTTTGCGCGGGGACAATTCTAGACTTTTCCAAGATTGGGGGGGTCCAGACTCCCCCGTCCAGCCCCGGGATTTATGCCTATGCATGATTACGCTTTATATAAGCCAGTACAAGAGGCAGGGGGAAATCTTGTGCACAGGACATTTACTTATTTATTTTATGGTTTTTGGTGGCTGTTCATGTTCAGGTTTTCTAAAGGTTTAATGTGGTCCAGCAATCCAATATTTAAGTTCAGTTTTGTTTTGTTTTAGTTTGGTTTAATTGCATCAATATTGTGTGGCTACATTAATCTGCCCCAAGCCAACATCTTCTGCCCAGGCAATTTGTGAAGCATGCAGCAGGTAAAATATAATTTGGATCACCTTTTCTGGACTTTATAGATGCTCTCCTGACCCGCAGAGCCTCAAGACATAATGGTGGGCTACCATAAAGTGAAGGTGGTGTGCTGGAATTTTTTGGTAATCCTGCTGCTCAAGATAAAAATGCTGGAGGAAATTTTTTATAATTTTTAATCATATTCTTTAAATGACATGTCATTGCTTATCAAATATTTGATAAGCAATGACATATCATTGTATCTATGCCTCCTGCTCTCCTCAGTGGCCGCAGACATCACTGTGTGACTGCTTACACCTACTTTTCAAAAGCGTTAAATATAAATGCAAAAACAGATCTAGCAGTCTGGTTCAGGTTAAGGAAATCACATTGCAGGTGGTAAGTCTTTCATTTGCATATCCTCTTCCCAGTATTTTGCACTTTCTGATGATCAGCATATGCTTTGCATATCCATGAAAGCAGACACCCTAAGTATAGTGTCCCTTCGATTCCCCCCATGTTGCTATGCAGCCCTGATTGTGCGTTGTTTGTAGATGAAGTTTGCACATACCAAATTTTTACCTGTTTTTATGTATGTAAACCTTTACTATATTAGGCCCTTTGCGACTAACTTCACCCCGTTAGATGTCAGCACCACTAACGCAGTGTCTGTTGGTAGGTCCGTGAAGAGGAGTTGGAGGAGCTGGATCAGTTGCTGCAAAACCATTGCATCCTTTCTGCAGCGGGCGGTGTGGAGAACGGTTATGGCAAAGTTAACATTTTGCTGCAGACTTACATCGGACGGGGAGAAGTTGATAGCTTCTCACTCGTCTCAGACCTGTCATATGTGGCACAGGTAGGGATAAAATCATGACACACTCTGGTTTTTAGTCAACTTGTTCTAATGTGAAATGTTCCAAACAAGTTTTTTTATGTGTTGCCTATGTGTTGCAGGCATATTTGCAAAAAAAAACAAGCCCCATAAAGTTTATCCATTTGAACATTACTTTTTTTTGTAATTCAGTTGAATGTAGGTTGAAAAGGATTTGTAAATCATCATATTTTGTTTCATTTATGTTTTGCACAATGTCCAATTTCATTGGAATTGGGGTTGTACCTCCTTTGATTATTATATTCATATTCTCTCTTCTGTGAAACTTGGTAGATGTGGACTCATGAAGCTTCTCCTGAATCTAATAAATATAAATAAGTTTTGATTATCACATACTTACAGAGCTTTGCTTTGTGTATTGTTCTTGCTGTATTGTTCTACAGCAAGAACAATACAGACTTCAACAGAACCTCCTGTATGAGTGGAGAGTTGAGAGGTTAAGGCAAAGCCTTAGAACAGCAGGAATGTATTTCGTTTGGGGATTTGAATAGATTGTAATCAAACAGACTATAATGTGATTTAAGCAGGATTGATTTAAATGTAAAAGGGTAAACATGGGTGCGGCAGTGGCACAGGGGTGCAAACACTCCTGGCTCCTCTATGCTGCTGTCACAGGTTTGAATCCTGATCTGATGACCATCACTCTCTCACAACATACATTCCTGTCGACTCACTTACAAATAAAGGCCACAAGAGCTAAATAAATCCTTAAAAAAATAATCAAAAATGTTATATGTTTTTATAGCACTTTATCGACTCAGTGGACTTCAAAGTGCTTTACACTTTCATCTATCCATTAATCTACCCATTAATACACACCTTCGCACACTGATATGGTATGCCAAATAATCCACACCACCAGCAGACAAAGACACGATTGATGAATGTATATCAGACTAAAAATATATTCCAATTTTACTGGACTTTTTTTATGTGAGCTGTAACTAAATTAAATCATATAGTGTATTCTGAATTGAACAGCTATTTGTTCTTTGTAAATACCCCAGAGGTATTTTCATGGTGAACAAAACGTACCACAGCTAAACATACTTTCAGCAGCTAAGTTTCAGCTGCTAAAACTTAGCTGAAATGTTTTTTTCCTAATGGATAAGAAACATTTTCATAGAGAAAACATCCAGAATGATCCCAGTAAATCACAGGGACTCAGGATGTGTCTTATGCTGGATTTCACAAAGTCGAAAGTACAGTTCAGTAATATTAGATCTGGGTTTAAAGCTGTAATCTGCAGCATTACTGCTCTGGTTGCCTTGGACACCAGCACATGGCTGAAGATCAGAGTAGTGTAACAAGGATTATCAGGCTGATTTTTAGGACGTGTTAGTTCTGCCTTGACTTCTGGCATCAGCTTTCACTGGTCCTCCTTCACAAGCACATTCACCAGACAATCTGATCACATTGACACCTGACTAGATCAATCATAGCTGACCACAGCTGAGCACTTTATCAGTAAGCTCTACCATCTGACCTCCTCTCTCCAACTTACTCAAGCAATCCATCAGAGTACAGCTGTAGCCACCTGCATATCTGAAACAAGCCAGACCTCCTCCTGATTGCACATGATTACTCATGTGAGTGCAGGATCCTGAACCCTGCAGCAGTTGTCTTTGTCCCACATCAAACATGTAATCCAACTGTTAGCTTTACTGTTAAATCTTTTGCTTCCTTAAAAAAAAAAGAGGAAAAGTGTCCTCAAGTGCATGTAGTTCTGTTGGTTTAGTTTTTTTTACTCCTGATATCATTCCCTTTGTCAGAATGCTGCTCGGATTGTCAGAGCTTTGTTTGAGATCGCTCTGAGGAAGCGCTGGCCTGCCATGACCTACCGACTGCTCAACCTCTGCAAGGTGATCGACAGGCGACTGTGGGGCTTTGCCCACCCTCTTCGCCAGTTCCCCAACCTGAGCCATGTTATACTCAACCGCTTAGAGGAGAAGAGGCTTACAGTGGACAAACTGAAGGAAATGAAGAAGGATGAAATTGGTAAAAACACAACACCATTTTCACAAAATACAACCATCAGACATGGAACTGTTTCTGTAAATGTTTTACTGATAATTGCACTGAAATATTCTTCTGGTAATTTCTAAATGAGCAGTTGTTCACTGAGGCATGGGTATGTTTAAAAACATGTTTTATTGTAAATTGCATGTTAAGTATTGTAAATAAGTTGTGGTTTTCTCAGGTCACATGCTGCACCATGTCAACATTGGATTAACTATCAAGCACTGCGTCCACCAGATTCCTGCCTTCACAATGGAGGCGAGCGTCCAGCCAATAACACGCACAGTTTTACGTGTGCGACTCATCATCACTCCTGATTTCCGCTGGAATGACCAGGTGAATAAATTCAGAAATTTTTATGAAAGCTTTTAGAGGTGACCTACTTGCTTCATTTGATGTGGAAAAACTAGAGCTGCATATAAAGCATCTGCTCAGTAATGTGGTGATGGCTGTATTATGCTGTGGAAATGACTACCTAAGCAGTGAGAGAATAGCAGGTATAATGAAAAGATGGATGGAGTTAAATACTGGGAAGTCCTGAAGGAAAGGCTGCAGAAGACCTTCTGAGGCCAAAGTTCTTTTGGGCTTATTTCATTAGATCACAATTTCTGTCCTGGGCAGCCTATCCCTTTGCAGGGAACTCTAGAGAGATTCTGAGGGTGTGATTGGTTATTGTGGTGGGCCTTAATGTCTTAGTGCCAATTTTTGTTTTTAAAACAATGATTTGCTTGAAAAAGGCTCTGAATATTTTTTGCTGCTAAAACTCCTCCAACTGTGAAAAGCTCAAAGCTTGTTGAGCTTTTCACAGTAATTCTGCCTGATACTACTGTTGTAGTACTCCAGACCAATCTTGGTCTCAAGACCACTTTTTGATGGTCTCGGTCTCGTCTCGGACTCCACCGCATTTGGTCTCGGTCTTGTCTCGGGATTTGGGGACTCTGGATTTTATTTCAAGACTGGTCAAGTCCACAACTGTAAAAATATCACTAAGTTGCCAGCATACTGTCCAGTTTATTTGTTAACATCTTTGTTTTCACTGGATGCAAAACATACCGATTAAAATCAAAGCAATAACATGACCTACAAATTTTGTGTTTCTGTTACCGCTGTCACACGTCGCCTCCCCCTTTCACTTTCACACGGCACTCCAAGACATGCGCAGTGGTTTTCTCTGAGCAGCAGATGTCTACGGTAGAATCCTGCTACATAAATCATGAGATATAGTGACACGTAAATTCAGCAGCAGGGCCTTCCCAAGGCATAAGCAAACCAAGCAGCCGCTTAGGGCCCCTGTTCAGGGGCCCTAAGCGGCTAGGGGCTCCCTAGGTGAAGCTGATTTTTTAATTTTTTAACGTAACGATTTCTATGTCATTATAACAAAAACACACAATTTCATCCATCCATCCATCCATTTTCTGCCGCTTCTCCGGGGTCGGGTCGCGGGGGCAGCAGCTTCAGAAGGGAGGCCCAGACTTCCCTCTCCCCAGCCACTTCTTCCAGCTCCTCCGGGGGAATCCCAAGGCGTTCCCAGGCCAGCCGAGAGACGTAATCCCTCCAGCGTGTCCTGGGTCTTCCCCGAGGCCTCCTCCCGGTGGGACGTGCCCGGAACACCTCACCAGGGAGGCGTCCAGGAGGCATCCTTACCAGATGCCCGAGCCACCTCAACTGGCTCCTCTCGACGTGGAGGATCAGCGGCTCTACTCTGAGTCCCTCCCGGATGACCGAGCTTCTCACCCTATCTCTAAGGGAGAGCCCAGCCACCCTGCGGAGGAAACCCATTTCGGCCGCTTGTACCCGTGATCTCGTTCTTTCGGTCAATTTCATTATGAAGTAATTTGTTTTTACAATAATATATATTTGATAATGTATTTAGAAATCATTATTTTATGGACAAAAAGAAAAAGAAAATTTTTCTTGGGGTCCCCCTGGTGGCTGTGGTAGGTCATGCATGCTTCACCGGTAATATGAGCTGCCGTGCAGTGTGCATCCAAACGTCCAAAGCTCTGGTAGAATCAGTGGCGGCTCCAGAATTTTTTTTTCTGCAAGTGCGGACAATCAGTCATTGTCAAACATTAAACTACATATTTTTTTTACTGAGGGTGCTATGAAGGATCTTTTTTTCAACACACATGCACCCCTCTCTCCTCCCCCTACACACAGGTCAGGTGGACTAAAAAGCTCAGTCACCTATCAAGTGGATAGTGAATAATGTGATCAATAAGATCACTTATTGATCTGGAAATGATTAGATGTTTAGTATTGTTAATTTAATCAGACTGATTTGTGGTAATTTGATGCTTAGACATTAGCATGGAGCCTTGCGCCATTAGCCAGATTACTTCCAGATAATATGTTACATTGTTTATGTTAAAACAGCATTCATAACAAAGGGGATACCTAAGTATTGACCCTTTGCAACTATGTCACTTAATCATTCGAGGCGCCATGATGGACGTCGGAAATGAGGATCGGGAGTGTTGAACTGAGCAACCGAAGTTGTTTTCCCAAGTTGTTTTTGTCAGTTTATTCATGATTTCTTGTTCTAGTAAAGCTAATTTATCTTTGAACGTAACACACCTGATTGGGGCTCATAGACACTGGTATTTATAGAAGCTTGAAACAGCTAGATTACAAACTGACCCGTATCTTCTCCCTCCTGACGTATTGATCTAATTACTGACTTTACCTGAATTCACACCACATGATTTATGTCATTATGTCATAAACAGTGTTTCTCCTTAAACGGGAGCAGCCTTGAAGGAGGCATACAGACGAGACACTGACCAATTTTGTCAGTACATGCTTGGCTAAATGATGGTGTGACATTGTTTCTATGGTTACTGATGGTTAGACGTGAACCTTTGCCATAATGGGATAAAAGATATCTTTCTAATCATACTTACTTATGGAGTATATGAACGTTAATTTTCTTACCTTGTGAAAAGTGTTCGCTGCAAGTTCGCCGTTACACTGAGGGCTAACAGTCATTATGATTGATGGCTGCTATCGATCGCTGCCACATCTTTCCTTGTTACAATTTACAAAATAAATTGACAAGTTTTGTTTTCACCTTGTGCAGCCGACCCATGGTATCCTGTGACCATTTTTGCTGTGAAATCAACTAAATAAAAGCAATATTAGACTGCCACATGTATGTTTTATGACAGGCTTTACAGGAGCACTTAGGTTGTTTTGACGACCATCATGGTGGAGCAGAGGGAGTTTTGAAGAGAGTGACATCACGTGCAAAGGGTCATATTGTCATATTGGTTTTCTTTATTTACTTGTTAGGCCCGAGCAGCTAAGCGCTGCGAAGGCCTATTGTTTTTCAAATGTTTATTATTTTTTTTTTTTTTTTTTTTTTTTTTTTTTTCTCGCCTCAAATGAATTGCCTTTTTGGGGGCTTTAACATATTCAAAAACTCACCAAAATTGGTAGGCCCATAGAGACTGTGAAAAATTTACGTATTTTAAGGTCCGCGCAAAAATCGCAAAAAAAATGGCTCAACGGCGCCCCCTCGAAAATTTCAAAAGACCCTTTCCTATTCAGTTACTTTTTTGTAGAGACCTGAAATTTGGTACACTTGTAGAACTCCCCAAGCCACTCAGAATTTATAATTGTTCTCATAGTGCATGTCCAACAGGAAGTCGGCCATGTTGGATTGAATTTGCAAATTTCACCCCATTTTGGCCGTTCATAGCCTTCGCATTTGATCGAACTCCTCCTAGGGCTTTTGATGGATCGGCTTCAAACTTGGTCAGTTTGTTCATAAGGCATGCCCGATTAAAAGTTATCAAAACGGTGAGTTTTCGTGCATGCTGAAGGGGTGATACTAGGGGTCAAAGTTCACTGACTCACCATAAAATAATTAACAGTTATATCTCCTAAAAAGAAGGTCACAGAGCCACCAAACTTTCTGTGTGTGATCACCTTTGGATGCCCTACAAGACCCAATTGTGAAATTTTGAGATCACATAAGCCACGCCCCCTTAGAACAGGAAGTGTCATGTTTTATTGTGATCGGTCCCTACCTGACCTCTTTAACCTAATCAACATGAAACTGTGTCCACAAACAGAAGACATGTTGGTGTGTTATGGTTTCCAACGCTGTTTGTTTTGGAGGCAGCAGGTGGGCGTGGCGGCGTGGCGAATATACCTGTAACAACTTGTCCATACGTTTGGCTCTGTATTCCACAATTTTGAGTCCAGCTGCACCAAACTCACTGAGATGGATCCTTATCCACCTCCGGACAGTAATCCAGTGCAATATTTGGTGGGCGTGGCCTAATGTCTCAACAGCGCCCCCTAGAAGAGTTTAAATCATCAACCCCAAGCCATGCTTTAACCTAGAATTATGAAACTTGGTACACATGTGTACGTTGTCAGGATGTACAAAAAAGTCTCTTGGAGCCATGGTCCAAACCCAACAGAAAGTCGGCCATTTTGGATCAAAGCCGCCATTTCCGGTTTTTCATAGACGTCGCATCTGATCGAACTCCTCCTACAGCTTTTGAGATACAGACTTCAAACTCGCTCAGCACACACTTAAGACATTGAAGGTGAAAAGTTATCAAAAGAATTCTCGTACATCAAAGCATGTGGGCGTGGCTAAGTGTCAAACTTTGGCTTTGTGCCATGAAATACTAAAATGCAATAACTTCTACAAGAAAAGGGACAACTTCATCAGACTTTCCATTTCTCATTATTGGCCAGCCTTGATCACATTCACAAGGTCATATGATGACATCACCTTAGCCACGCCCCTCTCCAACAGGAAGTCACCTGTTTTTGTCTGCCGGAAGTCCTTCTTTTACTCTGACTCAAATGGGATCAATGCTGTGCAAATTGATATAAAATGACTTGATGATGAACTCTGTGTATGTTGACTGCTAGCTGAAGCATGTGGGCATGCCTTATTAGCAAATAGCAATGCCAGCCATGTCTACGATCATCTCTAAATCAACCAGGCTTCATCCAATTTGCACCAGATTTTCTATGATCGACTGTGGTGATCCTCTAAAGATTGGATTATAACTTGACTTCACATCACTCCCTAGGTTAATCAAACAGCTGTATCTTATCTCTACATTGGCTAATCTGCATGAGATGTTGTGGGCTGCAGCAGGGAGCGCTGCTGTAAACACAATGCAGCTAATGTTAACACAAGTGACTAGATAAAGTATCAATCAAGCTGTTCAGATGCACATACATTCTCCCAAAACTTAAACTGTCATGATTTGTGGTTGTTGGTGATGAGGATGAACACCGAGACCCAGGTGATGATGATGTTTATTATAATTTAATAAAGAGAAGCTCAAACACAATCCAGTACGCGCAACACAGCAGGAAATCTTGCACACATCTAATACAGGTAGCCACTGAAAAAACTGAAGACTGAATGTGACAGCGACATTATAACTTGATTCCACTTAGCCCTGTAGGTTAAGTGGAATCAAACAAAACCAAACCAACTTTATTTACAAAGCCCTTTAAAACAACCACAGCTGATACAAAGTGCTGTACATTAAAACACAACATAGTAAAAAAATTAAAACATACAGCTTAAAAACAAAAACATACAATTTAAAACTAGATCCCGCTGGTGTTGAAAGCCAAGTAAAATTGATGGTGCAGTGGTGTATGCACAGCAGCTATGAGGGTTGCCAGCCTGTTTGGTTCAACCTATCTCTGTGAATCAGTGTTTTCTGACAGGAACTTCATCAAGAACAAACACAGAACATGCCTCACTGATGCACATCTGAAAGATGCACTCACAGTTGCAGTTTCAAGTTACACACCAGATTACAGAGCACTGGTGAACAGCATGCAATTCCAGTCTTCGCACTAATAAGGATTCCAGTCTTCTCACTAATAAGGAAACCAATACCAGATGTCAGTAGCAACATGGCAGTGTCATGGCAAAGTTTAATTAAAATATTGAGGAATTGTGTTCTATTTAAAAGTGTGTTCATGACATATAACAGTTACAATTTTGTTAAAAATGCAGATTTGGTCATGAGTTCAAAATGTGCTAAGATTTATTTAAAAATATGTAAGTTGATTCTTTTTTTGCGGCAACGTTCCATGTCCCCATGTTTTGCTTACAATTATTTTTTGTAAAATGTGCCAAATTTGTACAACAAAGTATTTAATTATACATTTAGATGCTTGCACGCTAGCTGGAGATGTGCACCAGCAAGCTTCCCGACCACACTAAGGGAAAAGGGTGCAGGAAAATGGATGGATGGATTTAGATGTTTACCATTATTCAAATATAAACAAAATGCCTTTTAAATATAATTTTCTTCTTTACACACCTTTTTGTTGATGGATATGTTCAATTTCATGTGTCCCCAGTGCAGCGTAATAGACTTAATCATGACATTTAAACTATAAAATATATTTTTATATTTATGTTTTTCTTCAATAAGTTGATTGACTTGATTTAACCTTATTTTAATATGCAATTTAAACTACTGAAACTATTTTCTCATTTGATATTTTCTTCATATTATACATGTGCCAGTTCTAACTTTCCACCCTGTTAGGATGTTTAAATTCTGCCTTCAAATGTCTAAAATTCCATAAAAACCATTTAATGTAAATGACTTCAATTGGTTCTGATGTGAATTCAACCATGGAAAACAAAGTAAGCTTCAACTGTCACCATCTCTGTACTTTTCTTATTTTAAATATGTTAAACCTGTATATGTAAACTTAAAGTTCCGCCCTGTTAGGAAAGATTTTAAAAAATTTTATTCAGTAGAATTAAAAAAACCTAATATTATAATTAGTCATTAAAGTTTTGTTATTTTGTTGAAGTTTAGCTAGCTAAATGTTGACCACATAAAGAGTTACAGGTAGGTTAGTTAGACATCTACCTATAACTAGAATTCCTGTTTGGAACATACCAGAGTGTTATGTTCCACTCTGTTATGATCCACCCTGATAGGAAAGATTGTGAAAATGTTTAATCAGTAGAAATTAAAAAACATAATGTTAGATTTAGTCACTAAAAGTTTTTTATTCGGTTGAATGTTAGCTAGCTAAATGTTGACCACACAAAGAGAAACAGGTAGATTAGTTAGAAAAGTTCCACCATGTTATTTTCCACCCTGTTATGTTCCACCCTGTTAGGAAAGATTGTGAAAAATAGTTATACAGTAGAATTTAAAAAATATAATGTTAGATTTAGTCACTAAAAGTTTGTTATTCGGTTGAATGTTAGCTAGCTAAATGTTGACCACATAAAGAACTACAGGTAAATTAGTTAGAAAAGTTCCACCCTCTTATGTTCCACCCTGGTATGTTCTTGAACCAAATAAGGTAGAAATTAGGGTGAAAAGAAATAACTTTGTCAATTAAAAAATTTTGAGATGATGGAATAGAGTTGCAGAGTAGTCTGAGGTATTATCAGATGACTTTGCCATTTGTCTGTTTTTATTTAACTAGTTACCCCCATTGACTCTTGTGAGGGGAACAATGAGTACCTGTCATGGAAAAATCCACTACAGGGATATCACATGTTCTTGCCAAATAGAGCCAGGGAAAAATCTCTACATATACTTTGATTTCAAAGAGCAAATCCTGCAACTAATAATGAAAATCATCAGATTTTAGAATCAAAGACTTTGATTTTCCACCCTGTTATTGGAGAATACACCATGTTATATTCCATTCCACAAAAGTTTTTATTAAATATTGTTACAGAAACATTAAGTACTGTGGATTTTTCTGAAGCATGTTGGGAGTTGAAGACCAATAAATGCAAATATTGGTATAAGTTTTTAAAATTACCAATATTTTCAATGCTGTCAGTAATAATGAGTAAAAGAACAGATTTTTCTTTACAATAGTCATAAATGATTCATAACGTCATGATGTGTTAAATTTCAAGAATAAAAGATATTATATAGTAAAAGGGAAAAACTATATTTAAGAAATGTCATTATTTTTCAAAATTTAAATGTTTAACTATGTGTGGTCCATATCTAAATGTTCATAACAGGGTGGAACACATTCAGAGACAATGGTGAAAAAACCCCACATGTAATAATTAATTTATCCAATCCTGAGATTGCCCATTATTAAGTTCTTATTGTTAAACATGTCAGTGTTGTAACAAAATATTCAAAACTTAAAACAATACTTTTTTTTCAAAAATCCTGAGGCTGAAATGTTGCTGCAAAAAAAGAATCACCCAATCACTGAGATTAAAAGAGATAAAGTGCTGAATATTGATATCTGTTTCCCACCTTGTTTTTGTTGCTAATTGTTGTGAGAAATCATTAACGTGAACAGTGCCTTCTCATGGATGAGTATTCTCATGGATCAGTATCATTAATCATTACTGATAATGTATAAGGCAAACTGAGTAAATTTGTTATTTCAGAAGAGCGTGTCAAACTGGTAGCCTTTATATGACTCGGTACCCATGAAGTAGCTCTCAGTTTCAAAAAGGTTGGTGACCCCTGATTTACTCGCTGCAGCAAAACAGCAACATACTTTTGTGCATTGTCTGTGAGCAAAGCCAAACATGACACACTGAGTAAATTCAAGGAGGGTGGGTTCGGCTGCTCCGTCAGAGCATCAGCGGTGGCTGGGGGAAGGCGGTGCTGGGAAGACGCGGTGGCTATAGGCCGAGCGGCGCTTGGCTGCGAGGGCCGCTCGAGGCTCCGCGGAGCTTTAATGTTTATTTGCAGCTTAAGGGTTTGATTTGACCGTCTGAAAAAAAACAAAGCGGGATGTTTACCACAAGTTATCTTCATGCTGACTAGTTCCATGTCCTTCATTCAACTGGATATGAGGTCAACTGTAGGCAATGATCCATTTCTTCCATTATTTCAGACTCCTTTTTGGTTTTGGAAATGTAATAAATTGTACTCCGCCCTCTAAATGTTCTAGGTAACGGCTGTGGGGATTGCACATTCCTCACTGACAGCTTGGAACATAATTAGGCCCGAGCAGCTAAGCGCTGCGAAGGCCTATTGTTTTTCAAATGTTTATTATTTTTTTTTTTTTTTTTTTTTTTTTTTTCTCGCCTCAAATGAATTGCCTTTTTGGGGGCTTTAACATATTCAAAAAGTCACCAAAATTGGTAGGCCCATAGAGACTGTGAAAAATTTACGTATTTTAAGGTCCGCGCAAAAATCCCCAAAAAATTGGCTCAACGGCGCCCCCTAGAAAATTTCAAAAGACCCTTTCCTATTCAGTTACTTTATTGTAGAGACTTGAAATTTGGTACACTTGTAGAACTCCCCACGCCACTCAGAATTTATCATTGTTCTCATAGTGCATCTCAAACAGGAAGTCGGCCATTTTGGATTGAATTTGCAAATTTCACCCCATTTTGGCCGTTTATAGCCTTCGCATTTGATCGAACTCCTCCTAGGGCTTTTGATGGATCGGCTTCAAACTTGGTCAGTTTGTTCAGAAGGCATGCCCGATTAAAAGTTATCAAAACGGTGAGTTTTCGTGCATGCTGAAGGGGTGATACTAGGGGTCAAAGTTCACTGACTCACCATAAAATAATAAACAGTTATATCTCCTACAAAGAAACTCACAGAGCCACCAACCTTTCTGTGTGTGATCACCTTTGGATGCCCTACAAGACCCAATTGTGAAATTTTGAGATCACATAAGCCACGCCCCCTTAGAACAGGAAGTGTCATGTTTTATTGTGATCGGTCCCTATCTGACCTCTTTAACCTAATCAACATGAAACTGTGTCCACAAACAGAAGACATGTTGGTGTGTTATGGTTTCCAACGCTGTTTGTTTTGGATGCAGCAGGTGTGCGTGGCGGCATGGCGAATATACCTGTAACGCCGTGTCCATACGTTTGGCTGTTAATTCCACAATTGTGAGTCCAGCTGCACCAAACTCACTGAGATCGATCCTTATCCGACTCCGGACAGTAATCCAGTGCAATATTTGGTGGGCGTGGCCTAATGTCTCAACAGCGCCCCCTAGAAGAGTTTAAATCATCAGCCCCAAGCCATGCTTTAACCTAGAATTATGAAACTTGGTACACATGTGTATCTTGTAAGGATGTACAAAAAAGTCTCTTGGAGCCATGGTCCAAACCCAACAGGAAGTCGGCCATTTTGGATCAAAGCCGCCATTTCCGGTTTTTCATAGACGTCGCATCTGATCGAACTCCTCCTACAGCTTTTGAGATACAGACTTCAAACTCGCTCAGCACACACTTAAGACATTGAAGATGAAAAGTTATCAAAAGAATTCTCGTACATCAAAGCGTGTGGGCGTGGCTAAGTGTCAAACTTTGGCTTTGTGCCATGAAATACTAAAATGCAATAACTTCTACAGGAAAAGTCACAACTCCATCAGACTTTCCATGTCTCATTATTGGCCAGCCTTGATCACATTCACAAGGTCATATGATGACATCACATTAGCCACGCCCCCCTCCAACAGGAAGTCACCTGTTTTTGTCTGCAGGAAGTCTTTCTTTTACTCTCACTCAAATGGGTTCAGTGCTGTGCAAATTGATATAAAATGACATGATGATGAACTCTGTGTATGTTGACTGCTAGCTGAAGCATGTGGACGTTCCTTATTAGCAAATAGCAATGCTAGCCATGTCTACGATCATCTCTAAATCAACCAGGCTTCATCCAATTTGCACCAGATTTTCTATGATCGACTGTGGTGATCCTCTAAAGATTAGATTATAACTTGACTCCACTTCACTCCATAGGTTAATCAAACAGCTGTATCTTATCTCTACATTGGCTAATCTGCATGAGATGTTGTGGGCTGCAGCAGGGAGCGCTGCTGTAAACACAATGTAGCTAATTTCAACACAAGTGACAAGATAAAGTATCAATCAAGCTGTTCAGATGCACAAACATTCTCCCCAAACTCAAACTGTCATGATTTGTGGTTGATTGTGAGGATGAACACTGAAACCCAGGTGATGATGATGACGATGATGATGTTTATTATAATTTAATAAAGAGAAGCTCAAACACAATCCAGTACGGGCAACACCGGCAGAAATTCTTGCACACAGCTAATACAGGTAGCCACTGAAACAACTGAACAACAAAGTTTTTTAATTATACATTTAGATGTTTGCACGCCAGCTGGAGATGGGCACCAGCAACCCTCCCGACCCCACTAAGGGACAAGGTGCAGGAAAAAGGAAGGATGGATTTAGATGTTTACCATTATTCAAATATAAACAAAATGCCTTGTAAATATTATTTTGATCTTTACACACCTTTTTGTTGCTGGACATGTTCATTTTCATGTGTCCCCAGTGCAGCGTAATAGACTTCCTCATGACATTTAAACTATAAAATATATTTATATTTATTTTTTTCTTCAACAAGCTGATTGACTGGACTACACCTTATTTTAATATGTAATTTAATCTACTGAAACTATTTTCACATTTGATATTTTCTTCATATTATACATATCCCAGTACTAACTTTCCACCCTGTTATGATGTTTCATTTCTGCCTTCAAAAAGTCTAAAATTCCACAAAATCCATTTAATGTATGTGACATCAATTGATTTTGATGTGAATTCAACCATGGAAAGCAAAGTGAGCTTCAACTGTCACCATCTCTGTAGTCTTACATTTACTCTGACTCAAATGGGTTCAATGCTGTGCAAATTGATATAAAATGACATGATGATCAACTCTGTGTAAAACAGTTTTACACAGACTCAGTTTTGAGTCTGTGTTTTACACAAAATTAGTCTGTGTAAAGACTCAGTTTTTTATTGAGTAAAAAACTGAGTAAAAAACTCAGTTTTTTACTCAGTTTTTTACTCAGTAAAAAAAAACCCCATCTCTAATGGTGATGTCACCCCCGTTTCCAACTGCTGATTTCAAGTGTGCTTCAGCTGAAGCGTGCTGAAGCATGTGGCTTCAGCTAGCATTCTTCAGCACATGCTAGCTGAAACATGTGGCTTCAGCTAGCAGCCGAAGCCACATGCTTCGGCTGCTAGCTGAAGCATGTGGGCGTGCCTTATTAGCAAATAGCAATACCAGCCATGTCTACGATCGTCTCTAAATCAACCAGGCTTCATGTGATTTCCACCAGATATTTATGGCTGACTTCAGTGAACCTCTAAAGACCCCAATAGCATTAGATTATAACTTGACTCCACTTCCCCCCTTCGGTTAATCAAATAGCTATATCTCCTCTCTACATTGGCTAATCTGCATGAGATGTTGCAGACTGCAGCAGGGAGCGCTGCTGTAAACAGTGGTGGGAAGTACTGTACTTAAGTAGAGTTTTCGTTTTCTGTACTTTACTTAAGCAGATTTAATAATGGGTTCTTTCTACTTTTACTCCACTACATTTTACAGTAAGTATCTGTACTTTCTACTTCACTACATTTCTACAAAACTGTCTCGTTACTCGTTACATCCAAGTCGCGTTGCTCTTTTCTTCCGTTAAAATGTGAAGTTGAGGGATTTAAGGTGGCGCCGTAAAATCCCAGCAATAACGTGACGTAGTGTCTGTTGTCACCCATCGGCTCCACCTTTACTCGCACGCGGAGCTCCAAGACATGCGCAGTGGTTTCCTCTGAGCGGGTGAAGCTGCCTAATCATCAGTAATATAAAAGCGCTGCATAAATCAAAATAACTGGCGACATGGAAAATCAGCAGCGCTTCGCTTTCACAGACGGTGGGGACTTCGTCCAACTTTTAGCGTCACTTGGAAGGATAGCTTAAAGAAAGGTAAGATCTGTGGACGTGATGCTAGCTAAGCTAGCTGTACAGAGACAAATGTTGCATCTGATTAAAAAAAGTTGTCACTATGCGCTGAATTATACGGTGTTGACTGAGGTGTCGCATATATGGGACAACGCTGTGACCAAAGTCTGCAATATAGTGATATAACATTCAGGAACGATCTGATTCTTCTGGACGGATCTTTACTAAGTCCTAAGGACTGAAGCCTCACTTAGAGCCCTTATTTGTTTATATATATATATCAGATATTAAATAAATGTGTGTGTATATATATATATATATATATATATATATATATATATATATATATATATATATACACACACACATTTTTTTAATCGCTGAATAAGTAAAAGTTGAACGTATGAACACATAGCATACTCATTGCTAATTGATTTCATCTCCTATATAATGGCAAACATTGCAGTGGGAGGGAGGATAAAAACAGTCACGATGCTCCTTCTGCTTGGTTACTTGTTGCGCCGTTGGACAGTGGAAAGATTGTTAGGAAAGATTGTGAAAAATGTTTATTCAGTAAAATTTAAAAAGCATAATGTTAGATTTAGTCATTAAAGGTTTGTTATTTTGTTGAAGGTTAGCTAGCTTGTGTTCAATTTTAAAGTGTGTTCATGACATATAACAGTTACAATTTTATTAAAAATGCAGCAGATTTGGTCATGAGTTCAAAATGTGACAAGATTTTTTTTTAAATATGTAAGTTGATTTTTCTTTAACATTACATAATTGATAACTTTTTGAAGCATGGTGCAACATAGTTCATGATTTGTTGAAAAAATTGTTTGAGTGGCTAGTGAAAATTGGATATTTTTCCTATGAAATGTAGAGATGTAAGTGGTTATCTAAAAATGTTGGGTGATTGTTTTGCGGCAACATTCCATGTCCCCATGTTTTGCTTACTATTAATTTTTGTAAAATGTGCCAAATATTTACAACAAAGTATTTTAATTATACATTTAGATGTTTGTCATTATTCAAATATAAACGAAATGCCTTTCAAATATTTTGTTCTTTACACACCTTTTGTTGACGAACATGTTCAATTTCATGTTTGACCAGTGCAGCGTAATAGACTTCCTCATGACATTTAAACTATAAAATATATTTATATTTATGTTTTTCTTCAATAAGTTGATTGACTGGAGTACACCTTATTTTAATATGCAATTTAATCTACTGAAACCATTTTCTCATTTGATATTTTCTTCATCTTATACATGTGCCAGTACTAACTTTCCACCCTGTTAGGATGTTTCATTTCTGCATTCAAAAAGTCTAAAATTCCTTAAAAACCATTTAATGTAAGTGACATCAATTGGTTTTCATGTGAGTTCAACCATGGAAAACAAAGTGAGCTTCAACAATCACCGTCTCTGTACTTTTTCTTATCTTAAATATGTTAAACCTGTATATGTAAAGCTTAAAGTTCCACCCTGTTAGGAATCCTTCAACTAATAATGAAAATCATCAGATTTTAGAATCAAATACTTTTATTTTCCACCCTGTTATGGGACAATCCACCATGTTATGTTCCATTCCACACATGTTTTTATTAAATATTGTTACAGAAACATTAAGTACTGTGGATTTTTCTGAGCCATGTTGGGAGTTGAAGACCAATAATTGCAAATATTGGTCTAAGTTTTTGAAATTACCAATATATTCTATGATGTCAGTAATAATGAGTAAAAAAAAGTGTTTTCTTTACAATACAGTCATAAATGATTTGTAACTTCATGATGTGTGACAATTTCAATAAAAAAACATATAGTAAAAGGGACACACTCTAAGAAAAATTCATTATTTTTTCAATTTAAATGTTTAACTATTTGTGGTCCATATGTAAATGTTCATAAAAGGGTGGAACACATTCAGAGACAATGGTGGAAAAACCCCACATGTAATAATTAATTTATCCAATCCTGTGCTTGCCCATTATTAATTTCTTATTGTTAAACATGTCAGTGTTGTAACAAAATATTCACAACTTAAAATACTTTTTTTTCAAAAATCCTGAGGCCGAAATTTTGCCGCAAAAAAAGAATCACCCAATTACTGAGATTAAAAGAGATAAAGTGCTGAATATTGATATTTGTTTCCCACCTTGTTTTCATTGCTAATTATTGTGAGATAATTAACGTGATCAGTGCCTTCTCATGGATGAGTATTCTCATGGATAAGTATCATTAATCATTATTGATAATATATAACTAACGGCAAACTGAGTAAATTTGTTATTTCAGAAGAGAGTGGCAAACTGGTTTTTTTTATTTTTATTTTTCTCGCCTCAAATGAATTGCCTTTTTGGGGGCTTTAACATATTCAAAAACTCACCAAAATTGGTGGGCCCATAGAGACTGTGAAGAATTTACGTATTTTAAGGTCTGCGCAAAAATCGCAAAAAAAATGGCTCAACAGCGCCCCCTAGAAAATTTCAAAAGACCCTTTCCTATTCAGTTACTTTATTGTAGAGACTTGAAATTTGGTACACTTGTAGAACTCCCCAAGCCACTCAGAATTTATAATTGTTCTCATAGTGTATGTCAAACAGGAAGTCGGCCATTTTGGATTGAATTTGCAAATTTCACCCCATTTTGGCCGTTTATAGCCTTCGCATTTGATCGAACTCCTCCTAGGGCTTTTGATGGATCGGCTTCAAACTTGGTCAGTTGGTTCAGAAGGCATGCCCAATTAAAAGTTATCAAAACGGTGAGTTTTCGTGCATGCTGAAGGGGTGATACTAGGGGTCAAAGTTCACTGACTCACCATAAAATAATAAACAGTTATATCTCCTACAAAGAAACTCACAGAGCCACCAACCTTTCTGTGTGTGATCACCTTTGGATGCCCTACAAGACCCAATTGTGAAATTTTGAGATCACATAAGCCACGCCCCCTTAGAACAGGAAGTGTCATGTTTTATTGTGATCGGTCCCTATCTGACCTCTTTAACCTAATCAACATGAAACTGTGTCCACAAACAGAAGACATGTTGGTGTGTTATGGTTTCCAACGCTGTTTGTTTTGGATGCAGCAGGTGTGCGTGGTGGCGTGGCGAATATACCTGTAACGCCGTGTCCATACGTTTGGCTGTTAATTCCACAATTGTGAGTCCAGCTGCACCAAACTCACTGAGATCGAACCTTATCCAACTCCGGACAGTAATCCAGTGCAATATTTGGTGGGCGTGGCCTAATGTCTCAACAGCGCCCCCTAGAAGAGTTTAAATCATCAGCCCCAAGCCATGCTTTAACCTAGAATTATGAAACTTGGTACACATGTGTATCGTGTCAGGATGTACAAAAAAGTCTCTTGGAGCCATGGTCCAAACCCAACAGGAAGTCGGCCATTTTGGATCAAAGCCGCCATTTCCGGTTTTTCATAGACGTCGCATCTGATCGAACTGTGTTGTAACAAAATATTCAAAACTTAAAACAATACTTTTTTTTCAAAAATCCTGAGGCCGAAATGTTGCCGAAAAAAAAGAATCACCCAGTCACTGAGATTAAAAGAGATAAAGTGCTGAATATTGATATCTGTTTCCCACCTAGTTTTCATGGGTAATTATTGTTAGAAATCATTAACGTGATCAGTTTCTTCATAGATGAGAATCATTAATCATTAGTGATAATGTATAAGGCAAACTGAGTAAATTTTTTATTTCAGAACAGAGTGTAAAACTGGTAGCCTTTATATGACACAGTACCCATGAAGTAGCTCTCAGTTTCAAAAAGGTTGGTGACCCCTGATCTAATCGCTGCAGCCAAACAGCAACAGATTTTTGTGCATTGTCTGTGAGCAAAGCCAAACATGACACACTGAGTAAATTCAAGGAGGGCGGGTTGGGATGTTCCGTCAGAGCATCGGCGGCGGCTGGGGGAAGGCAGTGCTCAACAGATTTTTGTGCATTGTCTGTGAGCAAAGCCAAACATGACACACTGAGTAAATTCAAGGAGGGCGGGTTCGGCTGTTCCGTCAGAGCATCGGCGGCGGCTGGGGGAAGGCGGTGCTGGGCAAGCGCGGTGGCTATAGGTCGAGCGGCGCTTGGCTGCGAGGGCCGCTCGATGCTCCGCGGAGCTTTAATTATTTATTATTTTCCTCAAATCTCTAACACACAAGAACAGAAGAGCGTGTTTGCTATGATAAATACTGTCAATATTGTGAGTTCATCTTGATAACAGCCATGCACTTTTGGACAAATTGTGACCGCCAATTGGTCAGGAGTTTACAAATGCCCTGGAATGATTGGGGGAGGATTGCGCTATGTGGGCACGGGGGCAGAGCCTTCGTTATGTCAATTGTTTCCTGGAAATGATAATACGCAAAGTTCATATCCTGTTGTATATTTTTTAACTCAATATATAATAATTGTTTTTTTTTATTTTGTGTATTTTAATGAACATGCCACAACAACTACAAATAAGAAATGTTAAATTACATATTAAAAAAATAAATCTAATATTTTCAGAGGGTGCTAAGGGGGTGCTATGACTTTTCCAGGGGGTGCTATAGCACCCCCTAAAGCCCCCCTGGCGCCGCCATTGGGCAGAAGATATGTAACCAAAACGATGTCTCAAGAAACAGCTTATCCTTCAGGGAGAGAGAAAAGAAAGAGGAAGAATAGATAAAAGCCAGGATAAAGGTTTGTTTTAATGTGTCTTGGTAATGTCATGTTTATCAAAAAGATTTAAGCTGCTAATAGAAAGTTAGCTTGATAGTGACCTTCAACGGTCCAGTTCAACAGCCAAACATTTATGCTACAATGCTTGTAGGTTGTGGTTTGTTTCTGAGGTTTTTTTGTTTTCAAAATGGTATTTGATAACATTTGATAACAACAATTAAAACTTCTCAATATTTGACATTGTCTAGCAAAATGTTTTTACATCAGGCTACATGGCTACTACATTAATATATCAATGAGCAGCTGTAGTTGACTATATGCTGATGAGCATGATCATTTATGTGGCTAAAATAAACATTATTTTTACATCAACTTCTAAGTTATGTGAAACTTCTGTTAAAATCATTTGAAGGCTCAGAATCAACTCGGTGTATGTGTGTATGTATTCCATCTTAAGTAGGGCTGCCTCGATTGCAGTTTTCTGGCCAATCCCCTGTTATTGACCTTTAAAAAGCCTGACCTGCCAATTTTGACTTTGGCCGATACCAATTTTTTTTGTCTGAAATGTCGCTAAATATAGCATGAAAGTCACTGAGTTGGCAACAGTGGGGTGAATATTGTTAACTGCAAATGTGCATACATGACCTGCCAGGCCGACCCTGTTCAGCAACGCTTTACTTCCACAGATGGTGGGGACTACGTCTACCTTTTATCACTTAGAAAAGAACCTCAAACAAAGGTAAGCTATGTGGATGTCATGTTAGCAAAGCTATCTGTGCAAGGGCAAATTGCACTTGCTATGAAAAAACGTCACTCACTGCACTGAATTATTGTACGGAGTTTTTAACTGACGTGTCACATGCATGAGACAACTCTGTGACCAAAGTCTGCAATATAGTGATGTGACATTCATGAACGATCCAATTCTTCTGGATTCCTCTTTACTATAAACGATAGGACTGGAGCCTCACTGAGAGACATTCTTTGTTCTTGCAATGCTCTGCGTACACTGCAGTAGCTATTATTATTTTGTTTAATTATATACATTGATATTTATTTAATTAGCAAATAAATAACACACAAGAACAGAAGAGCACACAGAACATGCTTATTGCTCTTTGATTGTTTTCGTCACCTGCAGCACCGTGCTGCCTAGCTTCATGCAGCGGGAGAGAGGGTGAGAACAGTCATGGTGCGCGCCTTGTGCTTGGTTACTTCTTGCTTGTTGCTCCTTGGTCAGTGTTCACAGTTGAGCGTTGTTTACCATTAAAGCATCACCTTAATTGCCATGTTTAATGGGGTAGACAATGGTGATTTCTGACATGGGCAATATGGGCAAATGCCCTGGGCATTATCTTTTTAGGGATGGCATGAGATCTCTGTGAATTGTGGCACAGAAATGGAAGCAAAGCAGAATGAAGAATTTGAATTGATAATTATATTGGTTAAATTTATTTCAGGTCAAAGTTTTAATATCTAGCTGTTTTTATGGGAATGTGGATCTTTCAGATCAAATTAAGAAGCTATTTTGGTCATTTCGCATTTTATTGTGTTATGTAGCTTTGGCACTGGTCTTGGTCTTGTCTCGATCTCGATGCACTGTGGACTTGGTCTTGAATTGGTCATGGGTTAGGTGGTCTTAACTACAACATTACCTGATACATCAGAAACTGACTCAGTCAGTGTGAGAACAGTTCTCCAGTTCAAGAATGCTCAGCAGCACTCTAAAGTGAAGCTATATGCTTTTCCTCATTGCCTCATACAAAAGATTTGAACAAGAAATTAAATAGAGAGCTGTAATTCTTTTTTACCCACTTTGACAACATTTATAAATTTCCCACTGCATGTAACACACCCCTCCTGTTTAAAGCTCTGTCATTTGTGTAGTACTTGGTCATAGAAACTAATTGTTAGCAGATTTCAAAGGATGAATTATGCTGTGAATCCAGGGAGACAACAGCTGCTGCATTTGAGCGTTTCATTTCAGGGTTTTTCCTGAAACACTCCACTCAATATTTACACAACTATTTAATAACCCAAGCAGCACAGCATGGCCACATTCATTCTGCTTCTATCTTTGTTATTTTTTCCGCCCTGGAATCTCCATCTGTGCTTGAGAGCCTGAATGCCTGCAGCCCTCGCCAAGATGTCTCACCTCAGTGGTCAGACTGGCCACTGGTGAATCGGGACAAGCTTGGCGCAAACATTGTAATGAAATCTGAGGGAAACAGGAAGCCTATTGTAGTGGGGCTGAATATGAAGTTGAATGTTTATGTCCGATTAGCAATGCATGCTCTAATCATGGGAGACTGGTAATGGAACACTGTCTGGCTTAGCTGTGATCCAGCTGCAGAGCCAGGACACATGTCCTAACACATGAGCCCTTCTCCCTGAAGGCACCCTGAAAACAGACCACACACAGACACTGTGTGTGACACTGTGTCTCTACACCAGTCTCATTCTTTCTCGTCTGTATCAGTCAAGATGGTAATCATAAGGCCGTCTTGTTTAAAGTGCGTAACACAAATATTCATTCCCATTGATTTGCATTTTGTCACATAAATCTAATATATTTTCTTGTTCCCTTTTTATGTGTTGGATAGTTCAGAAGTAAAAAGAAAATTAAAGTTGCAAGCGGCGTTGGAGGCCCTCGCAGCAAAGCGCCGCTCCGGCCTATAGCCACCGCGTGGTCCCAGCACCACCTCCCACCAGCCACCGCTGACGCTCTGACGGAGCATCCGAACCCGCCCGCCTTGAATAACTGAGTGTGTCATGTTTGGCATTGCTCACAGACGATGCACAAAAATCTGTTGCAGATCGGCTGATGCAGCGAGGATATACAGCTGTTTGATTAACCTAGGGGGCGCAGTGGAGTCATGTTATGGTGCAATGCTATTAGGCTCTTTAGAGGTTCACTATAGTCAAAAAAAGAATGATGGAAATCGCATGAAGCCTGTTTGATTTAGAGACTATCGTAGACTTGGCGGGCATTGCTATTTGTTAATAAGCCACGCCCATAAGCTTTTCAGCTAACAGCCAACATTCACAGAGTTCATCATCATGTAATTTTATATCAATTTGCACAGAATTTAACCCATTTCAATAATAGAGTAAAAGTAAGACATCTAGCAGAAAAAAAAGTGACTTCCCTTTGGAGGGGGATGTGGCTAAGGTGATGTCATCAATTGACCATGTGAATGGGATCAAGGTTGGTTAATAATGAGACATGGAAAGTCTCATGCAGTTGTCACTTTGCCTGTAGAAGTTATTGCATTTTAATATTTCATGGCACAAAGCCAAAGTTTGACACTTAGCCACGCCCACATGCTTTTATGTACGAGAATTCTTTTGATAAGTTTTTATCTTCAATGTCTCAAGAGTGTGCTGAGTGAGTTTGAAGTCCATCTCAAAAACTGTAGTAGGAGTTCGATCAGATGCAACATCTATGAAAATCAGGAAATGGCGGATTTGACCCAACATGCCCGACTTCCTGTTGGGTTTGGACCATGGCTCCAAGAGACTTTTTTGTACATCCTGACAAGCCACACATGTGTACCAAGTTTCATAATTCTAGGTTAAAGCATGGCTTGGGGCTGATTATTTAAAATCTTATAGGGGGCGCTGTTGAGACATTAGGCCACACCCACCAAATATTACACTGGATTCGTGTCTGGAGTTGGATAGGGATCCATTCCAGTGAGTTTGGTGGAGCTGGACTGAAAATTGTGGAATTCAGAGCCAAACGTACGGCACCAGCGTGACAGGTCAATTCGCCACGCCGCCACGCTCACCTGCAGCATCCAAAACAAACGGGGTTGGAAACCATAACACACCAACATGTCTTCTGTGGACACAGTTTCATGTTGATTAGGTCAAAGGGGTCAGATAGCGACCGTTGACAGTAAAACATGACACTTCCTGTTCTCAGGGGGCGTGGCTTTGGTGATCTCAAAATTACACGATTGGGTCTTGTAGGGCACGCAAAGGTGTTCACACACAGAAAGTTTGGCTGTGAGTTTCTTTGTAGGAGATATAACAGTTTCTTATTTCTTGGTGAGTCGGTGAACTTTGACCCCTGGTATCACCCCTTCAGCATGCATGTATTTGGATGGTTTTGATAACTTTGAATCGGGCATGCCTTATGAACCAACTGAACTAGTTTGAAGCCGATCCATTGAAAGCCCCAGGAGGAGTTATCAAATGCGAAGGCTACAAACGGCCAAAATGGGGTTAAATTCGCAACTTCAATCCAAAATAGCCGACTTCCTGTCATTCTTGCGCTATGACAATAATTGTAAATTCTGAGTGTCTTGGGGAGTTCTACAAGTGTACCAAATTTCAAGTCTCTACGATGAAGTAAGTGAATAGGAAAGGGTCTTTTGAAATGTTCTAGGGGGCGCTGTTGAGCTGTTTCTTTAGCGATTTTTGCGTAGACCTTAAAATACGTACATTTTTCACAGTTTCTATGGGCCCACCAATTTTGGTGAGGTTTTTGAATATGTTAAACCCCCAAAAAAGCCAATTCATTTGTCAGGAGAAAAAAAAAAAACATTTGAAAAACAATAGGCCTTTACAGCGCTTAGCTGCTCGGGCCTAATAAACAGTACAATTACAATAGGCCTTCGCAGCGCTTAGCTGCTCGGGCCTAATAAACAGTACAATTACAATAGGTCTTAGCAGCGCTTAGCTGCTCGGGCCTAATAAACATTTGAAAAACAATAGGCCTTCGCCAGCGCTTCGCTGCTCGGGCCTAATTATGTGGACTTTGAATTCCATGACATTTGTCAGTGGCTCCATCATTATGGAGTTGTTTTTACCAGCTTTGTACATCTAGACCAGGCATCTCCAGCCAACCATCAGGGTCTACTGTCTACTTCAGCACATCTGAATCAAATTAATGGCTCGTTATCAGGCCTTTGCCAAATTTTATGGCATGCTGAAGAAGTAACTCAGTGACTCATCTTTGCAATGAAAAATGTTCATCACTTCATATTCCAGGTATTCCTCAAAAAACACTTTACTTGTATCACGCAATTCCAATTTTTAAATTGACCTTTTATACATTTTAAGAAATAGCATGTTTTATATCACTACCTTTTTCTTCCATGAGTGGGTCAAAAATGGCCCGCAGACATTTTCTATTGAATTTAATGGAAATCTTTGTTTCTTACCATCTGTGACTGTCAGGAAAGCATTTTTTGTGAACCGTACACACTGAGTCCTAAGTGTTACCCCTAAGTAATAATAATTACACAGCAAGAATTTTTACAAATAATTATTATCTTTGTTTTTACCTCATAAATGTGTGTGTGCGCGCGTGTGTGCGCGTGGGTGTGTGTGAATACTGACAGTGTTATTGTCACGAATCAACCTTCTTTGAAGGTAGCTAACACTAGTTATCAAACCAGGCTAGCTAACATTACTGCGTGTACTTTATTGCGCATGTGTATTATTTGTGTGTGCGCGTCTGCATGTGTTTCTGTGGAGAAAACCAAAAGAGAGAATGTATTGAATGACATGCAAAACCTGTTGATCAATGTATTCAAAGTTCTTTCTTTTATCTTCTCAATAAATAAACTAAAAATTCATAGCTATATAAATAAATGAATAAATCCAAATGAGCTGGAAAGGAATAGAGTGCCTTCTCCGGGTCAGGAGGGTCGTCCTGCCCCAAGTGGAGGATTTTAAGTATTTCGGGATCTTGTTCACCAATGAGGGAAAAATGGAGTGGGAGGTCGACAGGCGAATTGGTGCAGCGTCTGCAGTGAAGCGGGCGTTGTACCGGTCTGTTGTGGTGAAGAGAGTGCAGAGTCAAAAAGCGAAGCTCTTGATTTACCGGTCGATCTATGTTCCTACCCTCATCTATGGTCATGAGCTTTGGGTCATGTCCGAAAGAACAAGGTCACAGATGCAAGCGGCCGAAATTTATTTTCCCTGAGGGATTTTGGGATTTCCCTTAGAGATAGGGTGAGGTGTTCAGTCATCCGGGAGGGACTCAAAATAAAGCCGCTGCTTCTTCACGTCGAGAGGAGCCAGCTGAGGTGGCTCGGGCAACTGGTTAGAATGCCTCCTGGACGCCTCCCTGGTGAGGTGTTCTGGACCCCCTCTCACCGGGAGGAGGCCCAGAGGCAGACCCAGGACACCCCAGTGTTCCTTCCTGAGCTAGTTAAGCTTGTTAGTGTCATGAAGGCGTCCTCCTGCTCTCTGGACATGTTATCATTGCTTTTTTGAGATCATTGGTTGTAAAGTTCTGAACATAGTAAATGTTTCTTTAAGTTCTGTTTGTTTGAAGAGTGATGTCATCTATCCACTCTTAAAAAAGTTTAATTTAGATTCTTCTTTGTTTAGCCGTTACAGAGCCACCTCTAAACTCAAAGATTCTTGAGAAGGTTGCGGCCAGGCAGTTAACTGCTGCTGTGGATCATCACAGTATTCTGGACCAGTTTTAGTCAGGGCTTCATAAATCACATTCAACTGAAACTGAAACAGCTCTTCTTAGATTCTCCATTGATATGTTGATGCACAGTGATTCAGGAAAATATTCTGTGCTGCTTATGTTAAACCTGACGTCATCTGACCCTAATAGAGAGGCTGAGAGGTTGGGCTGTTATACCAGCTTCTGCTTTAAAATTGTTGTCCTCTTACTTGTCTGATAGATCAACTTTCTTTACATACGTACAGATCCCACTCTCTGTCCTGTTCATTTTGGCAGGACAGAGAGGGCTCTTTTTTGGGACTATTGTTTCTGCTCTATCTGCTCCCTTTTTCGTTCAATGGTTTTATCTTTTTAGCATATTTCCCATCATTTTTATGTTGTATATTTCTTTTCGAGTTCTTTAATGAAGTCTAATAAACTGCACATTTGACTAAACTGTCTGTATTCAATTAAAAAATGGATGACTGAAAGTTTTCTTCTGCTAAATGAAGAGAAAACCAGTGTTTTCCAGCATGGTCCTCAAAGCACACTGCCCTGCATGTTTTAGGTGTTTCCTTGGTGATTTCAATTAACAGGTATTTGCTGAGCTGCAATCAGCTGAATGAGGCACATTGAGAAATCAAAAAACATGCAGGGTAGTTTGCCTTGAGGACCAGGGTTGGGAAACAATACTGTGACCAATACCTGCTGTTTGTCCCTCATACAAAATGAAAAACTAAAGAAGACAGATCCTTCTCTTTGGTGGCACCCAAGACTTTTGAATTCCCTTCCTCTGACTTTCAGATCAGCAGAGTGTAAGTTTAAGGCCAGCAAAAAACGTATCTTTTTTAATCTGCCTTTGCTTCACTTTGGTTTGTGTATTTTGTTTGTTGAAGCATTTTGTGATTCTTATCTTGATAGGTGTTATGTTTTACTTATACTTCAGGTCCACGGGTCTGTGGGTGAGCCATGGTGGTTGTGGGTGGAAGACTCCATCAATGATCACATCTACCACTCTGAGTACTTCCTCCTGCAGAAGAAACAGGTTGGTTTTTGTTTTGGACCTTAGCTAAATTAAGGATGGAGTGTGTAATTTTTAATGACTTGTATGTTGGTTCTTTATGTAGGTGGTAACCAAAGAGCCTCTGCACATAGTATTCACCATTCCCATCTTTGAGCCGTTACCTTCCCAGTACTACATTAAGGCAGTTTCGGACCGCTGGCTTGGAGCCGAGGCTGTGTGCATCATCAACTTCCAGAACCTCATTCTACCTGAGCGACATCCCCCACACACTGGTACACACAAGCAAACACACACACAATGTTCGACCAAATTCAAGAAAGCCACTGGATTTATTATTGCAAGCAGAAAACCTCCCACATGAGAAGTACTCCACTTTTTCTTGTGCCGTAATTTCTGCACTAAGCCATTACTTTATTGACACACTTTGAACACAGTCAGTTAAAGCAGGGGTTTCCTTGCCTTGTCTAGGTCCTTCACCTCTCAGATGCATCCTGGCTCCAAAACAGCTGAATCAAATGACTGAATTGCCTCTTGAATGAGTCATTTATTTGTTCAGCTGTGTTGGAGAAAGGATGCATCTAAAACTAGAGGACAGTAGATCTCGAGGACCAGGGTTGATGATGTAGCTAATATGTGGACTGCCAACGAGTTTCCAAAGGCTGGACTTCTGCATGATGAAGAGGATGGCATAAGCTCAAGAGCGAATTTGCCTCTAGATCAGTGGTTCTTAACCTGGGTTTGATCGAACTCCAGGGGTTCGATGAGTCGGTCTCAGGGGTTCGGCGGAGCCTCTGCCACGGAGGTAAAGACACACTTCTGTAAAGTTGTGATGACGCCCACCACTTTGCCATCACTTGCTGCAGAGGATCACGTTACATTGCTTAGCCAATCAGTGTTGCGGAGGAGCACTGATTGAAGGAGCTCCACTCTCAGCATGGATTTGAACTTGTGTCTTTAATTACTTCAGCAAAGCTCAGTTTTTACCAAATTCTGTAGCTTTCGGTGTACTTCTAAATCTTCTCCTTAGTCGCATCTTTTCTGGGTTGCTACTGCCTCTAGTGGTGTGGAGGTGGTAACACAACTAATATAATTACATTACTAAATCAGAATACCTCAAAGTCTTTATTATTTATTATTAATTTTTCATTCTCTTAAGAATATAGAGCTAATTAAATGATCTAAACAAGACCTTAAAGTGATTCCAGTTTCTCTCGATGGCCAACCTGTTGAAATTGTGGCAAATTTTAAATACCTTGGATTGTTCCGGGACAGTCAGCTCAACTTTGCTGAAAACACTGACTATATTTTGAAGAACTGTTCTCAGAGACTCTACCTTTTAAGAAGACTTAGTGATCTTGGGGTGACCCAACTAGGCTCTAGTTGGGTCACCCCTATGTCTTGAATTTGGGGGGAAAAAAAATATATTTTATTTATCACTACAGAAGGGTTCAGTGAATGTGCATATGAAACTGGTGGTTTCGGTACCCCAAAAAAAGTTAAGAATCACTGTTCTAGACGAAAGTGACATTAAGAGTTACAAGAAACAGACTGAGTAAGTGGGAGACAAAGTAATCTGAGGTTGTTCAGGTCCAACACTGAAGAAGATGATTTTTTTTAGTTTTAGTTCAAGTGGACAGGAAGAAGATGGTTGTCTATAGCTGCGTTTCCATTACAAATGCGCACAAATTGTTGTCTATTTTCTGCCAATGTCGAAAAACACAATTCCAGTGTTCCCACTAAATAAGAAATTAAGTTAAAATAACGTGAATAAGTTAGTTCACACGACACATCATTAAAATATATGGCAGTAAGAAATGTTAACACTTACATGAATATATTCTTAATTCAGCGCCGGCACTTGCGCACATCATCTAGAAGCCATCAGAGGAGACATCAACGTCTTATTCAGGCATTGGCATGACAAGCAGCTATGTATGCAGCACTTTGGGGAAACTGTAGTCACCGATTTTACAGGAGAGTCATGCATTCGGCATGTTGGAATGACGTACAACTTATCAACTGTGTGATGCTGTGAGAGCTTTGGTGGAGCAGCTGCACACTTTCCAAAAAATTTAACAAACTACAAACCATCATCATCCTAACACTTCCTGTTGTCTTCTTCATCATTTTTGCCAGAAGTAACATCCGACTGTTGATGTAAAATGTGAAAAAAGTGTTTTCTTTTTATCAAAAAACATGTTTGTTTTATATATATATATATATATATATATATATATATAAGAGGTGTGCCGATCGATCGGCCACTGATCATAATTGGCCGATTTCCGTGAAAAAGTGTATGATTGGTGATCGCCGATCACGGTCTCTTGTTGCCGATCACACAAACCGATCACCTGCATCTCATTTCGCAGCCTGCCTGTGCAGCTGGTCTCCTCTTTCCTTCACACTGCGCAAACGCGCAGCAACAAATCCTAAGCGATGTGGAACTATAACGCACTGAGTGAATGGGGAAGTTTGCGTGTTGCGGCGGAAAATTGAAGCACGTCAAAATGCATCAACGCAACGAATCTTATATGGCATAAAAACAATGCCATACTTGACGGAGTTTGGCTACATCGAGGCTCACTGCAGTAAAAAAGACATATGGAGGATCAGATAGCAGGCAAAGCAGCGCACAGCTACAAACACTCACCCGGATTAGCATGACGGTCAGAAAGCTAAACAAATAACCCGCAAAATTATTTAAGTCTTCGAGTCTTTGAGCTGCGATCTGTTTCTGTTCTTGCTGTTGAACCGCTGTTACACGCTACAGGTAGTAATATTTGACAGACGGAGCGTCGCTTCTGCTCCACCTGGTAGTGACTCTCACACCGAACCTCTGCTTAAAGCTGCAGCATCTAACTTAAAAAAATACATTTTACATATGTATTAAAACTTTCGCTGTACTAACATGAGACAGATAATCTCTAAAAAAATAATCGATCTCCTCCCAGTTCTGCATAATTACTCCGCTCAGTCAGAAACAGCCAATCAGAACTAGCAGTAATCAGCTAGCCGCCATGCTAACAGGAAGTTTACATTCAGTAACTCAGGATTGTTTATTGTAATGGAACCTGTATTTGCCTTTGAATGTTAAGTTTTATACCGGAATTTTTTTGGCAATGTTGAGAGGTCAGTGATTCTTGAGAATAGGGACAAAACAGGTCCTATGGATAAAGCACACAATTTGAATAAAATATACACAAAATATAATTTTTTTCAAATATCTGACTAAACTAACCTGGGTCATGTGAGCACAACAATGTATATTTTCCTGGTGTTTGCTGAATATTTTTTATTTTAAACATTGTAGTCGGTGGTAAAAGCCCTGGTCCAGGAGCAGAACTCAATATAGTATAATAGCTTAAAACAAATAAAGAAATACTAAAAATATATTTTGTCCCTATTCTCAAGAATCACTGAGTTTTTATTTTTTCTCTTTGCATTATTTAGCCTCTTCGGAGCCTTTATATGTTATCAGTCTGTTAAAGATAGTATTATCAATAGCAGTACAATTTGCACAATGCCTGTTTTGTTTAGTTTTCTTCTTGTAAAAATTTATTTAAAAAAAGTTTTTGTCTAAATTAAGGTGAATTCATGGTTCCTTTTTCCACATAATGTAAACGGTAGTGTTTATGATTTTTAAAAAATTATTATTATGTGATCGGCCCTCATGGGTGATCGGTTTCGGTATCGGCAGGAAAAAACCTGATCGGCACATCTCTAATATATATATATAGGGTAAGGGTTAGGGTTACAAGCAAACAAATAATAATAATTTTTTTTTTTTTTTTTGCTTGTGTCCACAAAGCAAATGTATTCATGTTACACCTGCATTTTATTTACAAGTTTGGTCTATATATGTGCAATTTTGTTTTCTTTTTAAAGTTATTAGGTGTGGCTTTTATTCAGGTGCACTCAATTGTCTAGAAATTAGGGTATTTTCCAAGTAACCAAGTTTTTAAGATAGTGCATTGGAGTTTAAGTGCTTTAAGTAAATAGCAATGCAAGTTTTCTATTGTAAAGTTTTGACATACAGTGCATGCTGTTCTTGGAAAAAATAGATGTTGCTGTGTTTAGAAAGCCCACCTCATTTGCATTGTTTAATAAATGGTTGAAATGTGGCTTAAAATGTGTAACAGTTCATAATAACCTGGATGGTCATATGTGAAGCCTGATGTTTAAAGAATTCATCTAACATTGGACTCTTCTTAGGGGTGGGAGAAGGAAATAGTAGGGTGATTCGGCAAAATATACATTTTATGAGCTGAGAGATTGCTTCCCTGTTTTCACAGGACGTCAACCATCAGCGATCAGTGCTGTGATTATATTAAAGAGACATGTTTGTTTTGAAAGGTTTTGTTGAATGTACTGTGTAATGAATGTGAGCTTTTATATCCTCCACACATCTCTTTAAACCCAGCAGCATTATTGTGGTCAGTTTGTGGTTCCTGTCACAGGTAGACCGTGCAGTTTAGGCTCAGAAGACAGCTGCATTACTGCACATGATGAGGTCAACTTGCTTCTCCCAATGGAAGAGGTCTTGAAGAATCTTGATGTACAGCAGCTCATTTAAAAAAAAAAAAAGGAGTGGATAATTTTGCCACATGAAGTTAAAATTATCTATTGTCCAATTAAATTTCTGTTATTTCCGATTAACTTGATTTGACGATTTGGTTAAGCTAATATAGTTTTAGTTTGTGTACAACTGATGAATTACAAAGTAAATGTAAAGTTGTAGCTGTATTGTTGTATTGTGTGCAGGGTTGATCTCGAATCTTCAGTATAATTCCTGTCTTGGTTAGGATATCTCTACACGCTCTGTTCTGTGACACTCTGTGTCTAGATATATTTGCTGTCATGCATGGCTCTTTGTTGCAACAGTAACCGGGTGGATATGTTGGATTTCATTCTGGTTTTCCTCTTTTATTCTGCTCAGAACTTCTGGACCTGCAGCCATTGCCTGTGACAGCTCTGGGGAACCAAGAGTTTGAGAGTTTATACAAGTTCACTCATTTTAATCCCATCCAGACACAGATCTTCCACACACTGTACCACACTGACACCAATGTGCTGCTGGGGGCACCAACAGGCTCTGGGAAAACCATTGCAGCCGAGCTTGCCATGTTCCGGGTCTTCAGCAAGTATCCCTCCTCTAAGGTTAGACTGACTGAGGCTCTTTTTGCTTTGTGTGTGTTTTTGCATCAGTTCTAATTGAGTTTATTGGATGTCTTCACTGTCACATTGATTCTGGAAACAATGTAGAAGTACTTTGCAAATATTTAGCAATACGGGAAGCTGGGTTTTATTTTCTGTAAACTTTGACTTTCTCACATGTTTTTCTGTATTAATCAAAACAGAAGTTTCGCATACATAAGGTGTAATTTTTTGATGGCTCAGCTTATCAAGTCATTCCTGACCTTTTTTTTCTTAATTGTTGCCATTTAGGTTGTCTACATTGCCCCTTTAAAAGCTTTGGTGAGAGAGAGAATTGAGGACTGGAAGATCAGGATTGAAGAAAAACTGGGGAAAAAGTAAGTGACACTCCTCATAGAAAAGCTCCACCTCTCAGGAGTTGTGATAAGATGGTAAGTTTACCAGTTTTGCAGAGCTGTCATTCTTTTTCCTGTTTCTTGTGTGTGAAGAGTAGTAGAGCTGACTGGTGACGTTACTCCAGATATGAGAGCTATTGCACAAGCTGACCTCATTGTCACCACACCAGAGAAGTGGGATGGAGTGAGCAGAAGTTGGCAGAACAGGAGCTATGTTCAGAAAGTAGCCATTCTCATCATAGATGAGATCCACCTGCTGGGTAGGTGTCACTCTGTGTTATGTGGTTATGAAAAGCAGCATATACATCCAGATGACCTCTCTGAGAGTGTTTATTACCTCTAAAGAGCTATGATGAGGTAGAGATAAATAAACTACATTTTCTGACACATTCTCTGCTGCTGACATGCGTATGTAAATTGAACTGTGTGTCCAGGTGAGGACAGAGGCCCTGTGTTGGAGGTAATTGTGTCCAGGACTAACTTCATCTCCTCTCACACTGCAAAGGCAGTGAGAGTGGTTGGTCTGTCCACAGCTCTGGCCAATGCTCGGGACCTCGCTGACTGGCTGGGAATTCAACAGGTGAACTGTAAAAAACACATGGTCTGTCTGAACTAGTGTTTAAATGAGTAAATATCAGAATGTTGGAGTGCTTGTGAATGCAGCACAATGTCCTATGTGAGTTATTGATTATAACATCATCCCTGACTTGTGGATTTAAGTGGTGCAAGGGGTATCAAACAGCAGCACCATTTAATAATAGTGTTACATGATTAAACAGCTCTGGTTTAACAGATAGGGTGAGAAGCTCGGTCATCCGGGAGGGACTCAGAGTAGAGCAGCTGCTCCTCCACATCGAGAGGAGCCAGTTGAGGTGGCTCGGGCATCTGGTCAGGATGCCTCCTGGACGCCTCCCTGGTGAGGTGTTCCGGGCACGTCCCACCGAGAGGAGGCCTCGGGGAAGACCCAGGACACGCTGGAGGGACTATGTCTCTCGGCTGTCCTGGGAACGCCTTGGGATTCCTCCGGAGGAGCTGGAAGAAGTGGCTGGGGAGAGGGAAGTCTGGGCCTCCCTTCTGAAGCTGCTGCCCCCGCGACCCGACCCCGGATAAGCGGAAAAAAATGGAAAAAATTGATTTTTAATTTGTATCTCAGAAGTATTAGGTTTAGGGCTAAATTAGATTGAAGAACCTAAAGAACTCACTTGTGTTACAGGGCTGGATCCACTATTATTTTTAAAGTCTCTTACTTATTTCTGCAGAGCACAATAAGTGTGTTATCCTCGTGTTTGCTCAGAATCACAGAAAGGTCCAGTTCCAGTAACCCCAGAGGAATGTGTGCCATCCATAAATCTGGCTGCTTCGCTGCTGCTGGGATGGAAGCTGCCCAGCCCACTCCATCGCTCTCATGCATTTCTAGACATTCAGGATAGAACACACCAGAATACCAGATCCAGTTAGTCAGGCACATCACAGGTTAAAGAAAAGGCCACCAGTGTCCTGCTGCTTTCATGCCACAGCCAGAGGGAGCCTCAGTTTTCCAGCTGCTCTCATTCATTTTCTATTTTTTTCCCTTTTGTCCATTTTCCCTGGTGCTGTCTAACAGGTGGGGTTGTTTAACTTCCGTCCATCTGTGCGTCCTGTCCCACTGGAAGTTCACATTCATGGTTTCCCAGGACAACACTACTGTCCCCGAATGGCCAGCATGAACAAACCCACTTTCCAAGGTCCAGCTGCACATTCACATTCATGTCTTCATACAGTCATAAGCAGTCGTCTTCTGTGTCAGATACTGTGAGATCAGGTTCTAAAGGTTTTTAAGCAAAAAGATTTGTCTAACATTTAGCATTACAGAGAAAACAGCTGCTGAGATAGAAAGCATCAACATATGTATGTTTTTATCATAAATTATGTGTTGGATGTGGGACTTGAAAATTCCTATTCAATCCTAAGAAGTATTAGCCAATATATTTCTGAACATTTCTTTGTAGCAATACGCAGTCATTCACCTGCCAAGCCAGTGTTGATTTTTGTGTCATCAAGAAGACAAACCCGTCTGACTGCCCTGGACCTGATTGCCTATCTGGCCACAGAGGACAACCCCAAGCAGTGGCTGCACCAAGATGAGAGAATGGTATGTTGACACCCTGTCCTGTTTCCAAACCGCAGTAATCAGCCTTCATTCAGAGAAAAGATTACAGATTTGTTCCAACTACCAGCATCGTATCTGAAGATCTGATCACACTGGGCCGGCCAGCTAGGCTGATTACTTGAAGGCTTATAACTTTTTTGTAGCTTTAATTTGGCAAACCTTCACAATAAAAACCTTATCAACGTAGTAAAGATAAGTACATGCATCAAAAACACAACAGTCTGACTTCAGGCTGTGGCTTAAACTTGCTGAACAGGGATAACTACAACCTGAGTTTATTGGTGAGTTTGTGATTAAAAATGGCAAATATTATACTGCTGTTGCTAATAAGTATCATTGGTGTTGATATCTAAATGTTCAGAGTAAGCTTTTTTTTAAAGTTGTTTTGTTTGTTTTAAAATGCTCTTTAACAAATTAAATAGTTTTGAATTAGACCAACAGTTTGAAACAGTGTGCTTCGTGTCTTCGGAATGGCATTTGGGACAGTTGGCAAAGGTGTGCCAACTCATGAGAAAATCTTGAGAAATTGTATTTGCCTTTCCTGTTGCATGCTTTTTTTCTGCAAGAGCTACACTTTTATATTTTTATACAATTGGGATTTTTATAATATAGTAGAAATATTTTCTTTATTATCCTTCAGTGGGGAAATTCAGATGTAACAACAGCACTGTGGTAGGTTTACACAGATAAAAAAAATATTAAAATAATAACTAGAATAATGTACTGTACAGTAAGGACAAGATTATGACATAAAAATAATGTGCAGTTATCAGAAATAGTGTACAATTTTCTTTCCTCTAAACTAGCGGTTCTCAACGTGGGCGGTACCGCCCCCCAGGGGGCGTTCAGAGGACTGCAGGGGGCGCTGGCAGACATTTTTACAAAAGGGGGGCGCTGGGATGCCTTTGGGGGGTGTTTGGTCGAAGGTAAACCTTACCCCTTAAATCCACAACAATACCAGTTTAGACTGAGCAACATTGTAAAACTGTATTGTGTAACATTAAACCATGCTTGGCTGCAACTGTATCGATGGCAGCTCTTCTTCTATTCAGTGTTTGTAGCTTCATGGCGCAGCTCCGTATCAGTTCAGCGTTACACCGGCTGATGACGCTGCTGTGATTCACTTTGTCTGGTATTTATGTAGCTACATACGTTTTGGCAGTTCTGTGATCATGTCAAAGCAGCAATTTATATTAAAAAGTGTTTTATTTCCATTTGAAAGCTGCCCCCTTTCATGGAAGGACAACAGAAAATCGCTCTTATAAACATAATTACTAAAATCACGATACCTTCACTTTGTATCCCTCTGAAAAATGAACCCATTTAAATAAATAAATCCCTCCATGGGTGATACCACAGAGAGCGTTCATTTTATAGCGTTAACACCGGAGCTGTAAGTGGTCCGACATGATTGAACAACGGTACCACAGCACTTTTAAATTTCAATAATCAGAATGCAGAAATTGTTTCCGTTGTTTTAAAATGTTTGTGTCAGTCTGCCTTTTCCCCATCGATATGTTTCCCGACCGCCCTGCACCTTAGGGGCTAAAAAAAAAAAAAACGCTGCGCACATTGTGCAAAACTCTGAAACATGAGAAGCGGGCAAAACGGAGCGACGAACTAGACGTGAATTATGGCATAAAAACAGAGAATCCGACGCTGAACAGTGAAAAATAAACACATGATGTGAAACACATTATGATTAGGCGGCGCAGCAGGTGATGAGTGAAAATTACTGATGGTCAATAATCGATAAAATAAATCTAGCAACAGGAAAGAAACTAAAGTGGACACAGCAACAAACCAAGAGAGGATAATACTAATCAAATGAAACTAAATGGAAATGAATGAAGAACTAAATGCAAGAATAAACTAAAACTAAAGTAAATACGGAGGAATAAACTGGTATGGCAAGACCTTTAGAGTAATAATTAATACAGAGACTGTATGGCAAGAATAAACAGACACTATTTCCAGATAAAAGGTAAAATAATATTGTTGAAGTGTCATGGGCAGGGGCGTAACTACACATTATTCAGGTGGATGCGAAAACATAAATCGGCACCCCCCATGAAGGAGCGTAGAAACATACGCTCGCCTCCCCCCAACCCCCCTCCTCCAGACGCCGATAGGTTTTGGGTAAAACTCGCTACATTTACCCCGTTATGTGCGCGAGGTGAAGGAGCGTAAGGCGCGCTGAAGTGTACCGGAAAACATAATCGGTGCGCCGATTCAAAACATCTAAAATAATGATAGTAACATTAATAATAAAATAATTGTCAGTGCAAAGTAGCCTACAATTTTTTGGGGGGCGGTGAGGGACCTGGATAAAGGCTAGGGGGGCGCTGGCCCGAAAAGGGTTGAGAAACACTGAGCTAAAGTAAATATAGAGGAATAAACTGGTATGGCAAGACCTTTCGAGCAATTAATACAGAGGACTGTATGGCAAGAATAAACAGACACTATTTCCAGATAAAAGGTAAAATAATATTGTTGAAGTGTCATGGGTTTGTTGAGACCACATCTAGTACTGAGAATAAATATATCTTACAGACCATAACAGTAAATAACTTATCACTTATTTATGTTTTTAATTAGATTTGATATATTTATTTCAATATTATTTTTCATGTCAGTGTTAATGTCATGAGGCTGATGACTCCATTACACTTTTAATTTGACTCATTAGGATTTGATTAAGAACCAGATTTGTTCTTTGTAATTTCTGTCCAGTAAAACTATTAATCTATAAATCAATAGACAGATCTATATAAAGATTAAAAATATAATCCATGTTTCTGTCTCATATTTGTATGGCATTCAAAGGACCTGAAACCTTAGTTTTTCCACTGAAAGCTCTGGTTTGCACAATAAATGCCATGTGGGTGAAATTTTATGGATGATACTCTGATGTCCCATTCTCCTGAAGGCAGCACAGAGCTGCACCACCAGAAACCGACAGAAACACTGAAGAGAAGAAGAGTTATGATTAATGTAGTTGAAACGTTGAAAGAAATCAACCTGACATCAGTCTGCACCCGTTCTCCTTTCTGGTTTTATTGAAATTAATATAATTTTTATATCTTCACACTCTGAAACTCCACCTGGCTCTCCTATGTCTTCCCTGATCTGCTCCTCTCATAATAAAATAGTTTAGTTTATTTAAAAATTAAAAACAGTTAATACATATTTCAATAAACTAAATGAAGACCTCACCAGAGCTTCTTCACCTTTCTTCAACATCATTCTAGCACTGCTGTTCTCCTATATATCTAAATAATATAATATAATATAATATAATATAATATAATATAATATAATATAATATAAATACATGTTAAGTGGTCGAGTATGATCAGGTGTTGTTGAGTTTAAATAATAAAAAGGCTAATTTTGCTGCTGTTTCTGTCTCATTCAGTCTCATTGTGACTAGACTAGCTAACTTTTAGACAAAGTTAGCAGTACAATTTTGGACATGTGACTATTCCAGAATTAAAACGGCTTAACCAAAAAGATTTAGTTCTATATATGAAAGTAAACTGACAACAAGATGTTATAAACGAGCGATATTCATGGCAACATTCCTGACAGACAGTTTACCTCATTCAAACGGAGTTTCTCTGACTCTTCTGCTGCCTTTACTCTGAGCCGTTCAGAGGGGGGAGGGGGAGGAAGCGCTCTGCTGAATGCGCTGTTATGCGCCTTCAAAATAAAAGCATGCGAGTGGAAGATTTTAAAATTCTTCGCAACTGCGGTGAAATTATTGGGGGGACGAATGTGACTGTCTCTAATATTGGGGTGGACATGTCCCCCCCCATCCACCCCGCTTCCTACGCCTATGAGCACACCCATTGCCGTGGCAACCGCCTGCGCTCCGCAAGCCTACCAGAGATTACTTTAAAAATATAACATTCAGTCCGTTCGATATTAGGTTTTCAGGTTCTATATTTATTTTTCGATTATTAATGAGCGCGGCCGTGGTTGATTAGTTAATTTCAAACTCCTGCTCTGCTAGTTATTTTGGTAATGGAACCGAAACGCATAGAATTGCGCAACACCGTGTTGAAACAATAATTACTGAGATTATTATTTTTTGTTGGGTCAAAATTTTAACACGTTTTATTGATTTTATTCATTTTGTTGTTCTTTAATAAAGTTAATAACTTTTTGATAAGGAGTCAGAGGAGGACGTGCTGGTCTCAGCCTCCTGGCTGTGTTCAGTTTGTCATCTAATGCCGAGATCGACTCAAAACCTTCCGCGATCGATATATTGCGCCCCTGCTCCAACAAAGCACAAACAGTTGAGAAACAATATGAAATGGGGGAAAAGCGATTTATTAACTGATTGTGTTTTAGATTGTACTTGAAAAACTAATCAGTCACGGCTGATTAGTGGGTGCACCCACTGATTTTTTACAGTAGACAGCCGCTCCCCTGTCTGTTACTACCCAATAGTAAGTCCCGCCTACTCCTCCCAACTCATTGGACTCACTACGGCCCAGTTCTCTGTCTAACAGGTCCGGAAAACCCCCAGAAACTTGAGTCTTACCCTAGAGATAGTTTGTGGAGAATTATCTGTTTAAACTGGGGTCGGAAAGGACTCGTCTAGCTCTGACTACCTTCGATCCAGAAGTTATGACCCTTTACAGTTGAAGAGCAATCCGCTGAGTAGCCCTGACAGCGGCATAACCCCTACAACCACTCCTGTTAATGGTAGCTCCTCTCCTAAAATAACGGCACTTGTTAACGGCTAGATTAAGTTTAGTGACTTAGATTCAAGTCCCAGGGTCATTATTTTAACACTCACCAGAGGAAAACACAAAGCCACCCTGTTTCTAGAATCATGCCTGTTAACTTTACCACATTTAGGAGAACCAACAATAATTAAGACTGACACAATTAAACTCACTGTTCACAATTCTCATTAGAATTTTAGAATTACAATTTTATTAAGCAAGCTTTAGCAGGGGCATATGAAAACAGGTTAAATTCCCAAAAGTTATAAAAGAGGCAAAAATATAATGAAATCAACTAGGATCAATCACATCCTATCCTTGTTCTCATCCCTAACCTGTTTCACTAAATTCACTGAGCGAGGCTTTGGGGGAAGCTGGTCAACTCATACCCGATGGTTCTTGGTCTCGGCAGCTGTAATCTTTAGATGTCCTTGGTCAGAGTCTTTGTCCAGCCGGAGCAAAGTCCTCTTTACTGAAGAGAAGCGGAGAGAAGACTCATGCTGTCCTTTAAACGTGCAGACTCTTTGTCTTTAAAAGACCTCCGTCTCTTTTCCAAGTCGGCTGCGGTGATTCTGGAGAGCGTTGGGTAGAGGCAGAGGAGTTGGTCGGATCTGGAACCAGGGTTGGTGGCGGGTGGAGCTCGTCCCTTCCAGGTGGCGTGAAGTCGTGGAGTAAGTTTCCCTCGGTCCCGGGGTGTAGTCCTCTGCTGATCTTTAGCCTGCTTCCTCTGGTGGCTCCTCTTCTGCGCCGCGGACGAAGAACGCTCTTTTTCCCCCGCACATCAGTATTTATGCCTTCCAACCCAGGGCGGTTCGCAAGGCAGGACTGTGTTGTGTTTCCATGGAGCCTGCCCATTGCATTATGTCATTACCTGATGTCATGCAAGGCAAGGTTGCCTGCGGGAAGTACCGAACTCTTCCTCAAGCCTCTGATGACTCATTTCTGCCTCCTTGCTCCATCGAGGCACTTCCCTTATTTTTCGTTGACCATCTGTTTCTAATTCTGCCCCACCCTTGTTTCTCGCTCAGTGAGGAGTGTTTTTCTTTTCAGTCTTCCATAATGTAATAAAATCAACTGATTAAGAGTACAGAGCATACATTATTATAACATTCACTTGATTAAAAGTACAGAATATATGTTCTGATCATACATTACAGACATTTCTTCATTGGTATGTTTGTTATCACTTCATAGTCACTTATCACTTATAATCATTATCAAATCATTATACAGGGTATACTGTTACTCTTCAGGCCTTTATTCCGTTTTCTGCGTGCGCCTGGACAGATATCACATACTCATACCAGATTTCACGACACCCCTCTTTTGCAGGTACTGCGTACCCCCGCTAAATCTTTTAGGGGTACGCAGTACCCGGCCGCAGCCGCCTACTTTCACCCCTGCTCTGGACTGTAGTCATCATAGAAGTAGATCTTATGTCCCTGATAAGACAGTGCGCCCCTCTTGCGGGCTTCGCGGATAATTAGGTCTTTCTCTTTCAATCTATGGAAGCGCAGGATTATAGGGCGAGGACGGGATCCCGGGGCGGGCTTGGCTGCGGTGCGCTCGATCTATCTCAGGATGGGAATGGAGCGTGTCTAATCGAAGACCTCAGTCAAAAGCTGAGAAAAAAATGAGAATGGCCGAGGACCTTCTATATCTTCTAGTAAGCCGACAATGCGAATGCTTTGGCCCCTGCTGCGCCCCCCCAGATCCACCACTTTAGCTCTCAGCGTCTCAGTTTCTTTTTAAAGATTAGCACACACCTTCTCCACCTGCAGCAAGCGCACGTCAGAAGCAGTTGCACTATCTTCCAAAGAGCAAATACGCTGAAGTGATCTGTCATAGTAGAGTTGATGCTGTCCAGTGTGGAGTTCAGAGACTCAAAAGACAACTTGAACTCCGCAGACAGGGCCTCTTTATGACTGCTAAGGAGCGAGCTAATGTCCGCGATTGTTATGCTAGCAGTAGTTGGCGATGCGTCTTTTTCTCGTTCAGAGGATTTTCCTTTGGCCTTGGACATGACAAAGTAAATTTACAAGAAATAATAACTACAAAAAAATAAAATACTTTAATCTTTACAAAAGAGATGGGGTTTCACGGAAGTATATAAAGCACAAATGCAACAGCAGTCCAAGCGTGCGTCTACTCCTCATGCATTCCACCCAGAAGTCCTCGGGCCTCTTTCTCTTTAAGAAGCTCCTGATCTTTGACACTCCGACTTCAGCACCTTATCACAACAACGGTTCTCCATTTAGCCTTCCACTTTGTTCTTAGGAGTGTTGGACTGAGAAGTAGTTCCTAAGATGCTCATTTTCACCAGGTGTTTGCTTGGCTGAGGGATGACGGGGACATTCCCAAACTGTCAGCCAAATCCTGCTAAAATGATCAGCTTGCGATGAATTCCAGGGTAGTGAGAACTTGAACCGTCACTGGTAACTACATCTTCTTAACGTCTGACTACAGATTCCAGGAAAAGACAACGTGTTCATATAGCATTATGGTTAGTGTTAGCATTATTTGCACAAATATATTGCTACAAGCTGTTTATTTCGATGTGTTATCGGAGGGATAATATATAAAATTATTCTGTATAAAAAGTTATACAGAATAACTTTTTTTTTCACACAAGCACTATCATGAAACTAGAGACCAGTCTTAACCCTCGGAAAGTATTCGTCCTCTTTGGTCTGGTGTGTTTCTGACATTTGTTTTGCTCTAATCCGTCTGCAGATAGAGGACGTCATTGCCACGGTGAGAGATTCCAACTTGAAGCTGACCCTAGCCTTTGGGATTGGCATGCACCATGCAGGTCTTCATGAAAGGGACAGAAAGACTGTGGAGGAGCTGTTTGTCAACTGCAAGATCCAGGTATGAGCTGCAACAGCATACTCACTCGTTAATATTTCATTGTTTACAAGTAATCTAAAACTTGGTAAAAAGTATAGAATCATCATTCCTACTAATTTTACTTCATGATTGAAAGAAATTTAGCTAGGTTTGATGTGTTGTCCATTCAGACATGGCATTCATGTCTAAATGACATTTGGGACAAATCATTTCATTCAAATATTTGCAGTCCACTAGTGATTTCCTTTAGCCCTCTGTTGTTTAAAGGATTATTACTGAATGCTGATATTTCTGAGCACCTGTTCTGTTTTGTCTTGTGGATTGTGTCTTGTAGTTGTTATATGAAAGATAGACTTGGTGATGATTTTTATCTTCTAGATTATCATATTTTTTTTGTTACGTTTTCATTTCTGTAAAAAACATTAACAGGTTCTGATCGCCACCAGTACTTTGGCATGGGGAGTAAACTTTCCTGCCCACCTGGTGGTTGTCAAGGGAACAGAATACTACGATGGAAAATCCAGGCGCTATGTGGACTACCCCATTACAGGTACACAGGCTTGGTTATTTTCACTTCTGCATCTGATAAAGTCAGTGTAGTATAGATATGTACCAAATACATTAAATGGCCACTTTGAGCTACACGTGATTAATTGATTGTCAATGCAACTAGCAAAGCAGCCAATCACATGACATGAACTTAATCCCATCAATAAGTGGTGCGGACGAAATACTGAAGTTTAAAACAAACATCAGAACGGACAGATTTGGGATCTAACTTACTTTGAACTTGGACTGGCTGTTTTTGGCAGTCAGGCAAGTCTGAGTATTTCAGAAACTGCTGATTTCAATAGAAACATTTCTCAGCTTTACAGTATTCGAAAAAAGAAAAAGTATTCAGTGGCCGGCAGTAGCATAAACAAAGTGTATGTTGATATCAATGGTCATGGGGGCCGGACTGGTTCGAGGTGGAGGGTTTTTCGAGAAAGAGTGTCATCCATCTATCCATCTATCTATCCATTGTCTTTTGTTTATACAAGATAAGATCACAGGGGCAACAGTTCCAACAAATGCCAACGTCTCTCCTTGTATAAAGTACACAGAACAGTTCCAGTTATAGTTCCAGACATCCCACTCCCTGGCGAAATATTTCAGTGAGCTCTGGGGAATCCCCAGGGTCTACCTCCAGTGATACGGCTCTTAAAAGTAGTTGTGGCATCCAGGAAACATCCTGATCATTTGCCCAACCAATTCAACTTATCCCTTTTAATGAGGAAAGGAAGCGGTTCAGCTTTGAGCTCCTTAACCTGTCATAAAGACCAAGTCTAGCCAGTCTCCAGAGGAAGCTTGTTTTCAGGAGCTGGGTTCTCGTTCTGTCAGTCCTGATCCCTGTCTCAAGACAGTGGGTAATTTTCAGAATGTAAACAGAGAGTTTTGCTTTTTTATTCACCTCTTTCTTCACTATAGTAAACCACAGCAGAACTCAATTTACTGCGTAGCAGTGTCTCCAATAAACGCTTACCACCACCATCATACCAAGGTATGATGAATGCCATTTCTGAATGGACGATACACCAAGCCTTCAAGCAGATTGGCAACAGCAGCAGAAAATCCACCCCAGATGCCACACTTGTCACACAAGAACATAAAAATGAGGCCGCAAGTCTGTCAAAATTAGACGACTACTGACTACGTCCATCCCTGTATGACCTCAGTATAACCATCCCCCCTGATTGCTGCTTCAATATACCATATAACATAGATCAATACTCTCACTTGGTTTCCTGGACATGCCTTCAATGTATTTCATAGTCTCCACAGTCATTAGACTCTAATCCAACAGAGCATAGATGGGATCTGGAACAGAAAATTTACATTATGGATGTTCAGCCAAAACATGTTAATATGGAGTCAAATCTCCAAGGGGTGTTTTCAACAGATTGTTGAGTCTTTCCTACACAGTGTTAAGGCAGTTCTAAATAAAAAAAGTGGCTGGGGAGTGTATTTACACCAAACTGTCCTTTAAAACTCAAAAGTATCTTCTTACTTTGCTTTGTTTTCTGATTCTAACCAGTTTTGTGAACTTGTCTTAGACAAAAAAAAGTTAAAATAATGGAAAAAAAATAACAACAGTTACACTTGAGTAAAATTAGTGTACAGATTGGCCTATTTAAAAGAAGTTGCAACATGGGCTGAAAAAAACAGTCTGTTGTAATATTGCATTATGAATCCAGATGTCCTGCAGATGATGGGGCGAGCTGGTCGTCCACAGTTTGATGACCAGGGCAAAGCAGTTATTCTGGTCCATGACATCAAGAAGGATTTCTACAAGAAGTTTCTCTATGAACCATTCCCTGTTGAGTCCAGGTAACGGGCATCTGTTTGCTGCATTTCCTCTTTTGCGCAACAAATGCCTGCATCTCCTCCTTGTATAAAGTACACAGAGCATTTCCAATTAAAGTTCCAGTAGAGTTTAGTAAACTCCTCTGGCTTCTCTACTTGGTAACTGGCAGAAAAGGTTTTTGCTTGACATAACTCCTAAGATATTTTTGAGTATGTAATTAGCATCCTATGGTTGCTTTGGAGACGTCCGGACCCCAAAATTCCAATTTTTGCTTCCATTGTCTAACAGTGAGCTTTGGAGATTTCTTAGCCTTCTTTACTATTCTGCTTAGTGAGTTTGGGGGTAAGATAAAGTTGGTATTTCTAAACATGAGATTCTTTTCACCTCAGAGTAAATCCATACATATTAAAGATTGAACTTTAAAAAATAAAACTGACAGATTTCAGTGCAAGATAATCTTTCACTTATCCACAACAGTGGCTGGTGCTGTAGGTATTGATTGGGTATAATACAGTGACGTTTTTTTTTTTGTGTGTAGCAGCAAAGGATGTTAGCTCAGCCACTCATCAATATCTCTCTCTGGTCCTTGTGTCCTCAGCCTCCTCAGCGTGCTGTCGGACCATCTGAATGCTGAAATTGCAGCCGGAACCATCTCGTCCAAGCAGGACGCTATGGATTACATCACATGGACATATTTCTTCAGACGGCTGGTGATGAATCCCAGGTTTGTTGTAGAACAGTGTTTCTCAACCTTTTTCGGGCCAGCGCCCCCCTAGCCTTTATCCAGGTCCCTCTCCGCCCTCCACCAAATAATTTGTAGGCTACTTTGCACTGACCATTATTTTATTATTAATACTACTGTCACTATTGTAGATGTTTTGATTTTATGCTTGTTTTATGTATTTTTCATCAAAAATAATTTCCCAGAGAACAAAAAAGCCATGAAAATAGAAATTATTTTCACAGGTGTCTATGAAAAATGCAATGAACATTCAAGTTAAAATCAGTAGGCCTAACAGCAGCCAGAGTGGAAAAAAATTATTATTCTTTGCCATTTTCAAGTTGTTAAACATTCCACAAAATGACCAGATAAAAGATGTGCAACATGCCAGTTTAAACTTTTAACTATTTGCAAAACTTTTAACTATTTGCAAAACGACTGAGCTCTGCAACATTAAAACATAGCTACATTAATGTAGCTATAATTAACTACATTAATCATAACTCTTCGTCTCTTCAGTGTTTCTGTCAGTTTCTGGTGGTGCAGCTCTGTGCTGCCTTCAGGAGAATGGGACATCAGAGCATCATCCATAAAATTTCACCCACATGGCATTTACTGTGCAAACCAGAGCTTTCAGTGGAAAAACAAAAGTTCCAGGTCCTTTTAATGCCATACAAATAGACAGAGACATGGATTACATCTTTATATAGATCTGTCTATTGATTTACAGATTAATAGTTTTACTGGACAGAAATTACAAAGAACAAATCTGGTTCTTAATCAAATCCTAATGAGTCAAATTGAAAGTGTCATGGAGTCATCAGCCTCATGACATTAACACTGACATAAAAAATAATATTGAAGAAATAAATATATACAATCTAATTAAAAACATAAATAAGCGATAAGTTATTTACTGTTATGGTCTGTAATATATATTTATTTTCAGTATTAGATATGGTCTCAACAAACCCATGACATTTCAACAATATTATTTTACCTTTTATCTGGAAATAGTGTCTGTTTATTCTTGCCATACAGTCCTCTGTATTAATTATTGCTAGAAATGTCTTGCCATACCAGTTTATTCCTCTGTATTTACTTTAGTTTCTTAGTTTATTTTTGCATTTTGTTATTCATCCATTTCCATTTAGTTTCCTTTGATTAGTTTTATCCTCTCTTGGTTTATTGCTATGTCCACTTTAGTTTCTTTCCTGTTGCTACATTTATTTGATCGTTTATTGACCATCAGTAATCTTATCACCTGCTGCGCCGCCTAATCGTCATGTTTTTCACATCATGTGTTCATTTTTCACTGTTCAACGTCAGATTCTCTGTTTTTATGCCATAATTCACATCTAGTTCGTTGCTTCGTTTTATGTCCCTCTTCTCCTGTTTCAGAGTTTTTGCGCAATGAGCGCGTCGGTTTTTAAAAAAATTATTATTATTATTATTTTTACCCCCTGTGGTGCGCAGCGGTCGGTAAGCGTATCGATGGGGAAAAGACAGACTGACATAAACCTTTTACAACAACGGAAACAATTTCGGTATTCTGATTATTTAAATATAAAAGTGCTATGGTACCGTTGTTCTATCACGCCCATTTCATACCGGACCACTTACAGCTCCGGTTTTAACGCTATAAAATGAACGCTCTCTATTGTGGTATCACTCATGGAGGGATATCTTTATTTAAATGGGTTCATTTTTCAGAGGGATACAAAGTGAAGGTATCGTGATTCTAATAATTACATGTTTATAAGAGCGATTTTCTGTTGTCCTTCCATGGAAGCGGGAAGCGTTCAAACGGAAATAAAACACTTTTTAATATAAGTTGCTGCTTTGACATGATCAAAGAATTGCCAAAACATATGTACAGAAATACCAGACAAAGTGAATCACAGCACCGTCACTTCTGGAACTGATGCCGTGAGCTACCAGTAGCAGGAGAGGAGCTGCGCCAAGAAGCTAACAGAAGCTAACAAACGCTGAATACAAGAAGAGCTGCCATCGATATCATTGTAGCCAAGCATGATTTAATGTTACACAATACAGTTTTACCAAGTTGCTCAAAGTCTAAACTGGTATTGTTGTGTATTTAAGGTGTAAAGTTTACCTTCGACCAAACGCCCCCCAAAGGAATCCCATCGCCCCCCTTTTGTAAAAATGTCCGCCAGCGCGCCCTGCCGTCCTCTGAACGCCCTCTGGGGGGCGGTACTGCCCACCTTGAGAACCGCTATTGTAGAGGATCACACTGCTCACGATAAGTGGAAGAGGGTTCAGATCAAAACAAACAAAACAAACATATTCCTGAACTACACCTAAAAACAGACCCAGTTAGAGGTGTGCCGTTGTTTTGCAGTTCAACATCTGCTCTTTAGACCTGATATTTCAGAACTTTCCAGCCTGTTGGTATTTCACGGCTGTCAGACCACGTTAAAGGTTGGCTGATGGATTTTAAGGCCTACTGGTCAGGAATCCAAAGCACTGATTATCTTGGAATTCTCGTGGCTCATTATTCATTGTGTATATATTCTAGGAGAACAAAGTAGTAATTGTACATGTTCCCTGTTTTTTCAGAAACTTTCAGGTAGCGTTTCTGTTACTTATCAGGTAAAACCAACATCCAGATTATGAGTTTCTGCAGGAGTTTTCAGATTCATCTTGTTTCTGTTGACTTCACTGTTAGAAATCCTCTAAAATGTGCTGGACTTGTATCTTATTTGTTCCTGTGGCTTGGTGTTGATGAGAATATCAACCCAATATATAGACCCATTCAATAAATTGCAATTTCATTGAAAAGTCCATTTACTTCTGTAAGTTTATCACAAAATTAAACACATTACATACATTAATTACACTCAGGTGGTTGTTTGAAAGACTTTTTTGTTAATTTTGTATCAGCTGTGGTTGTTTTAAAGTGCTTTATAAATTAATTTGGATTGGATTGGATGGGCTCAAACTGGGTCGCCAGGCTCATAAAAAACGTTTATAAAAAAAATGTCAATATTCCAGCGACGGGATTTGACTCTTTCCTTCGTGACATACAGAAAGTCATCTACCAACTACATGCCGCCATGATGAGCACCGCCACCCATTTGTTGCAACCGGAATGATATGAAATCAATTTTCAGTTCCATTCGTAAAGCTACACTTGTGGTAATCATCTAATGCACAGCTGCCCGCAGTGTTCAGTCTATCCGCTCACCTGTATAAATATACCTCCAGCACTCGTGCACGCTGTTCACTCTGAACCGGCCATCAGGCAGCAGCTCCGGGATGAGAAAAGCTCCAGGCATCGCGCCAGTCTTTTTAAGGAGCTTATTGGTCCCTCGAAAACCGACAAAAATCCGGGCATTATCATGAATTAATGAAATCCTTCCAGGCCGAACTTGAAAACTGGACTTTATGCTCAGGGGTGAAAGTAGTTTTAAATTCTTGGGGGTACTATGACAAAAAAGTATATGTGTGTGTGTGTATATATGTATGTATGTATATATATATATATATATATATATAGTTATTACACAGTAATCAGCCACGCCCCTAACACCTCCCAACTCTAACGGACTGACTACTGACCAGCTCTCCAACTAATGGGTCCGAAACGCCTCTAATTCCTGGGTATTACCACGGCTGAATTGTAGAGGACATTTAGTTTAAGCTGGCTGCGAGAGAGACACGTCTAAGCTCTAACTACCTTCAATCCGAACGTTATGACCTGCTTCAGTTCCTGTATCAGACATCGGAGTAGCTCGCCGGTGCCCGTGAACAAAAACCACATTTGTTAATGGTAGCTCTCTCTCTTATTAATAACGTGCACTTGTTACAGCTTAGATAATTTTAGAGACTTGGCGTGAGTCCCAGGGTCATTATTTATCATAACCAAAGAAACGTCTTAAGCCCCCAATTTACTACACTGCAAAAACTGAAATCTTAGTAAGATTAAATATCTTAAATTAAGGAGATTTTTCTTGTTTTCTTTCTGACAAGATAATTTTTCTCACCAAGAGGGATTTATGTAAGAATATTTTTCTTATTTTAAGTGTTTTTGTACTTAATTATCTCAGTAAGATATAAAAGCTTAATGTTAAGAAAATATTACTTATTATGAGTAAATATGTGCTAGAATCTAGAATATCAATATTTACCAATCAAACTTCAAGTCTAGAACTTATTTTATACAAGTAAAAATTTCTTATTTCAAGCACAGAAAGTGAAATCACATACTTAATTAAATGTATTCAGATAATTAAAACAGACTATGTCCAAATGGAATCCTTTGTGTTATTGTCAATGAAAAATTAAAAAAACCCATGAACTTATATTCTTGTATAAGTTGGCAGAGTGTACAGGAAATTGTAATTTAATATTTAAACGATTGACATTTAACACAACAATTTCAGAAACAATATCAGTTTATATATCAAGATAATTCTTGGCATGTTTCCGTCTGCTGTGGACCTTAATCTGATCTTCTTGATGCAAGATGTGGGACCTCTTACTGACATGTCATGAAATTTCTGTTGATGTGTGATTTGAAATGGCTGGTATTCCACACAATGAGATTAGAATCAACAATATTGATTCGCTCAATGTCATGATAAATATTTTAACTTTTGGTTTATATTTCAAATTCTTACTTTATAAGTTACTAATATTAGTTTGAACAATATTTTATTAATCATGTTTGTAACCCCTTTTATGACATCATACAATCCACATGGGAAAGCGCCCAAAATGTCAGTGAGATAGTATTAATGTTCGATACAACAGATTTTCTTTCCGATCCAATACAGAGTAAAATTTAAGGTGGTATTGGCAATACAGATCCCATACTTTGTGCAAAAGACAATTAATTTGTTTCTTAATTAAATAAAAAATAAATGTAATCCATATCTTGGCTTCATAAAAAGAACACAATGTACTCTGATGCACTCATTTTAAACTCAGAAGTACATTGAGAACAATCTCGTTTACTATAAACTATTTTAATTCAGCAGAAATATACAAAACATATGAAAATGGAGTTGCAAACTAAAAAAAAGAAAATTAGTAAAGTAATAACCCTACTAAATACATCCTTGTTTAATTATTAAAACTACTATAAAATGACAGCTGAAATAGCTTCATGTCACTTTTTTTTATAATCTGTCAACATGTTCATTTCTGAGTGAGTGAGCGTCAGCAGCACGCTGCGCTTGGGCATTACGTCCTTACACATTACATACTCACCAGGCGGAAGAAAAAGTAGTTCCCATTAACAACGTTTCATTTCGGCAAGATCTCAATAATTTAGTTACTTTCTAACTTGCTCTTGTTAATCTACATTATCTCAAATTACTAAAGTGTTGAAAGTATTGATCCTTGGATCTGACAATAGATTTTAAAGAATTAAGTTCTGGTATCGGAAGAATCGATATTTCAGTATCAATCCGCACATCACTAACGGCAACGCCAGAGATCATTTAACTGCCCTGATTAACGGTTGATTCAGTTGTAACAGCCTAACTAAGCTTTTATCTACTGTACTTTTATAAGATTTTCTTTTGGCAAATTCTCTAATCTCGGTTGGACATGAATGAAGATGGAGGACTTTTTTACGTGTATAGACCCTACAGCTGCTGTACTGAGAGGTAAGTTTAAAGTTGTCTGTCTTTCTAAGATAAGCTAACTGAAGCTAGTTAGCATGTCGTGATATGCCAATTTTCATCCGCGGTTAAAGAGCCGCTCTTGTGAATATGAGCTTTGAACAGTTATTAACCACAATAGCTGTGGCTTAAAAATAATATCGACACGGGTTCATGGTAGCTTCCGTTTTTTAACATAGCTAAGGTGGCTTCTCATTCGTAGCTTTTGATTCGGGAAATGGTTAAAGAGCAATTCCGCCTAGTATTTCACTAACTGAGGGTGTTTGATGTGCTGTAATTTAAAAACTTAAATGCAATGAGTCTAAAAGCCTAGGTTAGATATTCCACACTGTTACCAGGATATTTTAAACACTATTTTTGATTGGTGAATTTAAGTAGTCCTAGTTTGATTTAATTAAAATAACTTTCTTGCCATCTTGAATTCATGTAATATTGTAATTGAGCACATAAACTAAAATAAGACTTGTTTTATTTTTCAAGTAAACCAAACTGTTGCCATGGTGAAGCCTATGCCAGACACATCTCCAATCACGTATTGCACCATCTACAAGAAACTTTGGGAATTGCAAGTGACGGCATCCTTCACATTCTTGAGGTAAGAAATTCATGATACTGATTCATCATTACACTGATTAGTCCCTAAAACGTGGTTTGTTTTGTGACTGTTTTTCTGTCTGTGCTCCAATTAGCAGATGACCCAACAACTTCAAACAAGACCACTTTTCAGCTCTGTGGTGATCGTGAAACCAACTTTCTACTGGCCATTGGAACCATGCCTGCCCTGATCTTCTGAAAGGAGGACATCATAGCTACTACACCTTTCAGCATCCGTGTGTCTGTGGCCACTCCTCTCTGTGCTGCTGACAGACGTCTTGAGAACGCCGTCCGTAACTGAGGCAAGACTTCCACATATAAAAGGCTATGGCTTACTGGAAGAAGTTCATTGCGGGGGAAGCTCCTATTGTTGACATCTAATCCCAAGATTTTTTTTTGCTTTGGACAATTTGGTTTGCTTGACTCTTAGTGCAGCAGATGTGTCAGATCGTCATTGTTCTGTCATTTTACAGGATTGTTTCAGAATCAGATGCCCATCCAGACTTTAAATTCTGACCAGTAGTCATGTTTTATTGTGTTTATGTGAAACTTAAACGTAATAAAGATGTTAAAAGTAATTGAACTCATGTCTTCATTTCAGCAAGCCAATAACATCTCTTGTTCCAGTATTCACAGGATCAATTTTGGGATTTTTGTCTTAGCATAAGAACCTTGAGTAAAGCTGTGACAAAATATATATTTTAATCCTATGCAACAATAAAAATAAACTAGATTTAGGTATATCACTGCAAAAAGTCCCCTTTCAAAAACAAGAAAAAAAAAGTACAAAAATAGGGTATAATTTTCTTAAAATAAGAAAAATTATCTGCCAACAGAACAAGAAAATTTATCTTGTCAAGATTTTCCAAAACAAGAAAAAATATCTAACCAAGATAAACCTACAAATATCTTAAAATTAGTGTATTTGTACTTAAAACAAGCCAATTTTACTAATACAAATAGAATATATGAGATTTATTTTCTTAATACATAGAACATTTGTCTTAAAATAAGAAAATTTTACGCTATTTTAAGAAATTCAGTGTCAAGTAACATTTTCTTTACTTGAGATAATTTTTCTTAAAATAAGATAATATATCTTACTCGTATAAGTAAAATTGGCTTGTTTTAAGTAAAAATACACTAATTTTAAGATATTGTAGGTTTATCTTGGTAAGATATTTTTTCTTGTTTTAGAAAATCTTGACAAGATAAATTTTCTTGTTCTGTTGGCAGATAATTTTTCTTATTTTAAGAAAATTATACCCTGTTTTTGTACTTTTTTTTCTTGTTTTTGAAAGGGGACTTTTTGCAGTGTAGGACCATGAACATTGATTTTACATTAACCTGAAAAACTAGTTTCTAAGTGACTTAATTAATTTAACTGTCCACAGCATCAATTTAGACTTCAGTATTTTATTAGCAAGCTTTAGCAGGGGAAAATGACATACAACTTCTTAAATCAAAAAGAAAAAAATTAAAAGATTTATATAAGTAAAATTTTTAGAAATCACACTCCCTACCAGTCCCTACTGTGTCACTAACTAAAAATGAGAGGCTTTGGGATGCAGCTCCACTCGACCCCCGATGATGAGGTTAAACTTGGCAGCAGAAAACTTTAACATCCATGGACAAGGTCCTGTCTTGAGAAGGCGGAATCCCATTTAGAATAAATCCAAAGTTGAACTAATGGACAAGGTCCCGTCTTGAGAAAGCAGAATCCCATTTAGAATAAATCCAAAGTTGAACTAATGGACAAGGTCCCGTCTTGAGAAAGCAGAATCCCATTTAGAATAAATCCAAAGTTGAACTAATGGACAAGGTCCCGTCTTGAGAAAGCAGAATCCCATTTAGAATAAATCCAAAGTTGAACTGGTGAGAATCCTCCATGAAATCAGTTCTTTATCCATATGCGATCAGACATCTCAGATCCCAGGAACAACATCAGACATCTCAGTCCAGAAATGTGCAGTTCTAGGCACAGCCAAGTTACTGCGCAGAACCCTCAAGCTCCCAGGCCTCTGGTAGAGGACCCGAGCTCAGAGGATGAAACAGACCACCCGAGGAGGGTGAGAAGGGAATTTTTTATAGAGAGAGAGAAAGAGAGAGAGAGAGAGAGAGCTCTTGCAAAATAAAGCTGTATTTTCCTTCAGCCTACTGGCTGCAATGTTGACACCTTGAGATGCCATGAGACCTAAATCCTGAACATCATGGCATGGAGTGCATCCCAGTTTTCCATGTCTGGCATATAACCATTCATTTTAGCTTTTAAACTGGTTATATTGATGCTGTGTCCAGAAAGAGGGATAATCAGTAGCCTAGCATCATGACCTGTTTGTTCTAAAGATCCTGCAGCTTCCACTTCGTCTTCCTAACATGGCACCTCCTCACCCTGACTCTCATACCGATAGGAATAACCACAGAGCTCTGTTAAGTTAAAAGCACATTTTATGAAGTTGGGATATTTTTTCTCCAAAAGGTTCCAGAGGAATCGCCTCAAACCAGATGTTGGGCTGGATTTTATTTCAATGTCATTTCAATGTCAGTGTTAGAGCCTCATTTTCAACAGTGGCGTTATAAAGGTTGAAAAAGTTTATTTTGGAGAAAGTCTCATCAACATCCATATTTCCACTAAAGAGGCAAAACAAAAAAGTTTGAGAGGAAAAGCCTCTTAGTCTCAGCTCAAAGTGAGATGTCCAAATGATTTTTTTAAATATTAGACAATTTAATTTTGCATAATTATCGCAGAAGAAATTTGTCTGTTAAATACTTAATGAAACATATTTACTGTGTTTGATGTTTGTTGTGAATGAGTATAGTCACAGACGAACAAGATCATTAGTCCAAGTTTGTCGTTTATTGAACGTTCAGAAATTTCAGCGGCTGTAAATGATTTATTAACTGATTAAGTCGTGTTTTAGATTGCTCTTGATAATCTAATCAGTCACGGCTGTTTAGTGGGTGCACTCACAACTGCACAGTGAACCCACTGATTTTTTACAGCAGACAGCCGCTCCCCTCTCTTGCAGGTACTGCGTACCCCCGCTAAATCTTTTAGGGGTATGCAGTACCCGACCGTACCTGCCCACTTTCACCCCTGGTTATGCTGCTATGTAGGGCTGTTGTAAACGATTATTTTAGTAATCGAGTAATCTACAGATTTTTCTTACGATTAATCGAGTAATCGGATAAAAACAATTATGAAATAAAATATTGGTAAATCTTCCATAACACCAGTGTTACTATCAGATATCAACATCAGTCTATTTTTTCCACATTTGAGCTTCCCTACCAGTTACTTTTTTGTAGACCGGGGGAGCAATACGGGATATTTACGGCTCCTCCGTTCAGAAACTGTTCCGCCTCCCGTTTATTTATTTCTAGTAGAATAAGTATTTACAATAGTAATTATATATTTTATTTAAAAGGTGCTTTCAGGACACATAAGGTCAACTCACAAAAATAAAAGTAATACATTTAAAAAAAAAAAGAAGTCCAAACAAAAAATAAACAAATGAAGAGATCATGCAAATGCCTGTTTGAACATCATGGCGTTCAGCTGGGATTTAAAGAATGACAGCGTGTCAGAGAGTCTTTGAGTGGGAATGTGGACATTTATTCTAAATTTAGATATTATGTGTATAAGTTGTACATTTAGAGAATAAAGATGCTTTCTGTCCATAAAGGTGCATCCACAAAGCGGGCATGGCTCGACTGAAGGATGACTGCAGTTGCGCTGGTATCGCACGGCAACTTTTTAGGTTCTGCTCGGAGCTCCAGGATGATCAGTCTGGGCAATCTAAACTCTAATGAACCATCATCAACATTTCCCAGTAGGTCAATATGATCTCTGAACATTATTTACATTCGAGTGAATGTAAATAATACATTCACTCGAATGTATTTTTATTTTCTTTATTTTGTGTGCGTGTTATGTTGTTGTTTGAAGATAAATGCGGTTCAGTTTCATCGTTTACGTTTAAACAATAAATTATTAAAATCACAAAAAAAACATTGGGTTTGATGCTTCTTGGTCTAAATAACTGAATGTAGTGAGGTTTCAGTTTATTTAGGTGAGTTTTGACGCTTTGTATCTTGATATTGTCCACAGAAAAAGTTTGTGTGGCTGCAGCATATTTTCACGCCGGGGAAAAATTGTGCATATACTTTTGACGCAAAATTTATTTTTATACAGGTCAACTTGTGCGTAAAATATGGCGCTGCACATTTTTGGTGCTTACGCACGCTTTATACATGAGGCCCCAGGGGTCTCATTTCTAAAGCTTACATATGCACAAATTGGAGTCTGACACTGACATATGCCATTTTTCACGTTAAGGTTGTGATTTATAAAACACAAATTGACGTTAATTTGTGTTTAATTTATAGGAACCTCTCAAATAAACAAGAAAAGTCTATAAGGCAGCCTCAATCCTAAAGCAAAGTTTGAACAATATTCAATTTAGCAGACAGGTGTTTGAATTAATAAAAAATTAACACTGCCTGGACCCACTTTAAGGAACAACATAATTTTGTGAAGTTGTCCAGAGATCTGTGATGTCAGAGCCAGTGGTGAGTGCAGTAAAGCTTGCCATCCTGGATGCCAATAGCATCCCCCAGACCCCCATACATACACACAAAGTGCACCACAGACAGTGGTGGAGAAAGTACTCAAAAAATTTACTTAAGTAAAAGTACAAATACACAGTCAAAAATGTACTCAAGTAAAAGTCAAAGTACCACATTAACATTTTACTTAAGTAAAAGTAAAAAGTACTGGCTTTTAAAAATACTTAAGTATTAAAAGTAAAAGTACTTGCTGAATGCATTGCCTAATCACTAATATCATTAAGTGTACCGATCATATTTAATTTTAATACATCAGAAATGTGCCATTTTAATGAACACTACCACAGATTAAACGTGTTCTTATTGTGTTTATTCTCTGTAACAGTTTAGACTTAGATATGTGATTCTATGGATCATTATTTCAGGGATGGAAACATCTTGTCTCCTGTCCTAACATAACATGAACTTCATTAGTGACATTTATTTAGAAAGAAATTCATCTGAAAGGGGATGGAAAGAAGGTGAGGGGAGGCAACCAAGGAGCCATGTAGCAGAGTTGTAGTCAAGACCACCGAACCCGAGACCAAGACCAGCGCCCCGCGCTAAATGACACAATAAAATTAAGTTTACCTATCAAAATTGGTTCTCAGATTTATCTGAAAGATCCACATTCCCATAAAAACACCTAGATATTAAATACTTAGAGCTGAAATATATTTAACCAGTATCAATTAAAACTCACTTCATTCTGTTTTGCTTTCATCGCTGTGCTACAATCCGCAGAGGTCTCCTGCCATCCCTAGAAAAATAACGCCCTGGGCGGTTGCCCATATTGCACATGTCAGAAACCACAACTGAAACATTGCAATTAACGATAAATATCGTTCAACTATGAACACTGTCCAACGGTGCAACAAGTAACTAAGCAGAATGAGCACCGTGACTGTTTTCATCCTCCCTCCCACTGCGATGTTTGCCACCATGACAGGAGACGAAATCAATCAATGAGCAATGAGCATGCTCTGTGTTCATACGTTCAACTTTTACTTATTCAGCGATTAAATAAATGTGTGTATGTATATATAGTACATATATCTACTGCAGTAGATTATATATATATATATATATATATATATATACATATATATATAATCTACTGCAGTGTACACAAGAACAAAGAACGGCTGTAAGTGAGGCTTCAGTCCATAGGACTTAGTAAAGATCCGTCCAGAAGAATCGGATCGTTCCTGAATGTTATATCACTATATTGCAGACTTTGGTCACAGCGTTGTCCCATATATGCGACACCTCAGTCAACACACAATAATTCAGCGCATGAGTGACAACTTTTTTTCATCGAAGATGCAACATGTGTCTCTGTGGACGTGATGCTTTGTTAGCATCACATCCACAGACCTTACCTTTCTCTAAGCTTTCCTTCGAAGTGACACTAAAAGTTGGACGAAGTCCCCACCGTCTGTGAAAGCAAAGCGCTGCTGATTTTACATGTCGCCATATCTATGATTTATGCAGCTCTATTAAATTACTGACGATTAGACAGACATCTCCTCCCGCTCAGAGGAAACTACTGCGCATGTCTGGAGCTCCGCGTGCGAGTAAAGGGGGAGCCGATGGGTGACAACAGACACTGAGTCACGTTATTGCTCGGATTTTACGGCGCCACCTTAAGTCCCTGAACTTCACATTTTAACGGAAAAAAAGAGCAACGCGACTTGGATGTAACGAGTAACGAGACAGTTTTGTAAAAATGTAGTGAAGTAGAAAGTACAGATACTTGCTGTAAAATGTAGTGGAGTAAAAGTAGAAAGTACCCATTATTAAATCTACTTAAGTAAAGTACAGATACACGAAAACTGTACTTAAGTACAGTAATGAAGTACTTGTACTTCGTTACTTCCCACCACTGACCACAGAGCCCTGCAGAAAATCATTTCTGCCTGTTGCCATCAGAGGGGAGGCCGGGGGGGCCAGTGCCCCCCCTGTCATCTGATTGGCCCCCCCAGTGGCCCCCCCTGATAATTGACATGTAACAGCACCAGGTTATTCCTGTACATTATTTGGAATCATTCTAAGTCAACCTGATATCTAAAGAAGAAATACAATAATAAATATATGAAAAGAAAATGTATAAAACTTTATATAAGTCCATGTGATGACATAAATAAATAGATTTAGATCAGGCGCAATACCAGCCTACTTTGTCATAACAACAAGCTGAAATTGTTCTCCTGGGTGTTTCAGTTGTGCTGCGCTGTGGTGCAACTCAAATGCTAAAGCACTTCATACCTGGTGGTGATGGTAAAACACCAATAAGTTATGTATTGATCCTCTGCAAAAAAGAGAAAAAACCGAAGAGGGGCCGACAATGTTCGTAGTTTGGATCAGAGGTGGCGCTGGAGTTTTTTCGTTGTCCGTCAAAGAAAAAAATCATTTTATTTCCAATTTGTAGTCATCCAACGAAACATTTATTATTTCTCTGTTAGAACGTTTTTGAAATCAGGTAACATTTCACGTAATGACGTGATTAGAAGACGACAGAACTCTGATCGGTTCCTGATCCCTCAGCGGGAGAAAAACCAGCAGAAGCGGATCAGCTGCTGGACGCTCCAGAGCATCTGGTCTGTTAAAGCATCCAGATCAGAGATGATTCTCTGACAGATATTGTTCTTAGTATGATTAATAATGAGCTCCACGATGTTCTCTGTGCGTAAAGTTGAAACTGTCTGAGCACCAAGTGGTCAGCTGATCACAGTCTGGATAGAAACCAGCGAACTGCTCTCTGTTCTCATCAAGACGAGGTGAGGAGGGAATCTGACATATTAACTCAGTTTTTACTGGTTTGGTTTTTAAAACACCATTAACGTAAGCAGTGTAACTATATATTGTATATTTGGCGTTTGTCATCTCATGTGTGATTAAGTGGAGCATTTATTGCCCAGCGCACTGCGCTTGTTTCTGTCTAACGGATCTGCACTTTAATGTCTTTCCTCTCTCAACAGTCAGCTGTTATTCCTCTATTTAAACTACAATAAGTAGATCATAACATTCTCTAGGTTTTCTCTGTGTGCTCCAAACTCATTAAATGTAAACTCATTAGAAGCCCGAACCACCATCAGGCAAATAATTCTGGTCCGACCCGAAATATTTTTACCTGTCAAATTACCTGTCAAAACAGAGCTTCCTAACCAAGGTGTCCATAACTCTTCAACACGCTGTCAGCTCCCGGTCAGAAAGAGGCATTTAGTTCATTGTCCATGAGATGATATTCAGAAAGGATCTTTTATTTGATTGATTTTAGTTTCCTCTGTGATGAACTCTATGCTAAAGTCTATCATGTCTCCATGTGCGCCAGTCAAAGGTGTTAATTATAACATGTCAAATGACAGAGGGGCTTAAAAACTAACCAAATATTCAGTTTGGTTATTTTTTAAAATAACCAAACTGAATATTTTGTTCAGTTTGCATATATATATATATATATATATATATATATCGATGTGCACACACACATTTTAAATTTTGCCCCCCCAGACATAGTCCTGGCCCCCCCTTGGCCCCCCCAACTTTAAAAGTCTAGCTCCGCCACTGGTTGCCATTAGGCTTTACAATGCACAAGTCTGAACTATTTAATTCTAATTTTCTCTGCACTCATTTATAGATTATTTATTATTTAATGTATTTGCATTTACATGCTTGTTTTTATTTATATTTAGTCATTTTTAACTCTCATCACTCTTAGGTATATATATATATTATTAACTTTGTCTCATATGGTTATATTTATATTATTGATATTTATTACCTCAGATGGAGTAGCTTGTCAATAAATAGCCACTTCCCGTTGGGTATCAATAAAGTATATTCTATTCTATACCCCAAAGGTACTGGCATGTAACTCCGTTTCAAAACACCAAGGGCGCAGAAGAGACGCACTTTAATATCATCACACCTGTTAGCGCTCAACTGTGGATCATAGCTCCTAAAATGCCAGTAGTGGAGTTTAAACTTTTCACTATTTTTTGTTCCTGTGGATATCAAATATGATGTTTTCAGCTTTACGTCTCTTTAACATCACTTTTTCTGCCTGTGTGAAATTGTGTTTTTTCCCCTCTCTTCCCGTTAATCATAAAACAACATGATCTGCTGGCTCATTTAGACAAACACTGAGATTCATGAGGTACTTTGCATCCGGCCGCTTTGGTGAGTCTAGATAACCTCGAGCCGATCGCTGGCCCTCCATAGTGGCGACGTCTCATTTGAATGTCTGCCCTATCAACTTTGGATGGTACTCTACGTATATACTATTATGACCACGGTAAGAGGGAATTGGGATTCGATTCCAGAGAGGGAGCCTGCGAAACGGCTACCACATCAAAGGAAGGCAGCAGGTGCAAATTTGAATGTGGTTGTGCAGAAGGCAAAATCTGAGGCGGGACTTTGTGCGCAAACTTTTAGGTACAACTTAGATTTATAAAAGATAATTGATCTTTTTTTTGGCATGTGCAATTTTTCTTTTATGCATATTTACACTTTTTGTATAAATCCTATGCAATCCTTTATAAACAACCCCAGGACTTTATGAGATATTCTGAGATGACGGCCCATCAGTCTGTGGCATAATTTTTTTTTCTGAAATAAAACATTGTTTGGTTAAATCGCTCTCTTCTGCCAACTTGTCTTGTAGCTCATTCACAGTTAAACTTCTAAAAAGCCAATATTGTCTGTGATGCTCAGCTATTACAGCCTAGAAGGCATCGACCACGAGTCCATCAACAAATACCTGTCCAACTTGGTGGAAAGAAGCTTGCTGGACCTGGAATGCTCTTACTGCATTGACATTAAAGAGGTATGTGGGTGTGTAATGTTGGTATAACTACTTGTATTTGCAACTGTCATGTTATTACCCAGAGATTCTTTGCTTTTTCCTTCAGGATGATCAGACAGTTGAGCCACTGACATATGGTCGCATTGCCTCTTATTACTACCTGAAGCCTCCAACCATCCGGATGTTTAAGGAACGACTGAGAGCCGAGCTGTCTCTGCATGACCTACTCTCTGTTCTCACTGTGAGTCAGAAAACCTACGATCTAGTTTAGTAATGAAGCAGATTAGTGTAAAGCAGGTCTTCTTTTTTTTTCCTAAATTAGTTTGCTGTTAAAGGTACTAATTTGTCAAGAAATATTTTAAACAGCATTAATAGAGTCAGAGTTCCTACACAGTCTGAGAAAATAAGGAATCTGTTTTGAGTGTTTTACAAGTCTGGAAAAGTATGAAATGGAAAAAAATAGTATAGAAATATATTTCCATCCATCCATTATTCATTGCTTGGTTTTAGCAGATTTTGTGTAGAAACCCTATAAAATAAAAACAGCACAGTGATTTAAGTCACTTCACACCTGTGCAATATTATTGTTTGATTACTTGATTGCAATGACTGATTTTGTATAATATTTACTTGCCCTTGCTCAGCTACACACCACTCACTTTCTCCTTGAATGTGAGTGTACAGTGTGGTCACCAGTGGTGGAGAAAGTACTCAAAAAATGTACTTAGGTAAAAGTACAAATACACAGTCAAAAATGTACTCAAGTAAAAGTCAAAGTACCACATTAACATTTTACTTAAGTAAAAGTAAAAAAGTACTGGCTTTTAAAAATACTTAAGTATTAAAAGTAAAAGTACTTGCTGAATGGATTACCTAATCGCTAATATCATTAAGTGTGCCGATCGTATTTAATTTTAATACATTAAATGTGCCATTTTAATGGAACACGTTTAACCACAGATTAAACGTGTTCTTATTGTGTTTATTCTCTGTAACAGTTTAGACCTAGATATGTGATTCTATGGATCATAATTTCAGGGATGGAAACATCTTGTCTCCTCTCCTAACATAGCATGAACTTCATTAGTGACATTTATTTAGAAAGAAATCCAACTGAAAGGGGATGGAAAGAAGGTGAGGGGAGGCAACCAAGGAGCCATGTAGCAAAGTTGTCATCAAGACCACCGAACCCAAGACCAGCACCCCGCGCTAAATGACACAATAAAATTAAGTTTACCTATCAAAATTGGTTCTCAGATTGATCTGAAAGATCCCATTCCCATAAAAACACCTAGATATTAAATACTTAGAGCTGAAATATATTTAACCAGTATCAATTAAAACTCACGTCATTCTGTTTTGCTTTCATCGCTGTGCTACAATCCGCATAGGTCTCCTGCTATCCCTAGAAAAATAACGCCCTGGGCAGTCAGAAACCACAACTGAAACATCGCAGTTAACGGTAAATAACGTTCAACTATGAACACTGTCCAACGGCGCAACAAGTAACTAAGCAGAATGAGCACCGTGACTGTTTTCATCCTCCCTCCCACTGCGATGTTTGCCACCATGACAGGAGACGAAATCAATCAATGAGCAATGAGCATGCTCTTGTGTTCATACGTTCAACTTTTACTTATTCAGCGATTAAATAAATGTGTGTATGTGTGTGTATATATATATATATATATATATATATATATATATATATATATATACACATCTACTGCAGTAGATATCTACTGCAGTGTACACAAGAACAAAGCACGGCTCTCAGTGAGGCTTCAGTCCTTAGGACTTAGTAAAGATCCGTCCAGAAGAATCGGATCGTTCCTGAATGTTATATCACTATATTGCAGACTTTGGTCACAGCGTTGTCCCATATATGCGACACCTCAGTCAACACAATAATTCAGCGCATGAATGACAACTTTTTTTCATCGCAGATGCAACATGTGTCTCTGTGGACGTGATGCTTTGTTAGCATCACATCCACAGACCTTACCTTTCTTTAAGCTTTCCTTCCAAGTGACGCTAAAAGTTGGACAAAGTCCCACCGTCTGTGAAAGTGAAGCGCTGCTGATTTTACATGTCGCCATATCTATGATTTATGCAGCTATTATCGATTAGACAGACATCTCCTCCCACTCAGAGGAAACCACTGCGCATGTCTGGAGCTCCGCGTGCGAGTAAAGGTGGAGCCGATGGGTGACAACAAACACTAAGTCACGTTATTGATTGGATTTTACGGCGCCACCTTAAGTCCCTGAATTTCACATTTTAACGTAAAAAAAGAGCAACGCGACTTGGATGTAACGAGTAACGAGACAGTTTTATAGAAATGTAGTGAAGTAGAAAGTACAGATACTTACTGTAAAATGTAGTGGAGTAAAAGTAGAAAGTATCCATTATTAAATCTACTTAAGTAAAGTACAGATACACGAAAATTGTACTTAAGTACAGTAACGAAGTACTTGTACTTCGTTATAGTATGGAGTACAAAAAAGTACTCCATACTATTTGTGGAAACATGCATGTTTGTCTTCACAAGATTCAAATGGACTAGCCATAAAAAAAGTTCTACAATGACAAACATAGTTTTTTTATGTCAGTTTTGCGAGATAGACCAAGGTTTAAACGGTAATAAAAAAAGAATCCAGTAGGTGCTTACAGCCTTGATAATTTCATTGAGAATTTTCACACATATCTAAGTGGCACGCCTGAGATAAACTCATGTCTTAATATCCTGCATTGCAGTGTGTGGCGGATTTACAATTCAACGATGAGGGATATCACATATTGAATGTTAACATTTTAATCCTGCTGTAAAAACATAAATTTACCAGCACAGATATTGGAGTCGCTGGTATGGGATATGGAAAGTCAATTGTTGGTTCCTTTCTACCACTGAAATTTGAAAGCATTTATAGTCGACTAAGTCGCAATTTCTATAATAAACTCCTCTCGCTTACAAGCTTGCCTCGAGGGCTGATATTCCTCTGTATTCTTTTGAAGTTTTGGAAATGGAATTTAAAAAGAAAAAAAAGAACTTCCTTCATTTGCTCCCAATCACCATATCTTGAATCACTCTGTCAAAGCTGCAGTGTTTTGAATAGGATTTGTCTCATTCACTCACGCTACTTTTTGTCCGAAACCATTGTGGCCAGGGACATGCACAGTGCGCTGTTCTAAATTCAGGATTTTGACTTCATTTGCGATCTGTGCCATTCAGCCAAGCCCACAGGCTCCAGTCATGTTCAGAGGGAGTGGGGCTAAGGTCATGTCACCAGTTGCCAGAGAATGTGATGAGTGTTGATCTGTTATGACCAGAGGTGAAAGTAGGTGTCACATACTGATTTAAAGAGCCCAGGTCAACATGAGGTTTGGAGCTGCTGCTAGGCCCAAACAACACAACCTCTCTCCTTTTGTCATTAAAATGCAAAATATTACCTGTAATATTTTTTACATCTTATAGTTTGATTGTGCCCTGAAAATGGCATTTGTTGGTAATACGGGGTGAAAGTAGTTTTAAATTCTTGGGGGTACTATGACAAAAGTGTGTGTGTGTGTGTGTGTGTGTGTGTGTGTGTGTGTGTGTATATAACTATATATATATATATATATATATATATATATATATATGTATATACTGTATATATAGTTCTTTTTGTGCTTTGGAGTTTCTGTGCTGATAAAAGTTTTGCGAAGCGATAAAAGCTGGGTAGCTCTTGAATTGCTACAAAATAAAGCTGTATTTCCCTCAGCCCGCTGTCTGTAATGTTGACACCTTGAGATGCCATGAGACCTAAATTCTGAACATCATGGCGTCATGGAGTCCATCCCAGTTTTCCATGTCTGGCATATAACCATTTACTTTAGCTTTTAAACTGGTTATATTGATCCTGTATCCAGACGGAGGGATAATCAGTAGCCTAGCATCATGACGTTTTTGTTCTGAAGACCCTGCAGCTTCCAGTTCGTCTTCCTAACATGATGCCTCCTCACCCTGACTCTCTTACCGATAGGAGGAACCACAGAGCTCTGTTAGGTTAAAAGCACATCTTTTGAAGTTGGGATATTTTTCCTCCAAAAGGTTCCAGAGGAATCACCTCAAACCAGATGTTGGACTGGATTTTATTTCAATGTCATTTGTGAATGTTAGAGCCTCATTTTCAACAGTGGAGCTGTAAAGGTTGAAAAAGGTTATTTTGGAGAAATTCTCATCAAAACATGAATATTTCCACTAAATAAGAGTCAAAAAAGTTTGATAGAGGAAAAGACTTTCAGCTCAAAGCGAGATCCCCAAACTATTTTGTTTAATATTAGACAATTAATTTAATTTCACATAATTATCACAGAAGCCATTTGTCTGTCAAATACTTAATGAAACATATTTACAGTGTTTGATGTTTGTTGTGAGTGACATATAGTCACAGACTAACGAGATCATTAGTCCAAGTTTGTCGTTTATTGAACGTTCAGAAATTTCAGCGGCTGTAAATGATTTATTAACTGATTAAGTCGTGTTTTAGATTGCTCTTGATAAACTAATCAGTCACGGCTGTTTAGTGGGTGCACTCACAACTGCAAAGTGAACCCACTGATTTTTTACAGCTGACAGCCGCTCCCCTCTCTTGCAGGTATATGCGTACCCTCGCTAAATCTCTTAGGGGTATGCAGTACCCGACTGTACCCGCCTACTTTCACCCCTGGTTATGACACACAGAAAGTATCGTAGAATTGTCACCTTGTATGTGGAAGTTATTTCACCTCAATGTTTTATGGCGAATGGTCAGATTTCAGATGTGGTCATACCCACGTGCTTTAATGCAGCCAAGAGCTTTTGAGAACTTTTGAGCCTGTATGTCAAAAGCTGCAGGAGTAGTTTGTTCACATGCAACATAAGTAAAACGGATAACATGGCGGCTTTGACCTAAATTAGCTGACTTCCTGCGGACGTTTGGACCATAACTCCAAGAGAAACAGGTGTACCAAGTTTCATGATTGTCGGTCGAAGCATGGCTTGGAGATTAATTTTTAAAAAAAATTTTTAGTGGACGAATAAGGCCACACCCACCAAATATTGGACTGCATTACTGTTAGGTGGTAGATTTGGATTGATCTTATCTAGTTTGGTGCAGCTCAGCTCACATCTGTTGAGTTTAAAGCCAAACTTATGGCAATGGCATGACATCTAAATTTGCCACAACGCCACGCCCACATCCTCCACCAAAAACTATTAGTACTGGAGGCCAAGTTGCACCAACATGTCTTCTGTAACTGGACCCACCATGATGAGGTCACAGGGGTCAGATGTGAACCTTTCAAAGTAAAACCTATTTTCTTCTTATCTCACAGGGTTCTCAAAGTAATGTTATGATTTTGCTACTTAGTATTTTAGGGGACCCGATGAGCATCAGTCCAAGATGCTTTGGTTTCTCATTGTCTTATCATGTATAAGATAAAACATTTTCAAAAAGTCAATTTGGCAGAACCATAATAAGAAAATGTAAAATTACAATATTCCTTTGCAGCTCTATTTTTTTTTTACATTTTTTTTTTTTTGTGCACAAATTCTTAGTTTGTCAAAACTTCCTTTGCCATTTGTCTACTCATGTTTTTATCAAAGGTATCTTATTGGTTGAAATCAACTGTTTGTGCAGAGACAATCTTCCATTCCAAACTTGCTTATCCATGTCCTTGAATATCTTGCTTTATGCACTGGATGCAGTCATGTTGGAACAGAAAGGGCCATTACCTAGTGGCACTTCAGAGTCAGGAGCTTAAAACCCTTTTGGTATGGGGAAGCATTAAGAATAATAATGCATTTTATTTGGAGACACCTTTATTGGCACTCAATGAGACCATAAAAATACACAAAATTCATTCAAAGAAACAATATTAAAATTATAAAATTACATTAAGAACACTGGAAGTAAGGAACCAAGGCTAACTCCTGAAGAAACACGCCCACATCATCATACTTAAAGTCCAAACAAAGGTAGCAACTCTGGCAGGAGTTTGTCCTGTAACCAGTAAATTGCCAATTCAAAGCCCTGACATGTCTGTCTCAGTTGTTGTGTCCTTGGGCAAGACACTTCACCCATCTTGCCTCCTGGTGAGGGCCAGAGGGCCTGGAGGCTCAGGGCAGCTGTGGCTAGGGTGTAGTAGCAACAGCTACTACATTGTAAATGTGTGTGTGAGATTGGGTGAATGACTGAATGTACTGTGAAGCAGTTTGGGATTCACTGCACCAGAGAAAGCACCAGGGCTGACTTGCTTGTTTCACTTTTGATGTTTTTTAGGACGCAGAGGAATACGCTGAGCTACCGGTCAGACACAATGAGGACCAGCTCAACAGCCAGCTAGCTCAGCAGCTCCCTCTGCAGGTCAACCCCCGGTCCTTTGACAGTGCACACACCAAGACTCATCTTTTGCTGCAAGCACACTTCAGCCACACCCAACTCCCATGTAGTGACTACACAACTGATACAAAAACAATTTTGGACAACGCCATTCGAATCTGTCAGGTAACTCATTATAGTGCTTTGACCCCAAGCACTGTTATTTATCTCAGGATTATAAATTTGTTTCCACTTTTTGGACACCACAGCAACTCTATTAAAAACTATTTGTTTGGTCAAGATAAATGTACCAATCTTTACTGGCCAAACAAAATACGTTTTTTGTCTTGATCTGAATCATAGCCAGTCTCCAGTCTGATTGGTCTGGTGAAATGAGAGGCGTTTCTAATTTAAAGGAGCCAGCATGGTCGGAGAAGTAAATGTGTAGAAAAATACAGTGGTATTTAGAATGCTCAAGATCAGTGCATCGAGTTAATTGCGCAGCAGGGGCCTGATTGCTTATATGAACAAAACATCAACTTGAAAACAGCCTAGAATTCGTAGTTTATTTGGCTGTGTTTAAAGTTTTCATACCTCTGGCATATTTTGATTTAAGACAGGGGGCTTGAAATGAAATAAGTGGAGTTTACTTTAAAAGCATATGCAAACTTGCTTTAAAAAATTGCGTTTTCAAAACTGTACTGATTGAGCAACAATAACTTTTGCAATTTTAGTAAGCATAATTTAAGTTAATTTAATTAATATGAGTATTCTCTGCTGAAACTTTGACAGAAAATATAGAAATTAGTCAATTTTGGGAAGTGGCACCTAAGACAGACTAGGGTGGTCATGAAAATAAACATTCAACTCGGTCACTACATTACTACTGTAATGTGCTGTTAAATCTCATAAACTAGCTGATAGAGTTGTTGCTGAACTGACTACATAGATAAAGCTTTAGAGTCTACCTTAAGCATCTAAAAACAATTTTTTGTGACAAATAAAAAAATGGTTTAATTAGTTGCAGCTGGTGGTGGTAAAATGTATTGTGGTGCTGGTAGCACGGTGCATTGTAGTACACCTTGTTGGCCAGTCAAATACTTAACTTTTTTACATGGACTCAAGTTAAAAAAAATAACTTATTAAACATTTCTTATCCAAAGGTTAATTCCACTTATTTAAGATGAGTACAAACAACATGTTGAGGAGAATAATGGTAATAGCAGTAACAGTATGGTCACTTGAAATTTTAATATTTTGTTTACAGCGTGTTCAAACGACCTTTCATTTTAGATACAAAGTCAAACAAAAATGAGTCAGTGGAACAAAATTGCCCCAAAACTTGTGCTGCCCTTAAAGAAGCTGCGTTATTAATTCACAAATTTATTTCTGAGTTTAATTGATCAACAGAAATAAGTGACCATAGCTTTGTTTGTAAATTTAACTTATTTCAACTTCACTGATGTTGAAATAACTGATCTTGTTTTTAGTTAATAAGTACATCAGTACATATTGTTATTAAGATGAATTGATAGGATTCTGCTCTTCTGGTATTGACATCATCTCTGCTGCTCAAATGAAAATCAATTTAAAATTAAAGCCGCAAGCGGCATTGGAGGCCCTCGCAGCAAAGCGCGCCGAAGGCCTACTTGCAACCGCGAGGGTTTCTGCACCACCACTCTCTTCTCGCCCCGCTGATGCTCTGGTGCAGTTCCTCCAGCCTTCATGTTTCATGGAGAATGGCCAGATTTGAGGCTTGGTCACGCCCACATGCTTTGACATAGGAACATTCCTTTGATAACTTTTGACCCTCAATGCCTCAAGACTGTGCTGACTGAGTTTGAAGCCTGGATCTGGAAAGCTCTAGGACGAGTTCACCCAGATACGACATCAATAAAAAAGACAAAATGGTGACTTTGATCCAAAATGGCCAACTTCCTGTTGGGTTTGGACCATGGCTCCAAGAGACTTTTTTGTAGGTCCTGACAAGTTACACATGTGTACCAAGTTTGATAATTGTGGGATAAAGCATGGCTGGGGGCTGATTACTTAAAATATTCTAGGGGTTGCTGTGGAGGAATTAGGCCACGCCCACCAAATTTTCCACTGGAATCCTGTCTGGAATCCAAACTCAGTGAGTTTGGTGCAGCTGGACTGAAACATGTGGAAACTAGAGCCAAACGTATGGCGGCGGCGTTACCTGTGACTTTGCCGCGCCGCCATGGCCACGCCCTCCACTGGAAACTCTTGCCGCTTTAAAGCAAGTGAGACCATCTTATCAGTGATCTGACACCAGATCATCTTGATTAGGTCAAGAGAGCCAGAATTGTATCTTTCCAAGTAAAAAAAAGTCACTTCCTGTTCTGAGGGGGCGGGGCTTAGGTGAGGTCAGACTATGACGACATAGGATTGTCAGGCATCCAACCTGATGACAATCAGGCATCCAACTTGATTGTCATCAGGTTGGATGCCTGATGAAGTTTGGTGGCATTTTGGTGCCACCAAACTTTGGCAAAAAAAAAATTGGCACCAAGTTTGGTGCCAATTGACCTTTCTATGTGAAAGTTGTAGCGGTTGGTTTTCTGTGGTGAGTACGCCAACTTCGGCGCCCTGGAACGCCCCTTCAACATGTACAAAAACTCACCGTTTTGATCACTTTTAATGCCACACCCCTTAACTGCATCCTGACCAAAAATTAAGCCAATAGGTCAAAATCCCTAGGAGGAGTTTGTTAAAGTTCGACGTGAGTAAAATGGAAAAAAATGGCGAAAATTTGACCTTTGACCCAAAATGGCCACCTCCCTGAGCATTTTAGGGGGTACCTCCAAGAGATTTTATTTCTTGATTTGAGGAGATCTACCTACATACCAAATTCAAATTTCAGATCTCTACGACCTACTGTTTCCCCCAACTCACATTTGGGGGGGGCTGTAGAGCCGTTTGGCCACGCCCACTTCGGATTCCACCAGAATCCGAAAATTTTCGTCGGGGGACAATTTTGGGTGAAGTTTGGTGAGTTTTTGAATATGATAAAGCCCCAAAACAGCCCTGCGAAGTGACGGAAAAATAAGAATAAGAAATCCTGCGATTACAATAGGCCTTGGCAGCGCTTAGCTGCTCGAGCCTAATTAAAGAATGTTTGGGAGGTGAGCTTTTGGTCAAGTTCTCAAAATCAGCCACAGATATCCCAAACTGGTTGTTTAACCCTTGCTGTGTGATTCTATGTGATGTAGAGTAACATAGCTTCTCTTTGCTTGAAAATCTGTAAGCTTTTTTCCACAGCTTGGAATGTATGGTTTTAGTGTGTAAATGCAGACATGTGCTTGTGATTTTCCCTCTAGTGCAAGTGGCTGGTATGGGTGAGCTTGCTGCTGCACAGTCCTATTGCTACTGTTTACTGCAGTGGCTCTGCTCATCACTGTGTTATTCTTGGGTAGAACTGAAAGAACAGTAGTGCTGTACATTGAATTGACCAGTCCAACTTGTCTGGATACTCATCACAATACACTACAGAATCCCAGGGGACTGTTATTATTGACATCTTTAACACTTGGTCCAGAAAACTTCTATTTGTTGACTAAAGCTGCTGATGACTGGAACTTGTAGAGAGTGAAGCTGCTGTCAGCTCACACTTGGTACTGATTCCGTCACAGAGGGATGTGGTAATCTTTTTCCAGTTCGCCCCAGTAACTCTTTGCACACTCAGACATGGTGAGTCATCACAGTAGTGCAATATTTTATTATTTAGTTACAGGTGTTTACTGGTTAATCATTTCTGTCTGATTTTATGTTTCCAAAAGCCCCTGCTCTGTATTGCAGATGTCACAGTCCAGCACACAGACACTTTGACTATGCAGACTGTTTTTTTTGTGTGTCTTAATTAAGTCCAGACTTGAATTTTCTTCATGCTTTATCATCAATAACATAAAATCGTCTGGAATATTTTAGTGTATTCTCCAATACAATCAATGCAGTACGGATACTTGACACAAGTATAACATATAAAACCAATAAAACAGATAAACAATTCTTCCTAATCCCTCAGAACAGTAGATAAAAAAAAAATAGAAAGGTATACAAGAGATTAAATGTAAGTAAAATGCTAATACATACAAAAGAGACCTTAAGGTCTACAGAACTTTAAGAGCAGAGTAGCTAATGAAGGTGTTAAAAATCGAGGATCCTCACTGCTAAAGAACAAAACAGATGTAAACACAGAGCCACACTGAATTCTGGGACCTACAATAAAATGGAAGGAATCAGAATTGCATTTCAAAACAGTAATGTCAATGACAGTACTACACACGTGGGCAAAATTTTTGGTACCCCTCGGTTAATGAAAAAATAACCCACAGAAATAACTTTAATCTGACAGAGGTAATAACGAATAAACATTCTATGAAAATGAACAAATGAAAGTCAATCATGGATTTTCAAACATGCTTCTACAGAATTATTTTTAAAAATAAACTCATGAAACAGGCCTGGATACCATTCTTTTTGATGGTACCCTTAACTTTATATTTTGTTGCACAACCTTTTGAGGCAATCACTTCAATCAAACATTCATATAACTGTCCATGAGACTTCTGAACCTCTCAGCAGGTATTTTATCCCACTCATGAGCAAACTGCTCCAAGTTTGTCTCAAGTTTGAAGCCTTTTCCAGATGATGTGTTTCAGCTCCTTCCAAAGATGCACAATAGGATTCCTACCATTCATTTTATCCATCTCTTTGTTTTGCCATGGATTTTCCTCATGTTGCCAAGGAGGTTGGCTACAGTCCCATAGATCTTAATTTTCTGAATAATATGTGCAACTATAGTCACAGGAACATCAAGCTGCTTGGAGATGGTCTTATAACCTTTACCTTTAACATGCTTGTCTCTAGTTTTCTTTCTAATCTCCTGATTTTATTGTTGGTCCCAGAATCCTTTGCTTCCTCTGTATACTTCTCAATGAGTTTAGCAGTTGTATGAATGATCTAATTGTCTGACTGTTGATTGCAGCAATCCACACTATTAGCAGAAATAGAGGGCCCAAAAAACAAATTTTGCTTAGGGCCCCATGGAGGCTTGGGCTAGCTCTGATCATTTTTGTCCAGGCTTGTTTCATGAGTTTGTTTTTTGTTAAACTGTTAAACCATATCTGAAAAGGCATGTCTCACTTTCTTTTGTTCATTTTCATAGAATTTGTATTAATTTATTACCTTTGTCAGATTCAAGTTATTTCTGTGACCATGTGTATATGTCACTTGACCTGATTAGAAAATAACAATAATTCCTTTTAAAGGTACTGTATGTAACTTGTAGAAAAAATGTTGTTTTTTTGTTGTTTTTTTTACATATTTGTTAAAACTGTTGAAATATTGTGAAAGTATAATATGAGAGAAAAAAAATCTATGAACAGATAAATCTCCTCCACCACCTCTCTGAGCTGCTATTCCTGTCTGAAGAAATGCACCACTTCTGAGTCATCCTGCCTAAGAACAACCATTGTCCCCCTGGCTGATGGGCTAAATGTGCACATTGCACATGGTGAGCAGCCACGTGAAGTGTTGATTGACAGCACTAAGATCCTCCTACTGGCTCTCATTGGCTGTTTCTAGATGACACTGTGAAATGGCAGAGGAGCTCGATTTTTTTATTTATTTTTTCCCCCATAGATCTGTTTCATACCATACTGTCGCAACACAGTGACGACTTCAACAAATATATACAAATATTTTTTTATGAAAGTTGCATATTGCAGCTTTAAGAATTTCATCTGAATCCTTACAAATATTTTAAAGCTTTGTTGCATAAAGTTATTAATCTCATATCCATTTGAGTTGCTCTTCACTTCTGCCCAGAGCTCCTCCATAAAATCCTTTTCTTCTTACAGTTTCTCACTTTTTCTGCAATGGGCGAAGCGAGGCAAAATGAGAAGCTCTATAATTAAGCCTGTTGCTGTCAGACCTTACTTTCATTTCATTATGCTTTGCTTTAACAATAATTCATTTGTACTGCATTAGCATTTTGGTTGCCATGAACATCCTTCTCCATGCAGCTTGAGTCATTTTACCCTCAAGAAATGACTTAAATTAATGATGTTTGTTTAAGATCAACTCAACAAAGAACTGGGATCCGATTCAGCTTTAACATATCCTGCTCTGCTCTATTTTAGTGTTTCTTCGACTTCTCCTTGTTCTCTCCTGCTACTTCATGTTGAAAGTGCATTCTGTCAGAGCCCATCTCCAGGAAAATCCATAATGTCTTATCCACAATCTTCCTCATTGTTAATAAATGAACTCTCCGCTGTTAATGTTTTTTCCATGTTTACACTACATCACATATGAAATTAACATAAAAATTATTTTAAAAATCTTATTTGTGAAGTTACTTTGTGCCATACAATTGCAGTAGAAAACCAAAATGTATAAAATTAACATGCTACAATACTACAGTTGAAACCAGATATTAATATACACCAAAAAAAATTACACAAACACATTTCTTTCTCTGTAAGATTTCTCTGAAGATTAAGGACAGCCATTTCAGATAAAATTAAATTAATAAATAACTGGTTTATTTGTTGTATTTATTTACTTGTTTATTATTTTACTCATGTTCCCACATTTATTTATTTATTCTCCCTGTGCTGTTTCCATTTCCTTATTCGTTTCTGCTTCATTGTGATAATGAAGAGGGGCGTTGTCTTCATGCCACTTGGCTTCAAGAAAGATGTCAACCTACCACCAGCTTATCAATGAGCTGAAGCTTAGCAACCTTATTAGAAAATAATGTTGTAACTCTTGACTTTATTTTTCGTGTGGACGATCATTTCTGGACTCTCTCACATCTGAATGAAGAACAAACGTGTGTTAACCAAAAATTCACCAGACATAGACCTGTATTTTTTGTTAAAGCTGGTAAGTGTTTTTATTGAAAGAAACTGATTTTGCCTGAAAAAATTCACCTATGTGAAATGTCTTTTTGCCCTTAAAATACCAACATTTCTACTATGTCATGTTATGTAATTTTTTTAGATATTAAATGATGGATAATTGAATTCATTACTAAGTAGTTGAGTAGACTTTCTATCAAATACTTTATTGGTCTTACTTGAGTAATTTTTTTGGATGGCTACTTTTTACTTTCACTAGAGTAAAAGCATGTTGAAGTAGTGCTACTCTTACTTGAGTACAATTTTGGGTGCTCTGCCCACCTCTGAAGAACAGTAATCAAATGTGGAAGCATATGTGTAGGCCAAAAACATAAGAGTACTAATGTGGACAAGTTTTACGCCCTGTTATTGTGCAACACCTCCCTCCCCTTCTCTCTCACTCTACTTCCCCTTCTCAGAGGAGGGAGATGTGCAGCCAGCTCTCCATCTAACGGGTAATTTGAGTTTTCTAAATCTGATGGGATTTTACCCTGTTCAGAACTGAGTAAACTCTGTTTAAGCTGACATCGAGAAAGACTAGCCTGGTTTCTAACGACCTCCCCCTCCAGATGTCCCACCCTTCTTCACCCTGTGAATTAGCCAGATTGAGCAGCCTGCAATCAACTAGCTTCACAGAGCACTCCTGTTAACGGTCGCTCTTTCTCTTTTTTACAACGTGCACTTGTTACTGAACCAGGTTGGTTTTAGTGACTCGGGCGAGTCCCAAGGGTGTTGTTTTAGTTTTGGCTAAAAGCAACCTATAAAACATTTCTACTTTTTCCTCCCAGAATCAAACTTCATAGCTATTTTATGACCATCAAAGAACTTTAAGGTGACTCATTAATTGAATGTCCACAACATCTTTTAGATTTTCTTAATGCTAATTATTTTATTAGTAAGGCAATTTTGCAAGAGTCAGTACAGCTTAATTCAGTAGCAGAAATAATCAAATAAGTCAAATCAATAATCTAGCCTATCTTTCCCTAATGCTGACACTGAGAACTAAAAAAGGGAAACTTTGAGAGAGTCGGACAGAGTTTGGCATTTTGAACCCCAGAACTGGCCTGATGATGAAGAAGGTGCTGCAGCAGCAGGAGGTTCCCAGTACAGGAAGAGTACTGACTTAGAGCGGCAGGTCTCGGGCCTCAGGGTGACTTCCTCATGTGCGTAGAGGTCCTCAGCTTCTTGTCTTGCAGCTCTGTAGCTCCCTTCTCCTCGTCCCACGATCTTCCCGGTCCCACGGAAGGAACACACCAGTTCTTCCTCTTTGCCTTTGTCTTTATCTTTGTCTTTGCCTTGTTCTTTGTCTTTGGGGGTCTAAACCCAGCTGTTGAGAGAAGTGCGATTTGAAGCCACATGTTGCGGGGCTAACGGGTTGGTCCCCATGTGCAGAACAGTCTCCGGCTCTGTGGCCCCGGCTCTTCTTCAGCTGCAGAGTTCTTTGTCCATCTCCGTCTTGGCTCGAAGCTGCCTGAAGGATCCAACCAAAGATTCCTCTTTTGCACCCACCTTATAAAGGGTTTATCCACTTTTTTGGTGTGTTTACATTGGCTAGCTTTGTTGCTGTGCCTCTCATTGGCTGACTGCTTGGACAGATGATCTCATATCCATCACCTTGGAGACCTCATGACCTGATGTCTGTTCTAATGTCCCCGAGTTGCTCAACAGTCCTCCTTCCTCTGTTGCTTGCCCAACCTTTTCTTAGGAAAGTTGAAGTTTAGCAATAAGGCCTTGGTCACCTCCGCTCTCCTATCAGTTCCTCTTTTCCCCTGACCTTTCACCTACCATCTACCTTCAACACAACATCAGTGACCTTTAATTACAGTTACAACATTTTACACCTTTTCAAGTTTAATGTCAAAATCACATTTGTAACCTTTTAGTTTCTCTGATTTAACATTTATTTATAATGTTATAATAACCATAACTTATTAGTTACTCTTATTATAATCATAATGTGAGTTATTACAGACACTTCTGAAAAGAAACCAAGAATACCCATTATTCTAATTATCTGATACCATGTTACACTTACTTGTTTCACCTTTAAGTACTTCCACAAGTGTAAGAGTAAGTGTAAATATTCTTATAATCAAACCAACATCAACCACTGGTTAAACCAATATTAATTATTGGCCCAATTATAAGTAATTAATTTAAGTATTTTACTCTGGGTTTTATCCAATTACTCAAAATGTTTAGATTGTATTCTTTAAAAACATTTAATGCTTTAAAATAAGGAATGGTCTGAACTATTTTTAGCCTGATGCAAGATAGAAACTTCCCCTTTCTTCAGGAAACCAGCTCTTCCTGTTTCATGACTCTCTTTCTGCCTGACTATGATTTTTTATGATTAAATAGAAAAAAGTAGAATTAAAGCAAAGTTTGCAGGACACAATAACAACAAACACAACCAGATTAATTTTATTACCGTCTGACTCTACTGTTGGGTCTTGATGTCACCTGTGTAATTAATTTTAAGGTAATTTTATTTATTATTACTATTAAACTAAAATCTCCAGCATGGGGAAGTGGGATGAGCTCGACTTTTCTCGACAGCCCACAAAGAACTACTTAAATTAATATAGTCATATTTACTTTATATGCATACAAACATGTTTATCATTGACAGACATACACAATAACTGAAATAACTGTGTAAATTTAAATACAGATACGTACAGTCATTAAAAAAATTATGCCATCCTAGTTTTCTTTAATTTCCTTCTTCATTTTAATGTTTGGTACAACAATTTTCTATGTCTTTATGGGCATACCTGCAGACTGCTCACCTTAACAGCGTCCCTGTCTGCACATCAGTGGTGTTGAATGTGCGTCTGTGGATGTCAGGGTGGTCTCTCATGCAGATCTCTGAGGCTTGCCATTCTCATTCTCTGAGAAACTCATTCGTCGATGCTCCAAAGAGTTGCCTTTGGATATTGCTGTTCTCTTATGATGTACAGAAAAGTCTGCACTTCATAGTTCCACCTCAGCTAGTAGCTTCAGAGGACTCCTGAAGATGCAATTGGAAGCCAACTTCATCTGCCGCTTTGTCCAAACTATGAAAAACCTGACGGTGAACCTCTGAGTCCGTGAGAGCCTCTAACTGAAACATGTTCTGTCTGAGAGTCTACACAAAAAATAATAGTCATTAGTTATAACACTATTTTCTTAAAAAAAAAAAAAAAAAAAAAAGTTGCTAAGTGGTAGGTTGATGGTAGGTTGCCATCTTTCTTGAAGCCGAGATGGCTTTAAGAAGCCTCCTCATTATCATAATGAAAATTGGTAGGGAGATGGGAAAAGGACGAGCAGAAATAAATGTGGGAATGGATAAAAAATAAAATTATACATTTTAGCTGAAATGGCTCCCCATAGAAGTTCAATCAAACCAAACATTTCTTCTTTTAGGTTAGCTAGAATTACCAAAATTATTTTTTTGCTAAATGCCAGAAAAAATAGTGAAAACATGTTTTAGAGATTTTTTTTGTATTCCTTTCTTCATATTCCTAAGTTTACATACTATCACAATCAGGGATAACTATAATTTAAAATGTATGACTTTGTGTTTCCTTCCACAAACGTGTGATAGATTAACCTACACATCTGAGTTAATTGGAAGGACCTGAAACACACTGCCTTCTTGTTTGACACGATGCGAAAGTTAAAAAAAATCAGTAAAGACTTGAGGAAGAGAATTGGGCAGCTGCACAAGTCTGGTTCATTCTTGGGAACAATTTACTGATGTTTGAAGGTTCATCTGTTCTAACATTTATATGCAAGTATGGGAATGTCCAATCATAACATTTCAGAAAGGGATGGGATCTCTGTCTTAAAGATCATGTGTTTTGGTCCAAAATGTGCAGATTGACCCCAAAGCAAAAGCCATAGACCGTAGGATCTTTACATAATGGTCAGGCTGTCATTATCCACAGTCAAACTGTCCTGTACCAACAGGGGCTGAAAGGCCACTTATGCTTCTTTTACTTCAAAAGATACATAAAAAGCCAGACTGCGGTTTGCAGATATACACAAGGACAAAGATTTTACTTTCCAGAGACATCTCCTATGGTCTGATGAAACTAAAGTGGAACTGTTTGGACATAATGACCATTGTTACATTTGGAGGAAACATGGGAATGCTTGTATCACCCTAACTGTGAAGTATGGGGGGTGGAAGTATCATTTTATGGGGTTGTTTTTGCTGCATGAGGAACTGGTATATTTTATAAAATAGATGATATCATGAGGAAAGAATATTATGTTGAAGTATTGAAGCAACATCTAAAGACAACAGCCAGGAAGTTAAATCTTGGACAGAGATGGGTCTTGCGAATAGACTTTAACCCCAAAACTGCAGTCAAAGTGAAGACAAAGTAGGTAGGGACCACAAAGAGAATTTTTTTGTTATAGCCATCACAAAAGTCTTGATCTCAGTTCTATGGAGGAGTTGTGTGAAAATCTGAAATCTGAGGCGATCTACAAAATTAACACATTTCATCCAGTAACTGTACTGGTTCAAGTGGCAGTTCATTCATTCCATAGAAGAGACTCCCTGATCATAAAAGCTCAATAACTCTCAGTATACCATCCTGATCTGGGCACAGAGAGCGACAACTGATTGTAGGAAAGTGTGCAGAGTGAGTGGCTCAGAAAAATAAGATAGGACAAAAACATTATTTCATTTATGTTTGACCTTTTTTTGGTGTTATCAGTCATGACATTGCTGACAACACCATTGTCAGCATTGACAATGGAAAATACTGGGTTTGCCTTTCAACCCAGTATTTTCTTGGTTGCCTTGCACCAAGAAAATACTGGGCTTGAATCCCAATTCTCCCTGGGAACTTCATGCATTCTCTGGCTTCCTCACTCAGTCTCAGATTTACGCTAAAAATGAACACAATTTAAAACCCTCTCCTTAAAAAACTTAAAAATGTATGTAAAGAAAAAAAGTCATGTCAGATGAAACCATGGAAAGGACGCTTCAAGGCTGTTAAACATTGGCGTTTCATTGGGTTTCAAGCAGTTAGTCCTGTGAATGCTTGGATGGAAGTGAACATATCTTCTGCATGCTTAGACATCAGGATGCAGAAGTACAGGTATATTTGATTTTTAATTGTTTTTGTTTCTGACTTCAGGCAATGCTAGATGTAGCTGCCAATGAAGGCTGGCTTGTTACAGTGCTCAGTATCTGCAACCTGATCCAGATGATCATCCAGGGCCGCTGGCTGCACGACTCTTCATTACTGACACTTCCACACGTCCAACACCACCACCTCTACCTGTTCAGGTAAACAGCATCACTGCTCCACTGTTGTTGTTCTCCTGCTCTATGCATTCTCCATTTGTTATTGATGTCACAGAGAGAACCTCTATAGGAAATACTGCCAGACACTCTGAGAGATAGAGCAGATAGTTTTTGAACCATCTAAAAGATGTTTACTGGCTGGATGCTACTCTGTGTCTTCCCATGTAGGATGCCTACGATGTCTTCTCGCTCTCTCACAACCCTGTTTTCCTATAAAATGAAGATACCTGTAAAGTATGGCTTATGTTTCCCAGCAGCAGTCAGAGAAAAGTCATTCATTTGGAACCTCTTTAGAATAAAATACAGAGCAGTAAAATTTGCAAAACTTCCAGGGGAAAGTTGTCTTTAGACATGTGGAGACATGCAGTTAGGGAGGCAAGGTTCTGAAATGTTAAAATCACAACATATGTTTTCATTACCCTCTTGATAAGTCTGGAATAAAATAACTTCTAAAATACAGTTCAGATATCCTTATAGAAACCTTGAGTTTACAATATTTGTGAGTGATCTGAGTTTTTAAAACTGACATTTTAAAGATGGCTGTCTGTTTCTAGTTGTGCGACATGACCAAAACTTTTGTTACACTGGGTTTAGGAAAAACTCTACAGAGAAGGATTCTGACAGTTTACTACATTTTAAAGAAACTTGGTCTAGAACAACAGATTGATTCCTCTGTTGGAATAGGCAGGGTTCCTTCATAGTCTGGAATGGCATGGAATTCAATTCTGTGTTTTCCAGGTCTGGTAAAATATGTCAACGTTTACAAGAGTTTTGTCTCTATCCCATTCTCTAAATGTGTCCTTCCGTCTTCCATGAATAAAGTCCAGGAACCTGGTTAGAGCCCCAGATTAGATGACTTTTTCAGTTATTATATACACCAACAACTTATTAATTCCATTTTGATTACAAATGTTTCAGAATTCTCAATAAGCAACTCCTTAAGAGTGATATTTAAATATGTGTGTATCCCAGAGATTCTTTATATCCACATAAATCTGTTACATGATCTCTGAGGAGCTAAGAGTAATAAATGTATTGTAGTATTTAAACATAATCCTTTCCTCAGAAGCTTGTCTCCTCCCAGGAAAGCAAGTCATGGACAATTTTCAGACCCTCACTACTTTTAGATAAATACTCTTCCTTCTAATAAATATTTGATGTCATTTCTTTTTTGCAGTGTTTAAAGCACTACATCAAAACTAGTTTTGGTACCAACATTACATAATGGAAGTTTCACACCTTAAACTTGCAATTGAAGATTTCTTCGGTTTAATTCAATGATTACATTTTTTCTGTTTGTACAAACATCTTCCAGGAAATGGGCAGGTATCAAAGGAAAGAGTGATGCTGAAGGCTTCTGTGGGCCTGTTGAGGGACTCCCAGAACTTATTGCTGCTTGCGGTGGAAAAGAAAGTGTTTTATCTGCTGTTGTTAACCAGGAGTTTCAGCCAAATCAAATACTGCAGGTAAGCTCACATCAAAAGAAGCTATTTGGTTAAAATTCAATTCAACAGTTTTAAAAACATTATTGTTCTGACATTGTGCACAATAGTGTGCACAATGTCAGAACATTGTGCACGTTCTTACATGTGCACAATGTTCAGAACCCCCGCTTCATGAAGCGGGGTCTTTCATGAAGCCCCCGCTTCATGAGAGCAGGGGCTTTGAGCAGTCCTGCCACTGTGGTCCCTGATGCCTCTCAAACCCCCATTTACAACTCCACTCTGAGAGCTAATGGCTGCTGTAATGAGGAAGCCAGGTACAGCAACAGGCCTTGTGACTTCACCAAATCACCAGGATTCCTCCTCCGTCCCCACCTTCACATCCGTCACCTTGCTGAGTGGCAGGCTCTTTAATTGAATAATTAAATGTGGTGCAGTGTTCCTGTCTGACTTGCTCTTGGAGAGTAATCCTCAAATAAATAGCTTTTCTTGGCTGAATTTCAGAGGTGTCTTCCCACATAGACCTCAACAAACTCCTTTATCCTTTCCATATTTTTTTCTTTGTGGTTGTCTTTATGTAGTTTTTTGTATCACACTGTCTTTTTCTCTTGATGTGTTTTTTAAGATTGCCCTCAGAATCCCTTAAAAAACAGGGAGAAGCATGTGTGATAGATACAGTACACTGGATGTCATTTAGCAGATCTGTCCATCATAACCTGCTCTGATACAGGGATTTACCATCACTAGACTTGACTCCTGTTCTTGTTTCTAACATTAGTGACACACATCAAAGAAAGTTACAGTTGCCCTTTGGCTGCGTGCAAAAAGGCTCCATTCCAGAAATTTGGCCTGGCATGATGTTTGAAGAGGTGCTTCATGTCAACCCCAAACCTGTATACACATGCCATTACCACAGACATCTATGGACAGACATGCTGTGGAAATGTTCCATCTCAACATTGTCTACAGTATAATATTGCACCACCAGGCTTTCTTCATATTGGCGCTGGCTCATCTCACATATTCACATATGAAAACATAAGAAATAAAAGAAAGGAGAAGTGTTGTTAGGCTCTGATCCAGTTTTTTTTTTTTACTGAATATCTCCTTTGTTTGACTTTGGGGCTCACAGTGCATTCCTTCTGATCTTCTGTTCCAGAGTGAGCTAGAGCAGTGTTTTTAAACCACTGTGCCGTGGCACACTAGTGTACCGTGAGTGATCGTCAGGTGTGCCGTGAAAATTATCCAATTTCACCTATCGTATTTTTCGGACTATAACCCGCTACTTTTTTCCTACTTTGAACCATGTGGCTGAACCGGTGAACCGGTGCGGCTTTTCTGTGGATTTTTCTTCAACCACCAGGGGGCTCTTTAGCAGGAAGTGAATCATCGGAAGTCAAAATTGGAAATCAAAAAACGCACTAATTTTCACTTAGAACAAGCACATGCTAGTACGACAGAGAAATGTTTTCAAACTCATATGATGCAGCTTTTAAGTTGAGGGCTATCGATCTGCCACTACAGGAGGGAAATAGAGCCGCTGTACGTAAGCTCAGTGTGAACGAAACCATGGTTTGGCTTTGGAGACGAAGGGCTGCGTCCTTAATATAACCAGCAGATTTATTAGGACGCAGCCCTCAGCTGGGTCCTTATGGAAAACCGAGAGCAGCAGAGATACCAGCGTATTATAGCCCGGTGCGGCTTGTATATGTACGTTTCCAGTTTTTTGCTTTCCAAAAAATTTGAAGGTCCTGCTTATAGTATGGTGCGCTATATAGTCCGGAAAATATGGTAATTGGTCTTAAAAGATTTTTTGAAAATGAATTAATTATCTGCAAATAATGCCATTTTCGAGTGTCTCTGCTGTAGTGGTGACTAGCGGTGTAATCATGTAATTTTCCTACCACTAGATGGCAGTAGGTACAGAGAATTTTACATTAAAATAACGGTTCTGAACGTGGGTTTTCCGCCCCCCAGGGGGCGTTCAGAGGACAGCAAGGGGAGCTGGCAGAAATTTTTACAAAAGGGGGGCGCTGGGAGTCCTTTGGGGGGCGTTTGGTCGAAGGTAAACTTTACACCTTAATCTATAAATCAGTAGACAGGTCTATATAAAGATATAATCCATGTTTCAGTCTTATATTTGTATGGCATTACAAGAATCTGGAACTTTTGTTTTTCCACTGAAAGCTCTGGTTTACACAATAAATGCCATGTGGGTGAAGTTTTATGGATGATTCTCTGATGTCCCATTCTTCTGAAGGCAGCACAGAGCTGCACCACCAGAAACCAACAGAAACACTGAAGAGAAGAAGAGTTATGATTAATGTAGTTACAGTTCTATCCATGTTTTAATGTTGCAGAGCTCAGTCGTTTTGCAAATAGTTCAAAGTTTAAACTGGCATGTTGTACATCTTTTATCTGCTCATTTTGTGGAATATTTAACAATTAGAAAATGGCAAAGAATAAGAATATTTTTTCCACTCTGATTGGCTGCTGTTAGGCCTACCAATTTTAAGTTGAATATTCATTGCATTTTTTGTAGACAACTGTGAAAATAATTTTTATTCACATTACTTTTTTGTTCTCTGGGAAATTATTTTTAATGATAAATACAGAAACAAGCATAAAAATCAAAACATCTACAATAGTGATAGTAATAAATAAATAAAAATAAAATAACAGTCAGTGCAAAGTAGCCTACAAATTCTTTGGTGAGGGGCGCTGGGCTGAAATAGGTTGAGAAACACTGCATTAAAACAAGAGAATTAATGATGCATGAATGTTACAGGTAGCGGTGAGAGCATTGTATCTAGCAAGACTCTGACGACAGTGATGAAAAAGACAGTGAAGCTCAGCAGTAGTTGGAAAGAACATGGGTCCATTTCCCACAACATATCTGTGTGAAATGAGCTTCTCAAGCCTGGTTACTATAAAAACTAAAAACAGAGAGAGACTGAGAGCTGTGGAGGAAGAGCTTTGTCTTTCTTCAATTTCTGCCAGGAACTCAGCTCTGTTTTCATTCAAACATGCACAGGTTTCACACCAGGTGGGTGTATTGACATTTTGTGCATGCAACTTGAAGAGTTGCATGCACTAAAGAAGCAATAATATTTGGGAAATATTTCACTGTTACAATATGAATATTGTAACAGTGAAATATTTCCCAAATATTATTGCTTCTTTCAGAATATGAATTATTTTCTGTATTCCGGCTAAAAGAATGCTTGTGGATTAGTTTGTAAACCACTTTGAAGTGTTTTACAATTCTTTAAATTTAAGACCACAGTGTTGTGGCTGTTCAGGTGTATTTTTGAAGTGAACATGTTAAGTGCAATTTGAAATAAGAAATGTAAAATATGATAAAAATAAATTATTGTGTTAATTTGATTCATATTCAAGACACTTTGATAATAATGACTATATATGTAATATAGGCAGTGGTGGAGAAAGTACTCAAAAAATTTACTTAAGTAAAAGTACAAATACACAGTCAAAAATGTACTTAAGTAAAAGTCAAAGTACCACATTAACATTTTACTTAAGTAAAAGTAAAAAAGTACTGACTTTTAAAAATACTTAAGTATTAAAAGTAAAAGTACTTGCTGAATGCATTACCTAATCACTAATATCATTAAGTGTACCAATCGTATTTAATTTTAATACATCAGTAATGTGCCATTTTAATGATCAATGCCACAGATAAAGCATGTTTTTATTGAGTTTACTCTGTAACATAGTTTAGACTTAGATATGTGATTCTATGCATCATAATTTCAGGGATGGAAACATCTCATCTCCTGTCCTAACATAACATGAGCTTCACTTTTTTTGCTACACATTTATTTTGAAAGAAATCCAACTGGCAGAGGAGGACATGGAACCAAGGAGCCACGTAGCAGAGTTGTAGTCTGGACCACTGAACCCAAGACCAAATCAAAACCAGCACCCCGTGCTACATGACAATAACATTTAGTGCACCTATCAAAACTACTTCTCAAATTGATCTGAAAGATTCACTTTCCCATAAAAACACCTAGATATTAAATACTTAGAGCTGAAATAAATTTAACCAGTATCAATTCAAACTCTTCTTCATTCTGTTTTGCTTTCATCTCTGTGTCACAATCCACAGGTCTCCTGCCATCCCTAAAAAAATAACACCCTGGGCGGTTGCCCATATTGCCAATGTCAGAAATAATAATTGTCTGCACCATTAAACATAGCAATTAACAACGCTCAACTATGAACACTGTCCAAGGCCCAATAAGCAACAAGTAACCAAGCAGTAAGAGCATCGTGACTGTTCTCATCCTCCCTCCTGCTGCAACGTCTGCCACCATGACAGGAGATGAAAACAAAGAGCAATGAGCATGCTCTGTGTTCCTACGTTCTTGTTTTATTTATTCGCCAATTAAATATAAAGATATTTTAATGAAATAAAATAGCTACTGCAGTGTACGCAGAGCATTACAAGAACAAAGAACGGATCTCAGTGAGGCTTCAGTCCTATAGAACTTGGTCAAGATCCGTCCAGAAGAATCGGATTGTCCATGAATGTCATATTACTATATTGCACTTTGGTCACAGCGTTGTCCCATATATGCAACACCTCAGTCAAAACCTCCACACAGTAATTCAGTGCATGAGTGACAACTTTTTTTCATCAGATGCAACATGTGTCTCAGTACAGCTCGCTTTGCTAGCATCACGTCCACGGAGCTTACCTTTCTTTAAGCTTTCCTTCCAAGTGACGTTAAAAATTGGACAAAGTCCCACGTCTGTGAAAGCGAAGCGCTGCTGATTTTACATGTCGCCATATCTTATGATTTATGCAGCTATTATATTACTGACGCTCAGAGGAAACCACTGCGCATGTCTGGAGCTCCGCAGCGAGTAAAGGTGGAGGCGATGGGTGACAACAGACACTAAGTCACGTTATTGCTCGGATTTTACGGCGCCACCTTAAATCCCTGAACTTCACATTTTAACGGACAAAAAGCGCAACGAGACTTGGATGTAACGAGTAACGAGACAGTTTGTAGAAATGTAGTGAAGTAGAAAGTGCAGATACTTACTGTAAAATGTAGTGGAGTAAAAGTAGAAAGTACCCATTATTAAATCTACTTAAGTAAAGTACAGATACACGAAAACTGTACTTAAGTACAGTAACGACGTACTTGTACTTCGTTACTTCCCACCACTGAATATAGGCGACTACAGAGTATCTTTGTTTGCATTTCTGGTTGGTGGTGTGACTCGTGACAATGTAAGTTGGCCCAAAAAAGGTTGAAAAACACTGAGCTAGAGAGTATCCCTGGAGAGAGAACTGATATCAGGATTTCCCTCCTGGGTAACCTTTGTCACCCAATAAGTGGGAGATGATGTACATAGACGGATAAATAAACAGTCACTAAAATCATTTGCCTTTTCTCCATTTTTTTTTTTCATTTTTGCCCCAGCAAGTTATATTTGAACAGTGTAACTTCAGCTTGACTTAACTTGCAGTGTCTACTATCACCCCTGTCTTTCCACCTTTCTGCCCGCTGCCAGGCATGGTCCTTTCTGAGCCACCTGCCAGTGCTGGAGGTCCAGATGAGTGTGAAGGGATGGTGGGAGCAGAGCCAGGAGCAGATGGAGCGCCCTCTCACTGGAAGGGGCACTAGCCTGAGAGAGGAGAGCAGATGGCTGGATGTCCATGCTGACCAGGAGTACGTTCTACAGGTGTCACTGCGTCGACTCAATCTGGGTCAGCACTGGGTAAGTGGGACCAATGTCTGACAGCTGAGTCCTTTGGATGAAAAGTTAATGTTTTATCAGAGAGATGTAATATAGAAATGCAAACATCTACCTTTAAAAAGAGTGACATAGTTCAACATGTTTTGACATTACATTGTTTTTGGTTTAAGTCACATGTGCTTTGATACTCTTTGAGACAACTATAACAGTGCTCAGAAAGTTCAACTTAAAGAAAGCCCACCTTCTGTCAGAATTAAGGTTTTAACTAATAAATGTTCTGTTATTAATCAAGTTCAACCTTGTCTTCACATAATCCACATATTCCTTACTGCCTTTATGTATTTAAAAAATAAAATGTAAAATCTAAAAGTGAAAGTTAGTGAAAAAAAATTTACAAGTCTACAAATTCTCAAATATGAACAAAGAATTTAAAAACCTGAAATTTAAAAGGATATAGTTTCATTTTTTCTAAAACTGCAAGTAAAATCATGAGTAAAGGTGAGACATTTTTGTGTGTTACAGAGGAAGCAGGAAAGTAAGGCCCAGGCTCCCAGGTTCCCTAAAGCAAAGGACGAGGGATGGTTCCTCATCATGGGGGAAGTGGATAGCAAGGAGCTGCTGGCTGTCAAACGGGTCGGATACGTCCGGAACCATACCGCTGTGTCTGTAGCCTTCTATACCCCAGAGAAGACTGGAAAGTAAGATTTTGATCCAAACCGACCTCAGGTGATGAATATGGGACCGACATCATTCACCCTGGTCCACAATACAAGTGGAGGGCTGTGTGCTTAGCCCAGTTCTTTTTACACTGTTCACCCATGACTGTAGCCATCCACACCTTTAACCACTGTGGGTAACTTCCAGTTTTGAAACTTTGAATTTTATGTTTTGTTATGACAACTGGTCTTTTTTTTTTTTTAACTGGTAAAAATTATCTTTACTGTTGAACAAATTAAGCTCCAATATTATTATTTTGTGTTTTAGTTTGTTTAAGCAGATAAGTTTAATAACTCACACCATGGTGGGTGAATTGTTTTCCCACACTACCAGATTCTCTCTTCTCTTTTAGAGAAGGCTCTATGGAATACTCTGAGGAAAAGCTAGTTACTTACTACTATAATCTGTTATCTAATTGCAGGCACATGAAATGTGCCTCAAATCAGCTGTTGTCTGGCTGTTATTCCCACAAGACACACCACAAAATCAACGATGCCACATGTGCTCTGCATGTAGAGTTTAATACATCATAATCAGGGTTTCCCCCAGTGTATTATAAGCCTGGCAGCCCGCCAGAGCGGTTGTTGTTAACGAACCAGCGCTGAACATTCATCATGCAGGTTCAGCCCAGTGAGGAGCTTTCGCGCTTGTAGTTTCGTAGTCACGCATCACTCTGAGTTTATATTGTTTTATTTATTTTTTTTAAGTATTATTTTTCCGGTTACACGATGCAACAAACCATATCAAATGCTTTGTCCACATAGCCAGGGTTAATGCGCGCGGCCGCGCAGAGATCTGAAAAACTTATCCCATAAACTCAAACAACCAAAACAGTTTCTGTAGCCCTTATTAAAAACTCAGACACAAAATGGAAGAGTTACTAAAGCCACATTAGCAGCATTATATTGTTAAGCATCTCTGCTCAGAGCAGTGGATTTAACTCATTATGCAGGGCCGGTCCAACACAGTATGAGGCCTTGAGCAGAATTTGTCTTATGGGCTCCTCTTAGTGCTAAAAACATCAGCACCTCTTACAGCTTCAGTGTTAGATTTAGTGAAATCTGGGAGCGGGAGAGTAGTTTAATTGGTCAACCTTAAAAGCAATAAGTTAATTAATTTGTATTTGTGAACAAACAGAGCTCAAACTCAAAGATTAAACTCACAGCATCAGATTGTTGCTGTGGTAACAAAACAGTCTAACTATGAAGATTGTTCTTTCAACTTCTACAAAATAAACTTGTTAGCTCCTTAAAATCTTACATTTAAATGTTAATTTAAAATATTTTTATTTATGTATGCTGAAACCATTAAATCAAATTTAGCAGCATTGATAACCTCAATAAACAAATGTTACATTTATTTATCTGTGGTCTGTGTTAAAATATTAGCATTTATGGGGCCCTTGAAGCCCAGGGCTGCCTTAATTGTATTTTTTGAATTGTTATTTTTAAGACTAGTCGTGGGTTTAGATAGCATTTCTCTGGCGATGTTTTCCTGTAACATATAGTTATATCTTTACTTTTCCTGTCTACTTAAAATCTTTTAATACAAAAACACGGTGAACCGCCTCGGCGCCCTGACCACCGGGCTTAGCAAGTTTTCTGGGGGAAGCCCTGTCATATTTCATCCTTCTTTTGGTGGTAAATGAACTTACTGCTGAGCTGTTTTCCTCATTGAGATCTTTAACAGTGAAATATGTGGACTCCCATTTTCTAATACCAGTTTCAGTTAATCCCCTTTTTCAGCACAGGGTGAGCATTAGCACATTGTTGGCTCCAAGTAAACTTGGAGCTTGACGTGAGATTAAAAACAGGTTTTTTATGATTTTGTGGAAGCCCTACTCAACACTGAACCTTCTGCTTGTAGGTGCATCTACACGCTGTATGTAATGAGTGACAGCTACCTGGGCCTGGATCAGCAATATGACATCCACCTGAATGTAACCCCCACCAGCATCGCAGCCCAGGTCAACACAGAAGTAGTGGATTCCCTCAACTAAGGAGCAGCAATAGGAAAACCTTTAGTCTACTCTGGCACAGCAGCAGTTCAGCTCTATCATTGATGTGCTGAGTCGCACTCACACTGACATGTCATCATAACATGTTAAGGTTTCCTGGAACTCAACCTTTGGAAGCTCAAAGACCTGTTGCTCACATTGGCATCAGACCAAGTGAGGCTTGCTTCTTGGAATATGGAACATTACAGAATGTTATCAGTTTGTTTATTCCCCTGTCCCCTGTTCAAGTACATATACTCCAACTTTGAAGACTTTCCACTTTAACTAACTGCAGCAAATTGGAAGTTTAGCAAATATTTGATGTATGTAGAATATATACTGGATGACAATGAATAAAAAATCTTGAGTTAAATTTAAAAACAGAAATCCAAACCACAAACAGCTGTACACAGACTGGTTCAAGACGGAGATAAAAATGTAAGGTAAAGAACATTTTCTAAAGATTCTATGTTTTTTGGTGAGGGTGGGGGGCAGGGAAATGTTTAAGATAGAAAGTTAAGTTTACAACCTTTAATTTATATCTGAGTATAAATGAAACATTTGTTGCAGCAGGTCAAACTGAGTTTAAACTGCTGCGGTAGATTTAAAGTACAAATCTGTGAAATAGCAGGTAAGTTCCCCAGCAGCTTATCTACAGATCTGACCTGTCTTCTCCTCATCAACAACTCATTCAAAGTTACACCTGAGTCATCAAACAGAACAAACATGGCAGAAATCCATCTGTATTGAATATAGCATTGTGCAACAAGTTGATTTTATGCCCTGGAATTATTTGAAAATAAAATTTCACTTTGAGATGACATCCTTGTTTTGCATATATGTTCCCCACTGTATACTGAAGCACCATTTACTTCTGGGATTTGGATTGACTGCCTCCGGCCTCAGTAAGCTGGCTTGAGAAGGAGTTTGAATCTCTGATTTGGTGGCAGCAGATTCTCAAAAGTTCCATCTTGCGGCATTAAATCAAATTTATCAGCATTGACCCAGATAGCACACGACATTAAATCAACATTGAATTATAGTTAGAATCGTTGATTTTTGGTTGAAGTCGACAAATGACGTTGGATCAACCATCAAACTGTAAAATTCGGCTTCTATTTAAAGCGGAACTCACAAATACACACAAGGGGGATACTTCACAGGCATCAGGTGAAATATGTTACACCAGTTAAATTGACAAAAAAATAAATCGTTAACCACTCAGAATGAAATTTTGTTTTGACTTTTAGCCACAATGATTTATTACAAAAAAACCACAAACTAAGAAAATAATCTTTATCTTGATAAATCAGTAACCAAAAATGACTCAAAATAAGTTTAGGATAGATTTAATTCACTCAGTTCATGTCAGTAAAGAAACCCAAATAGACAAATGTTCAAAACTCTGGATCCTTATTACTGCGGATATTGTCCACAAAAGAGTTCCATATCCTGGGAGCCTTTCTCCCTTTTAATCCAAAGTCCCAATCCAAAACGAAAACTCCAACACGTCAAAAAACCCCTCCCCAAAAAATTAGAAAAAGGAGTGATACCACCAAAAATCCCCCAAAAAGAAATGTAAAGTCCAGATCTCACCGGGAATGTCTTTCTTTTCCTCCCCGGTGGCGATCTCTCGATCCGTCGGCGTCCTCTAGCCAATTGGCGTCCTCTTGCACCTGGCGGCGTTTCTGGGTGCGAGCTCCAATCCAGCTCCTAAAGCGCTCGATCCGCAGCGCTGGGGCGAACTTTGATTGCTGTTTTATCTCTTTTCTTCGATTTGTTACTTATTCTAAACTAGCGGTTCTCAACGTGGGTGGTACCGCCCCCCAGGGGGCGTTCAGAGGACTGCAGGGGGCGCTGGCGGGCATTTTTACAAAAGGGGGGCGCTGGGATGCCTTTGGGGGGCGTTTGGTCAATGGTAAACTTTACACCTTAAATGCACAACAATGCCAGTTTAGACTGAGCAACTTGGTAAAACTGTATTGTGTAACATTAAACCATGCTTGGCTGCAACTGTATCGATGGCAGCTCTTCTTCTATTCAGTGTTTGTAGCTTCATGGCGCAGCTCCGCATCAGTTCAGCGTTACACCGGCTGATGACGCTGCTGTGATTCACTTTGTCTGGTATTTATGTAGCTACATATGTTTTTGCAGTTCTGTGATCATGTCAAAGTAGCAATTTATATTAAAAAGTGTTTTATTTCCGTTTGAAAGCTGCCCCCTTTCATGGAAGGACAACAGAAAATCGCTCTTATAAACATGTAATTACTAAAATCACGATACCTTCCTTCACTTTGTATCCCTCTGAAAAATGAACCCATTTAAATAAATAAATCCCTCCATGGGTGATACCACAGAGAGCGTTCATTTTATAGCGTTAACACCGGAGCTGTAAGTGGTCCGACATGATTGAACAACGGTACCACAGCACTTTTAAATTTCAATAATCAGAATGCAGAAATTGTTTCCGTTGTTTTAAAATGTTTGTGTCAGTCTGCCTTTTCCCCATCGATATGTTTCCCGACCGCCCTGCACCTTAGGGGCTAAAAAAAAAAAAAAACGCTGCGCACATTGTGCAAAACTCTGTAACATGAGAAGCGGGCAAAACGGAGCGACGAACTAGACGTGAATTATGGCATAAAAACAGAGAATCCGACGCTGAACAGTGAAAAATAAACACATGATGTGAAACACATGATGATTAGGCGGCGCAGCAGGTGATGAGTGAAAATTACTGATGGTCAATAATCGATAAAATAAATCTAGCAACAGGAAAGAAACTAAAGTGGACATAGCAACAAACCAAGAGAGGATAATACTAATCAAATGAAACTAAATGGAAATGAATGAAGAACAAAATGCAAGAATAAACTAAGAAACTAAAGTAAATACAGAGGAATAAACTGGTATGGCAAGACCTTTAGAGTAATAATTAATACAGAGACTGTATGGCAAGAATAAACAGACACTATTTCCAGATAAAAGGTAAAATAATATTGTTGAAGTGCCATGGGCAGGGGCGTAACTACACATTATTCAGGTGGATGCGAAAACATAAATCGGCGCCCCCCATAAAGGAGCTAGAAACATACGCTCGCCTCCCCCCAGCCCCCCTCCTCCAGACGCCAGGTTTTGGGTAAAACTCGCTACATTTACCCCGTTATGTGCGCGAGGTGAAGGAGCGTAAGGCGCGCTGAAGTGTACCGGAAAACATAATCGGTGCGCCGATTCAAAACATCTACGATAATGATAGTAACATTAATAATAACTGTTCTAAACGTTCAGGCAATTCAAGTCTCCCGCTGCACGGACCTGACGGTGAGCGTCTTCCTCTCTGATTGCGCCGCCGCGCGCCGACGCACACGCCCCTTTTTATACATTAATATCAGCCACACCTAAAAAACCAATATGACCTGCCCAAAAATCAGTTTTAGAAGTGGAAATACGGAATATTTTTTCAACGAAATAACAACTGTTATACAAACCATATGATACATTTACCTTTCAATGTATTTATCCAGGAAAAAAAACAACATAGTGGTTATGTTACAAAACAACCATCCAATCAAACCGTTGAAACTGTGTCATTGAATCAATGTTTTGTGGTTGAAATTTGATGACTGAAATGCCGAGGTCTGATTAATGGTTGATTTGTGGTTGAAGTCGACAAATGACGGTGGATCAACCATCAAACAACCATCCACCTCTAGCCAATTAACTAACGTTGAAACTGTCATTGAATCAATGTTGTTTTGAAATCTAATGACTGAAATGCCGATGTCTTCCCCGCAGTCACATTTTCCTGTCTGATGTTTTCCTATCAGAAATAATGACTTATTTAGTCCAGTATGTCCGATTCTAAACCGTGAAAAAATGATCTCTTCTCTCCTTATTCTTTCTGTTCTTCTCATTTGACCAATAGTCTTTTGAATTTTATATAACCACCTTCCTTTCTTCTTTCCCATCACTTGTTTTTTGTTTAATTATACCCTTTATTTCTGCTATACTAAAACTAACATTAATATCTATCCTCACCCTATTAGTACTCTCTTTAGCCATTCTGTCTGCCATTTCATTCCCCTTAATCCCGTGATGTGCTGGAACCCAAACAAAATTTACTGTCAGCCTCATCGTATTGATTCTGTAAAGTGTTTGTTGTATTTCAATTAATATATCTGGTCTACTATCTGATTTATTATTTTGCAAACTGAATAACAAAGAACTAGAATCTGAGCAAATGATTGATTTTAATGGTCTTACCTCTTCCACCCATTGAACTGCTAAAAGCAAAGCAAACATTTTTCCTGTTTACACTGAGACTCCATCACTAATCCTTTTTCCTACTTTAATTTGAAACTGGCACAATAAATGCTATCCCTACCTTATTAGCTGTATTTTTTGATGCATCTGTGTATATTTGTATATAGTTATAATATTAATTTAAATATTCTTGTATTAATATCCATAATGTTAAATTTATTTTTGTTGTTTTTTTCTAAAAAAAATAAAAATCAACCTCAGCATCAGGAAGTATCCAAAGTGGAACTGCAGATAATGGAACTGCCTGAATGGAAGTGATTTAAATTAATTTCATTAACTTTAGAGTTTATTATCCATCGAATAATAAACTCAACCACACATGCAACCTTTGTGATAATAATTCAACATTGAAATAACATCTTTTGCCAACAAGCCAAAAGCGAAGCAGCTGTGTGTTTGGGACATCCCACTCATGTAAATAGCAGGGGTGGACCGCTCCACTGCTTGTAATACATTGTAGATGTTTTTGTGTCAATATATCACACACTGTCAGTAAGAATTCTTATGAACAAGTAAGAAAATGTACAGAAATTTATCATCATCCACTATCCTTTACAGTGGTTAATTTAAAACCTGATAACCCCCACTCACTAATAAAATGCTCTGACCCACAGCTCTGATGAGGAGAGGAGGGGAAGGTGTGTGGCAAAACAGCTGACATTGATTCAACATTGATCAGCCTTTGATCAGACATCAGCATTTCATTCATTAGATTTCAACCACAAAACAACATTGATTCAATGACACAGTTTCAACATTGGTTACTTGGCTAGAGCTGGATGATTGTTTGATGGTTGACCCACCGTCAGTTGTCGACCTCAACCAAAAATTAACCATAAAAATTATAATTCAACGTTGATTTACCATTGTGTGCAATCTGGGCAGTTTGTTGTATCCCTCATCGCCTCCTCATCTCCCCCTACTCCCTCCCAAAACTGCCCACACCCAGCTGCTCCTCCCAACCTTCCCCTCCTTACCCCCTCTCATCCTTCCTTCCCTCCCCCCGTCCTTGAGCTCTGGGTCAGAACATTTTATTACTAGGTGGGGGTTAATCATGTTTCAAATTAAGCACTACATGTTGAGAACAGTGGATTATGATTCCATTCTATACATTTTCTTACTTGTCTGTAAATATTATTACTAACTGTGCATAATGTGTTGACACAAAAACATCTACAAGTCTCTACAAGGAGTTGTACAGTCTGACTCCCCGTTTTTACACTAGTGGTTTGTCCCAACCAAATAGCCACTTTGCTGCTGGCTTGTTTGCAACCGGCTTCTGAATTGAATTCTCCTCTGAGCAGTTTTATGGTAAGTTTTTCAATAATATATATTATTTGGTCAATAATATTGTTTGGTCTGGGAGAGCATGTGGTGGACACGGAAGTGTAAGACTGGCTGCTCCAGGTGGGCTTTAAATGGTTGTGATAGTAATCACTTGTTTTTAACTTTTTATTATGATGTGCTTAGGGACGTTCTTAGATGTGCCTCTGTTCCAGAACAGCTGAGTTAGATGACTGCTCTTCTTGCAGCCATCAAGAAGAGCAGAAGGTCGTTAATCATCCACAGATTCAATCCAGGTGAGGCAGAACGGAAACACTTAAAATATGTAAGGCAGGTGAAACACTGAACTAAACCTGCTAATGACTGATTCAGTCTGTTGATTCTTGGATTGGTAAATGGTTAAACTGAACTGGACTATTCCCAGATAGCACAGAATGATTGAAACAACATTGAATCAATGTTAGCCAGAAACATTGAATCAACGTTGAATGCTGACATTGAAACAACATTGAAAGTGGTCGGTGACTTGTATGTTGAATCAACGATGGGGTTTCAACCATAACCAACATTATATCAATGTTGATTCAACCATGTCAATTTACATGCATATTTGTGTTATTGCATTGAATTAGTTAGGAATCAACATTGATTCAACCTTCATCTGAATGTGGATCTACACATATTTCTGTTTATTTTACATTGAATCAATGTTGATTCAACACTCATTTGACTGTGGATCTGGATGCATATTTCTGTTGATTTTACATTGAATCAGCTACGAGTCAATGTTGATTCAACCTTAATCTGAACGAGGATCTGCACACATTTCTGTTGATTCAACATTGAATTAGTCAATGGTTGAATCAATGTTCATTCAACAATTTGTATGTCAATTTTCATGCATATTTCTGTTGATTTTGCATTGAATCAGTTAGGAATCAACATTGATTCAACCTTCATCTGAATGTGGATCTACACACTTCTGTTTATTTTACATTGAATCAATGTTGATTCAACACTCATTTGACTGGATCTGGATGCATGTTTCTGTTGATTCTACATTGAATTAGTCAATGGTTGAATCAATGTTCATTCGACCATTTTTATGTCAATTTTCATGCATATTTCTGTTGATTTTGCATTGAATCAGTTAGGAATCAACATTGATTCAACCTTCATCTGAATGTGGATCTACATGCAGATTTTGGTTGATTTCATATTGAATGAAAGCTAAGGATTTATGTACATTTTTAGGTCTTATAGGTCTGCATCATAACATGCCACTAAAAGTTTCTTCACTGGTGTTAAACACTGGCAGATCATGGGTAAACTGTGTACAAAAGTTTAAAAATGACAACATAGGTTTGATATAACATTTTATTTAAGAAAAGAGAGACAGATTATTAAACATATTTGACTCCTTTTTGAATGTCAGAATAACAGCCTATTGTCCACAGAAGAACAGAGTCCATGAGGTTAAGCCACCGTGGCTCTGTTGTCTTGTGACAACAGAGCCACGGTGGCAGTTGTCTTGTGATCAGAAGGTTGATGGCTCAATTCCAGCTCCCTCCTGCTACATGCCAATGTGCCCCCTACTGATCTGTGCATTAAATAAATGTGTGAATATGACTCTAGTCTAAAGTGCTTTCATGACTGGAAAAGTGCTTTATTTACTATTTTGAAGTAAACTAAATGATTTGAGTAAGACTGACTTAAATCTGTTATCTTAAACGTACTTAATAAATTTGTAAAAATAAATTAACAAATTGAGTTGGATACATTTAATAAATTCAGTTGGATAAACTTAATTCAATTGCTTGTTACCTACAGAAGCAATTCAATTAAGTTGGTTCAACTCTTTTCTTTTTAGAGTGTGTTTTATAGTTGATCCACTGTCAGTTGTTGACCTCAACCTACATGCAACCTTCGTAATAATAATTCAACATTGAATTAACATCTTTTGCCAACAAGCCAACAGCGAAGCAGCTGTGTGGTTGGGCCATCCCACTCATGTAAATGGTGGGGGTGTACCGCTCCACTAGTAAGTTGTAGATGTTTTTGTGTCAATATATCCCACGCAAACAGTCAGTGAGATTTGTTATGAACAAGTAAGAAAATGTACAGAAAGGAATCAGCACCGACTATCCTCTACAGTGCTTTATTTAAAACATGATAACCCGCTCAGTAATAAAATGCTCTGACCCAGAGCTTGGATGAGGAGGAGAGGAGGGGAAGGGTTGCGGCAAAACAGCTGACATTGATGAGATGTTGATCAGACAAATGCATTTTCAGATTTCAACGACAAACATTGATTCAATGACACAGTTTCAACGTTAGTTGAGCTGGATGGTTGTTTGATGGTTGATCCACCGTCATTTGTCGACTTCAACCAAAAATCAACCATTAATCAGCCCTCGGCATTTCAGTCATCAGATTTCAACCACAAAACAACATTGATTCAATGACACAGTTTCAACGGTTTGATTGGATGGTTGTTTGATGGTTGATCCACCGTCATTTGTCGACTTCAACCAAAAATCAACGATTCTAACTATTTTTCAATGTAGATTTAACATCGTGTGCTATCTGGGATCAACTTTCAGATGCTTCCCTGCTCTAACACACCTGAATCAAATGAATGGCTCATTACCAGGCCTGTTCAGAGCTGATCCCGGCCTGTTGGACTAAGGATACATCTAAAAGTTGCAGGACGGCTCAGTTGAGCACCTCTGCATTAAAGCTTAGCTGAATGATGAAAACAAAGTAAAACTGCTGTAGTCATTTTGTTGTTCCACTTTTTTCTTAAACCTGGTTTCTACAAACCAAATTTCTCTCTCTGTTTTTCATTTTATATTTACACAGATTTAAACATATTTATCCTTATGCTTAATTTAAGTTGAAAATAAATTGTCTGACAATTATATGTTCAGGGCAAGCAGATTAAATTATATAATTTTAATTTAGATCTACTTTTGGAAAATCAACACATTTGACTGATGGGATACAAAATACAAAATTTTATTTTTATTCGGTTAAGGAATTGTCGTTCAGTGGCTGCGTACTTGTCCGTCCTTTGTGCACTGGAGTTTTTTCTCCAGTCATTTATTTCCCAGTGTGCGACATAATTATATATATATATACCTATATATATACACTAACCCTAACCCTTTTTTTTTTTTTGAAGCTGAAATTACTTTTCAAGCTGAACCTCCAGCGATCTGGGTGATTTTTTTTCAAATAGAGCAGAAACCCATTACCAAGATGCAGTTTATAAACAACTAACAAAAATCAACTCTTGAGACAGATATATCAAATGTACTTATTTAACTTCTTTAAGAAGTGTACTAGCGTCAATAATCATACACGAAATAATGGTCAAAATGTTGAAGAAATAAACGTGACTGAAAATAAATTAACTATTTTTTAAAAAGTAAGAGAACCAAGTTGCCAATTTCGGTTCACTTTTTCACCTTGAACCACGAGGTGAATATGTTGCCAACCAATCACCGTCCATTGTGCTCCCATCGTTTTAAAGAATAACCAATAGACAATCGCTGAGCGTAAGCAATTGTCCAATAGCAACTATGTTGTTTTCAGTGGGCGTGTCTCCCACTGTCGTGAAAGAAACTAGCTGCGCTTCTGATCACAGAATCCTACCAGGAGCTTTGTGCTAGATGGAGGTTGTGTGCGGACTCCAACGGCTCCAGCAGGCCCTCCAGTAGAAGCCTGCGTTGAGGTAAGGAAAATATTTTCACCGTAGTCTGGGATTTTATTCAATTCAATCGGCCGTTAGGTTGTAATCTCATGCTTACCAGTTTGCTGCTCTCTTTGTTTGTGTTCTTGTATTAAGATAGCCGGAAAACACATTTAATTTGTTAATGAATTTTATTTTTTTTTCTTTTTTTTTTCTTCCTCCTTTTTCCTAACTCTTTCTTCCTCCGAGGCATTTTCCTCGGCTGTTCATGCAAGTTTCACACCAGGTGTGATGGATCTCAGTGTGCGTTGAGTTCTTCGGTGTCACCAAATTCTAATCAATAATCCCTCAATCGAAGGGAAGTAAGAAGTACTTTGGTCTCATGGGTCGTGATCAGGAACACCTGTAAACGTAAAGAGGGCTCCGCGCGCCGTCTGCTGTGGGGTTTAGGCCGAGAACAGGGGAGATATCGCTTCCAGAGCAGGACATGGGTAAGCGCAAATCGAGTTAGTAGGGAGAGGGCCGCACCGGACCTGAACACACCCTCAACATGAAGGAAAAATCCAAAAATGCGGCCCGGACGCGTCGGGAGAAGGAAAACAGTGAGTTTTACGAACTGGCCAAGCTGCTGCCGCTTCCTTCTGCCATCACCTCCCAACTGGATAAAGCCTCAATCATCCGCCTGACTACCAGCTACCTGAAGATGAGAACCGTATTTCCTGAGGGTAAGAGGCCTGGCTGTGATACTTCTATGCAAAGCACCACAGAGCAAACAAAAGTGGCCATTATCCAAATAAATATTTCTTCCGACTATGCAACTATTGTTACTTTTTTTAGTACACCAGTACAAAACTTTGTAAAATCTACTTTATTGAACAGGACATCTTCAAACCTCAGACTTGGAGCTCATTACCAAAGATAAATCGTTAAAACAGTGGAAGCATGCTAAAAGTTGACCAAGCTTATAAAAGGTGGTCAGTTATTATAAATGTGTGTGTGTGTGTGTGGGGGGGAGTACGGCCCCAATCACTGTGCTGATATCAGAAAAAATAAGAAATGAGGCCCCGTCCTGCGTGACGTTCATGGGGCCATTGATATTGTGTGATCTACACGTGTGATCCATGAACGTATGGTATGGAGCCTTGTAGCAATGAAGTTGTTGATGTGAAATATAAAGATTGGCTTCTTGCAGAAAATGTGCGTTCTATTGATTGGCAAAGTTATTATGATGTTATGATCCTGGAGCATAGGCTTGTAGCCTATCTGGATTATATATAGTTGTTTAAACATGCTGATGAGAGTAATCTTACCCTCCAGTTATTTGGGAAGACTTTCCTCAGCTACCCCATTACAGCATTTTGTTGTGTGGCAGCGCTGGGCTACCTGCACAGCTTTAGCCCTCAGTCCTTCCTTCAATGAGCTCTACTGTTTTAAAGTGGTGCGCAGCTCTCACACCATCTCACTTCCCAGCCTAACCTGCACAACGGTACAGAAAAAAGGCAGAAACATAATTTAAATGCCCTTAATGAACTTTGTTAGCTTGTTTTAAAAGGTGTCGCTGTTAAATTAGTCTACAACCACCCAGGTTTGGTTGACCGAATTCGCCTAAATGCATAATTACTGTTAAAAAATAATGAATGCATTTATTGTTCTTGTTCATTTGTAGTTACATTTTTTTACTTACACAACTGTTTGATTAGGTGAAGGTCAATTAAAAAGTAAAATGATGCATACAAATAAGTGAGTAAATAAATAAATGATCGAGTCATTATTTCAGAAAGAGAAATTATTTCTTCATCGTTGATCTTAATTTTAACAGCATTTGGGCGAGGGTGCATGCTTGAAACTTTTCTAGAAAAGGCTTAAAGTGGAAGAATGTTTTCTCCTCCATTTCGCCATGAAATCGTCCACATCCAAAGTGATTTTCTGCTTCTCTTACTGCTCCTACCATCTGACAGGCTTGGAGCGCTTATTCATCGCATGCGGACCCTGACATTTATTTTGCCATAAGTTCATAATTATGTTATTATTAATATTATTATATGATGTTATTGTGTAGCATGCCATTTCTTATTTTAAAGTCTTTGTGTGTATTTGCGTGTCTCTTGAAACGAAAATATTAAATATAATGTTGATACGCTATATTCTTCCTCCCTCCTTTTTCTGGAGTCTTGTATTTTGTTGGGTTGATCGCTTTTATTTTATAGATTTATGTTAGTAGTTGTGAAGCTACGTCAATTTTATTCAGTCATTTTTAACCTTAATTGTTTTTTTTTGTTTGTTTTTGTTTTACCTGAATCATTGATAGCGTCAAACACCCTCCTTAGAAGAGCTTTAGGGTTAACAGATTATTCTTATGCCTATAATGTGTTGATGAATTCAGGTGAGTCCACAAGTGAGCCTAACTGTTTACCATTTTTTAACTCCTTTGCAGCAAGTCAGAAATTATTTCTAGTCTTGAGTTCTATTATTATTATTATTATTATTATTATTATTATTATTATTATTATTATTATTATTATTATTATCCAAGCCTTCAGTACATTCCAGCTACGCGGAACTGTGATCGCCGCACGCCGCTTGTTTACTCTGCAGATCGGGATTTATATCTCAATGCGACTCGCTGCAGCGCATTCACTTTGCGGGCCTTAGTTCATCTGAGATCTGTTTCGTTTCAGAAAAACTAATTGTTGCGTGTTTCATACATTCATACATATATAAAAACAAAGCTAGTTGAAAGACAATCAGGCTGACTTTAGTCCTGCAGGCTTTCTTGACTTCACTGTAAATTTCACATGGGTTTGCAGTGCTGCAGTTCCGGAAGATTCTACAGTAATTGTAAAGCATTTTCTTTATAACAACACATCAGCGACTCACAGAAGTGTAGGTCCCATTTATCTATTGCCATCATAACAGACAGTTTGATTTCTGATAGTTACTGCAGTGTCAGTATCAGTGTCTTATTTGTTTTCAAAAAGACAAAGAAGACGCCTTCTTTTTGTCCACTCATAGTGTGTTTTAGTAACTGTTCTTGTATGTTAACGTATCTTCCTGCAGGCCTTGGGGAGTCCTGGGGTCATGTGAACCGCAGCTCTCTGGATGGTGTCAGCCTGGAATTAGGCTCCCATCTTTTACAGGTACTGCCTAAAGGCTTGACTTGTAGTACATTGAAAGAATATTATTATTATTATTGTTGTTGCTGTTATTGTTGTTGATGTTGTTAAGCCAAGCTGGATGGACTGTGTGTATGGAGGGGGGCTTGGTAGCTGTCACCATCTGCCTCCTGCTGCCTTCATTCTCCTTGCTTTGAGAGTGAAATGAGTTGAACACATTCCTGGTCACGCACACATCGTGCCTGTCCTGCTCCCCCCCTCACATCAGCAGCAACACAATGGAGTGCATCTGCAGGGCTCCGGGCTAACAAAAAGGAGAATCTAAAAACAAAGATTGCCTGGTATTGATTTGAACGATTTGTCAATAATACATTCTCACCATAAACATTAAAACAAACTTCACTGCTGGAAGGAGAGGACCTCTGAGTAAGGTGAAGTGAATACACTGATAGTTATGCAAACAGGCAGTTTGCTAAACAAATAGTTATTAAGAATGGTGCAATGGATTTTCATGACAAACTATTTTCTTTTCTATTAAATATTTTGGCATGTAACTAACGTGGAATAACTCTGAAAGTTACCAACTGTACAACCTCTGCCATAATACAAAAATAATCACATCAGAAACATGACATAAATTAATCAGTTTGAAATGATATTGCAATAACAAATGTCCAGGTTAAGGAAACAAACTTTGGTCATATAACTTGCATTATTTTAATAAATATCACCATAATTCCAAATAATCTGCAAATAAGACTGACTGAAATACTATGTGCATGGTAATAACACAATGTCAGTACTTCTCACTGACCAATTTTAACTTGCAGCATGCAGTATAAACCTGCATAAAAATCTGCAGACAGGCAGTGAAAATAAAACTTTACTCATCAGGTTGACTCTAGCTCTGAAAAATAGTAAATCGGAGAAGCTGATATTTCTTACAGTTAACTTTATTTTAATAAAATGTATGTTTAACCTTTTTGGACAAAATATTGAAATTAAAAACCTCATTTTCAAGAGACAGTACAGTTTTTCTATTAACAGTTAAACACACGTAACAACAACAAAAAAAGAAATAGAAAAAAATTCATTATGAGTGTTACCAAAATATGTGAAAGAAATTAGATTCTAGGACCTATTGATTTTTACTGGGAAGAACCCAAAAATGATCAGCTAACAGCAGAACTCTCAGTCTGATTAATACTGGACATTTTGGACATGATTTCTTGAACATCTAAAAAAATGTAAATTGATCTAGCCCATGATCTAAAAATGTAGTGTTAATGTCAGACTTAAAAAGCTGAAGTTGCAAGCTGTTACTGAAATGCTTTTCTGTCAGACAGTATTATTTCTTTCTTTATATTTTCTACCAAGTAAAGTTGGTGAGCAATCTATTCTGTTTTGATTATTGGTATACAATTCAATAGCAGTAATAATAATAATAATAATAATAATAATAATAATAATAATAGAAGAAGAAGAAAACTATCTTACAATGCTATGGAAATTAAAACCTCTTTGGTTAAACAAAATCTTCTAAAAATGATTCCATCACTTTTAGTTGAGACCATCTGGCACTGTTTCAGTGTTTGATGTCTTATTCGTTTGACAGCTGTACTCTGTAACAGTGTGACACTTGCTATGAAATTTTAACAATAAATGTGATATTTTATTGAAAAAAAGACACAACTTTTTTTTCAGAAAAAACCCCAAATATTAGTCTTGGTCTGATAATAGTCTTTTTTTTTTCTTCCAGACATTAGATGGATTCATTTTTGTGGTTGCTCCAGATGGAAAAATAATGTATATCTCAGAGACAGCGTCAGTGCACTTGGGTCTATCACAGGTTAGTTTTTAAAAGCCTGTTCTGTTACCCAATGGTCCTTTCACATCCCAGGTCAGAGCTGAATGTTCCCTTCAACAGGTAGAGTTGACAGGAAACAGCATTTATGAATACATTCATCCATCAGACCATGATGAAATGAAAGCGGTCCTCACAGTCCACCAACCTTACCATTCCCATTTTGTACAAGGTAATCTCTCATGCAACCCTACAGTTTTGCAAAATGTGAGTCATGAACTTACTGCACAACATGAATAACTTCACAATTTATACGTCTTTGCAGAGTATGAGATGGAGCGCTCCTTCTTCCTAAGAATGAAATGTGTCCTGGCTAAAAGAAATGCTGGTCTCACCTGTGGAGGCTACAAGGTACAACAGTCACACTGCTGAACCACTCATAACGCTGCTTGGTTCTTTGTTCGTTTATGTACCCTATAACCTAGAGGATAAGGACACCTGGAATAAGACAAAGGGATGTCTATTAGGCTCCCAAGAGAACATGAAAATAAAAAAAGCAATATATTGAAACTTAAAATTTGTCATACCGTCTTCATTTAGATTTTAAATTGTTGTGAGATGAAAATTTATTTCTTGCAGGAAATGAAACACATCTGTCAAGACATGGTGAAACAATACTGAAGCAGTGTCAACTTTAAAAACTAATTTATGTGTTTTAGTAGTTACATTTTATTTAGAAATGTTATGATGGGTGTTATTTATAGCCTTCTCAATAATCAATAGAAAAATCTTTATTGGCATTTCAGCAACCAAACCCTTTTTATAACTCATTTTATTCCACTGGTAGTTTGATTAATCATATTTGGTGATGAGCTTGCAAGGCCTTCCTGCCATTTTCCTACTATGCGCCACAATTATTTAATAGATGCTGGAACACTAATGATAAAAAGTCCACAAACCCTTTACTTGTACAAGCTTATCTTTTTCATTTTCAGTCTGAACATGGTTTAATTTTTTAGCATAAACTTAAAAATAGTCAAATGAACAGTTTCCTAAAAATCCCTTTATAGCACAAGAACAAGAACAATTACACAAGAACTAGTACAATGTCAAGTTTATTGTAGTCAGAAAAAATACTCTAGTGACAATCGCTCTGCCAAGGAAATTAAATTTTGACATACTTCATTATAAAGCATGTCAACACTTTATAATACATTATAAACCTAATTTCGCCGTCATTTTTTTCTTCTTTATTTTTTTTTGCCTCCGAGTCATTTCATTTTGAGTATTGGCCAATCCTGAGGGACGAGGCCCAATATTTCAAAAATACATTTAAAAAATAAAGAGCAAAGAAAAAGACAAAGGATATACTTTATTTATCATTTAACATAACACTGAGGCTGTGTAAGTCAAGTGCAGATATTTTGTTTTGGTGCAGCAGTTTTGGTTAAATTTAACATTTGACAAAATGAAGAACTATATTTAATTTAGAACAGGATCACCAGTACGGTTAGCATGTATGATTCCATTGCAAAGTGGAATGAGTGGGTCTCCTTTCTGCTCTGCTGCATCAAGTTCTCTGTAAGTGTGAGGGGCTCACTGCCGCTCTGAACTCTTGTTGTAAGTGCAGTACTTGATAGGCATTTTCTTAACCTACATACAAAAGAACCACAGACAACATTAGTTTTCAACCAAGCTTTTGCAAAAGAAGACACAGCAAACCGCTTCCCCCCGGTGGGACGTGCCCGGAACACTTCGCCAGGGAGGCGTCCAGGAGGCATCCTGACCAGATGCCCGAGCCTCAACTGGCTCCTCTCGACGTGGAGGAGCAGCGGCTCTACTCTGAGTACATGATGACTGAGCTTCTCACCCTATCTCTAAGGGAGCTAAAACCTTTAAATGAAAAACAAAATAGTAATGTAAGAGTGATAACACATAATAATTCTAACAGTACTATCAAGGCTTTTTTTCCCATTTAGTTGCCAAAGTCTAAAATAAACCAGAGAAAGCAGCTAGGTTTGTCACTCTTTTGAAAAAAGTCGCTAAAAGGGTCTGAGCAGTCTGAACAGTTGTGAAAAACGTTGCTACTGTAAGTTGGCAGCAGTGCTTTTACTTCAAGCTGATGCTATGTTCAGCTTCGCTTTATGGCCGTCACTGCTGCAAATTGCCAGGCACATGTTGTTTCAAGACAGTCTGACTCTGTATCACGTAACTGTATATACTGACTGTTATTCAAGTCAATAGCACTTTTAAAACAGCTGACCAAAGTGCTTCACAACCAACCTTTAGAAAAAATAGAAATAAAATTAAATTTAGTATTCTTCCATGTGTACTTAAAATGAATATGCATCCCTGATTGGGATTAACACCGTATTCTGAAACCACGTGATCAGGCCAATTTTCGATGACGTGATCAGATCGGGATATCGCTAATTAGATTTCAGTTATGTTTAAATATTAGTACAGCACACTTACAATCTACTCTTTATAATGGCACTGTGCCATAAATGAAAGTCAATGTCAATAATTCAATTATCATTAACAACCTAAATGTATTGTTAATACAATTGATTTAGTTATTACGTAGGTGGATTTGGTATAGTTTTGTACTTCCTGCATAAAAGAAACAAGTGCTGTGTCTGAGTCTAACTTCACGTCTAACTATAGATATTGACAAAAGTGTCATCATTGATCTATTGATCAACATCCTTGTTGATTAACTCTGAGATGCCATTTTATTAATGGTCGAAATAAATAAATGAACTGGAAAATTGATAAATACCAACAGCATGCTCTTTTTTCCTTATTCTTCTGAATTAAAGTGCCTGATGTATGATTTTGTGTGTGACTTCTCTGGTCCAGGTTATCCACTGCAGTGGCTACCTGAAGATCCGTCAGTACAGTCTGGACATGTCTCCATTTGACGGCTGCTATCAGAACATCGGTCTGGTGGCCGTTGGTCACTCGTTACCACCCAGCGCTGTAACAGAAATCAAACTGTACTGCAACATGTTCATGTTCAGAGCCAGCCTGGACATGAAACTAATCTTCCTTGACTCACGGTGTGCTCTTCTATGGTGAAGCCAATCTGCCTGTACACACTTGGATACATTAATTAACGTCAATTATTGTGACTAAAGTATAATATTTAAAGCAGAGTAATTGTTATATAACTTGTTGATTATATCACCTCAGACACATGATGACATAAAACTGCACTGTAAAAAGTTTGAAAGTGGTTTAACTAGAAAATGAAGGTCCACCTACTGCCTTGAAAATGCAATTTAAGTCAACGAGAAAATTTTATAGGTTTTAACTCAGAAATTAAAGTTCATTAAGTTTTTTTAACAAGAGGCAAGTTGTGTAAACATTGGTTTTTAAATTCACTAATCTTGAATTGTGAGTTTTAACTTAATGCTGCAAATTAAACCAAGTAATCATTTCACAATATACAAGAAAAAACTTCCCTCACCTAAAAAGCATATATTTCTCTATTATGTTCACTCACAATATCAAGTTAAAATAACTACTTATTTTACTTTAGAATAATTAAAATTCTTGTTTCAAACTGCATGAACAAAATTTTATGAATTTTATTAAACATCACAATGAATTAAGCTCAAAACCATTTAGTGTTAACAGGACATTATCCCTAAGCTTTGGAAACTGTCAGTTGCATTAAAGTAAACATTTGCCTTAATAAGACACAAAAGCCAGATCAATGTAACACACTTCCATCTCAATCACAGAGGCACACAGGATACAAAAACATGCCATTAACATGCCACACTGAGAAATAGTCTTTTTCTTCTTTCATTTTTTTAAGTGCTAACCTAAAAATTCTAGTCTATTCAACACTTGGAGGTTTGACAAAATAAATAAAATATTAACACAACTTTGTTTACCCTTTATTCTTCAGACTCACACATTTAGGTTCAAAATCTAAAACTCGCTACATTTATTTAGAGTAAAGAGTTGAAGACTAAAAGTAGCTCAAATGTTTTACAGTGTGTCATCAGAGCTAAATGGTTTGTGTCTTTTCAGAAGAAGTAACAGCTCCCTTTAATGTGGGTCATTCCATGTAATGAAAAGCATTCTTGTGTTGTCTTCCTCAGAGTTGCAGAGCTAACAGGCTATGAGCCTCAGGATCTCATAGAGAAGACTCTCTATCATCATGTCCACATCTGTGACTCTCTCCACCTGCGCTATGCACATAATTTGCGTTAGTTTGGATTTTATTCAATTTTCTTCTTCTGTAGAAAACAAAATCTGTTACAGCTTTAAAATGCTGTTGGATATTACATTCTTTTTTATTATACGAGGACATTAAGAAATATATACAACTTTTCATTTAATTGCTGTTTGTTACTAGAAGTAACAAACAGCAATTAAACAGCAGTTTGTAGCACTGCACCAAACTGATTATGAGTTGGCATGACTTTGTGTATATATTTGTGTGTTATTTTTAAACAGATGCAGAGAGCAAGTTAATATTGTAATACTAGTTTTACAGCTCATCTATATCATCTTTGATAGTCTTCGCCATAAATACCCATCAGACCTAATTGTTCACCACATAATTGACTCCTTTCCTTCTCCTTGTAGTATTGGTGAAAGGTCAAGTCACAACAAGATATTACCGTTTCTTGGCCAAAGAAGGTGGTTGGGTCTGGGTTCAGAGTTATGCAACTATTGTGCACAACAGCCGCTCATCCCGACCTCACTGCATCGTCAGCGTCAACTATGTCCTTACGTAAGTGTTGTTCCAGCTCCTGGAACCATACTTTCTAATGTCTGTTAGAGTCAATTGTGCTATGTTAAGAAGCTGGTGAGATGTTTCCTCGCAAAAAACTTGGTGAAACACTGAGTTGTTTGAGTTTGATCTTTAAAAAAAGGAGTGTTACTCTTTTTACGTGGAGTGTTGCTTTGAATTCAAACTTGATCTGAAACTTTAGTGCAGAGATGTTTACGTTCAGCTTGCACTCTCTGCCTGAGGTGTCTTGATGATGCACATTTCTTCCTGAATAAGAATGGACCAAAGAAACAGCTGGCAGAGCAAGTTCTAAGAGTGAAATTTAAGACTAGGCTTAAAAAGACCTTAAAGTCTTACTTCAATTTCTAAATTAAATATTGAGTAGAGTTAAATAACTTAGTCAGATTAGAAACAGACATGGTAAGTTAAAGAAGCAGCAGCTTGTATTTTCTTAACTGCTGTTTGTTGGATGCATCACTCAGAATGGTTTGCATTTTGATGCAAACATCTTGACTTCTGATTTTACATGTCGCCATATCTTATTATTTATGCATGGCTATTATATTACATACATTAGAAAGACATCTCCTCCCGCTCAGAGGAAACCACTGCACATGTCTGGAACTCCGCGTGCGAGTAAACGGAGAGGCGATGGGTGATAACAGACAAGTAAATCAGCACTGTATCAGAGTTCTTTCATTGGTATTTTGGTTAGGTGTGGTGAAAGTTTAATTTTATGTCTTTAAAAATCATTTAGTTGATTCTTAAAACGGTTAAGAATCCAAAAGTAAAATGTACTTTTTCTTAGCTTTGCATCATGTCATGATGTTATTCCCTCATCAAAAATATATGTGGAGTGTTGCTTTGATTCTTTCATGCAAGTTTGAGAAATCCTTTAATTTCCTTGGCAACCATTCCACCTCACAGATCAGCCTTCCCCTGCAACTCCCCCACTCTGCCTCTTCAGACTAGCGGCAGCAGCAATTAACAGACACCTGGTGGAAATGTGCATCTACTGAACTCATCATACAAACTACTTCTCAGCAGAACGCTGGTAAAAACATTGTTACATTTTTTATGAAGGAACATTGTAATGGCTTCCTGAAGGTGGAGTGTCGGAAAGAAAAGGAGCCTAACCCTAACTCTGGAAAATATATAATACTGCTCCTTTAAATGACTGTCAATAAGAAAGTATTGATGATAAACAAGGAAATTAAAAGATTTCTTTTTATTGCAGATGTGAAACTGTATGAATAAACTGCACAAGTTTATTCATATAATCTGACATCTTATTCATAAAAGATGTCGGATATATCCACAGAGTAGACAGGAATGACTGAGATCACTGTGTGCTGTCATTCAATGATTGAGAAGATAATGAATAAATGTAATGAATTTATGCAAACCATTGCTGAGAACCAATTAACTATAAGTTAATTTTAAAGAATTACATGCATTCTGCAAGCAAGTACTTAGCAAAAAACATGGCAAAAGTTTTAAACTAATTTCTGTTCATGTTGTTTTCATTGCTCCTGCTGAAGACTAAAGCAAACTGGAAACAGAAAATTGCAGACATAACTGCAGATATTCTTCTGTTACCTCAAAGTGCAGCCTCTGTTACAGAGTTTGCTGTACATGCTTATGTGTTGGCTTTGACATTAGTGAGAGCTCTCCTGTGGCATATTCTCCTGGCAGCTCAGTTGTAAATATGGGGGCAGAAGCTGAAGACTGTCTGCATATGTCATGATACCTCATTTTATCCAAAATGAGGTATCATTATGGAGAGAGAGAGCGAGAGAGAGAGAGAGAGAGAGAGAGAAAGAGAGAGAGAGAGAGAGAGAGAGAGAGAGAGAGAGAGAGAGAGAGAGAGAGAGAGAGAGAGAGAGAGAAAATCCCCCAATGATTTTGAAAGTTTGTTCTCTGACAAATAATTAAACAGTCTATGATTTTTATGGTAGTTTTATTTTAAAAGTGAGAGATGGAATATCAAGATGACACTTTAGAAAATTAAATGATATTTAAATAAAAAATAATTTGCATTTCATTGAGTGAACTAGGTATTTCATCCCCTAACAACAACTAACATTGGTTGGCACAGACCACTAACACACCCTAATCTCAGTGAAGTCGTTACCTGGATTAGAGGCACTTGTTCCTAATTGTCACCTGTATAGAAGGTCACCTGCCAACAGACTCGGTGACACTATAGAAGACATAAAGAAGTCAAGCTGAATCATTATAAACAAAAACTTGAACTAGTGAAAACAGTGAAGTTTTTAGGTGTTATATTTGAAGAAAGCTTAACTTGGAAACATCAAATAGAATCAGTTCAAAATAAATGTAAAAAAGTGAATAATTTGTTAAGATGTCTCTGGACAGGAACGGGGAGCTTCAAGAAGTGCACTGTTGGGAGTCTATCAGGCTCTCATGAGATCTACTCTGGATTATGGGTGTATAGCATATATGGCAGTTTTCTGAACTATCAACTATCAAGTTCAGAAAACTTGATAGTGAGCAAACACAAGGATTGAGAATTTGTTGTGGGGCTTTCAGAACATCATCTTTAGCTGCTCTACAAGTAGAAACTGGTGAACTTCCGTTAAGATTAAGAAGGTTGAAACTAATGTATGTACTGGATGAACCTTCAAGGACATAAGTATAATCATCCAGCTAAGATGGTGCTGAAGGATTGTTGGGAACATCATAAATTAAATTGTAATAGTTTTGAATGGATTGGGGACATAAAGGCAAAACATCTTGGTTTAACTATGTTCAAGTATAGTGTTACAGATCCTCAGTCTGAAATTCCACCATGGTTATTTATATCTCCAGAAGTTGATCTTCAATTAAGGGAAATTCTTAAAAAGGGAAAGACTCCAGAATGGGTTGTAGTTCATAGATATTTTGAAAGTTATAAAGACAGCATAGTCATATACACAGATGGATCTAAAGATCCAAATAGTGGTAGAACTGGGGCAGCAATAAATATCCCGCACCATAAAGTCTTGATTAAGAGGAGAACATCTGATCATTTAGCTGTTTTTACAATTGAATTAGCAGCCATTATTTTTAGCCTTAGAATGGTTGCTTGATAATGACTTTAGAGAAGAAAGTACATTTATTATAGTATCAGATAGTCAAGCAGCATTATTAAGTATTAAATCTGGCAAATCTTGCAGATTAGATGTAATATTAAGAATATTCCAATTATTAGTTCATCTACATAGCAAGAAATGCTTGGTCCGATTTGTCTGGATTCCTGCACATGCAGGTATTGAAGGAAATGAGGAAGTAGATATTCTAGCTAAGCAGGCCTTGAAATCAGAAATTGTTCATTTGAATATTCCTTTAAGAAAAATGAGGGTAAATCTATTATTCAAAAAGAAATGATTAAGATTTGGCAGGAGCAATGGGATAACCATGATAATGGGAGACAACTATATGCAATTCAAAAGAGTGTGGGAGGTAGTAATTGTCTGAGTAGAAGGCGGAGAGAGGAAGTAGTTATGACTCGACTTAGAATTGGACATTCTGGACTTAACAGTTCGCTCTTTAAAATAGGAAAGCATGAGACTGGGGCTTGTAATTATTGCAATCAGATGGAAACAGTGGAGCATGTCTTGTTAGAATGTGATAAATACTCAGAGGAACGTCAGCTTCTAAAATCATTACTAAGCAGAAAGAATATAGGACTGTCTATGATCAATCTATTAGGTAATAAATCAAATTTAGTTAGAAATCTCTTATTTAGGTTCTTAAATAACACTGGGTTAATGAGTCGTATTTAGAATATGTGTAAGTATGTGTGGGTATGCCAGTACATGCTCATGCATTCATACATATATTTAATGAGTGTGTTAAGATGTGAATTTGCACATCATACACATCATTGAGGTGGGTTAAATTCCCTCTGACATCACTGATGACCACACTCCAGTCTGGTAGGTGGCGGTAAATGCACCTTAAGTTGGATGCCAGCCGCCAATAAAAATCAAAAGAAGAAGAAGACGACTCAGTGACACGCCAACATCTCCACCATGGCAAGACTAAAGAGCTGTCTAAAGATGTCAGGGACAAAATTGTTGAGTTACACAAGACTGGAATGGGTTACTAAGCCATAAATAAGTAAGAAGCTGAATGAGAAGCTGACAACTGTTGGTGCAATTATTTGGAAGTGTAAGAAGTGCATTACTGTCAATTAACCTAGGCCTGGAGCTCCATGCAAGATGTCGCCTCATGGAGTCTTATTGATCTTGAGAAAGTTGAAAGATCAGCCATACTGGAGGAACTGGTTAATGATCTCAAGGCAGCTGGGACCACAGCCTCTAAAAAACCACTGGCTGAGACCATAGCCTGCAGAGCATGCAAGGCTCCTCTGCTCAAGAAGGCTTGCATCCAGGCCCGCCTCAAGTTTGCCAATGAACATATTAATGACTTTGTGAGAGACTGGGAGAAGGTGCTCTGTATAACAGTTGTTAAAAGGGTAAACGACGTCACACTGGACTCAGGATCTGCACCAGTTTATTCGTAAAAGATACAGTGTGGGTATGGCATACACACAGTCCCCAGCTTAGGCAGCTTCTTCTTTTATATATATATATCAGTGACGTGCAGTGAGGTGCAAAGCTGGTGAGGCACCTCACTGTATATCTGATTAATCATAATCAGATATACAAATGTAGACCACCTGCATGTTATTTACATAAGGAAATTTCTTATTTCGCGCATGCAGACAATGCTGGAAGTCAAAAAGACAATTCTTTTACATACCATGCATGGCCGCACTGCCGCGGTAGAATAATTCTGTTAACAATGAAACTTGGAAATTTAGGTATAATTAATTTCGTGCTATGCCCCACAGCAAAGGGAAAAACAGTTTAAGTACAACTCAAAACCACGTCTTTCTCGCTCTGCATTGGCACTCGTTGCCATAGCAACTGACAACAACGCCCCTAAAAAACACTGAAATATTTCCCACACAGAGCAAAACATTCATTTTGTTGCAGTGGTATGGTTTTAGGCTTAATGTTTATTTTTGCGATTATTAATAAGTGATTGCTGTGGTAAGAGGAGAAAACTATAAATATATCGCTTTCACTTTACTGTCTGGCTAGCTCGTTGCTGACTCTTACTCTGCAGTTGTGGAGTCAATTTTTGAATCTCTTTGATCCATAAAAAGCATCACAATTTTAAAGGCTTGCATCTGTTTTACTTTCTTCGGTTCAATACTGATAATTAGCACAATATTTACTGCTCATGAATTTAACAGTCCACATCCAGTATGCAAGTAGGTTGCTTAAATTTCTGATATTAGTTTTAGATACTGAAATGTCTCTCACCATGAGCAACAGTCAAAAGCAATGTGCAACTACACATAAAGCAATACAAACTTCTCAAAAATACTATGTAGTTGCATTTTATTCAAGCAGCAGTCGATAACTTTAATAAAAAATATGTTTTCTCCATATTTGTTAAAGCTGTCACCATGTCGTAGCAGTTTGTTATGAGACAGATAATCTGTGAAAACAATCAATCTCCTCCATCTCCTTCCTGAATTACTATTACTGGTTAAACTAATGCACCGTTCTGACCAAAACAACCAATCAGAACTAGTAGGATGCTCTTAGCACTGTCAATTAGCCTCATTCATCACCACTAAATATGCTAATGGTGGTGGAGAAACAATTTATCATTACAAGAAACTAGAGATGTGCCGATCAGGTTTTTTCCTGCCGATTCCGATCACCCATGAGGGCCGATCACCGATACCGATCACCGATACCGATCACATAATTATTATTTTTTTTATAATAAGCACTACCGATTGGATTATGTAGAAAAAGGAACCATGAATTCACCGTAATTTAGACAAAAACTTGTTTTTAATAACTTTTTCCAAGAAAAACAAAACAGGCATTGTGCAAATTGTACTGCTATCAGTAATACTATCTTTAACAGAGTGAAAACATATGAAGGCTCTGAAGAGGCTAAATAATGCAAAAAGTCTAAATAAAACCTCTCAACATTGCCAAAAAATTTAAGTATAAAACTTAACATTCAAAGGCAAATACAGGATCCATTACAATAAACAATCGGAGTTACTGAATGAAAACTTCCTGATCTGCGGCTGATTACTGCTAGTTCTGATTGGCTGTTTCTGACTGAGCGGAGTAATTATGCAGAACAGGGAAGAGATCGATTACTTTTTCAGAGATTATCTGTCTCATGTTAGGACAGCGAAAGTTTTAATACGTATGTAAAATTTATTATTTTTTAAGTTAGATGCTGCAGCTTTAAGCAGAGGTTCGGTGTGAGCAGCGGTTCACTAGCGAGAGCAGAACCAGCGTCTTACATCGCAGCTCGAAGACTTCAATAATTTTCCAGATTATTTGTGACAGTCATGCTTATCCCGAATGAGTGTAGCTGTGTGCTGCTTTACCTGCTATCTGATCCTCCATATGTCTTTTTTACTGCAGTGAGCCTCAATGTAGCCAAACTCGTCAAGTATGGCATTGTTTTTATGTCATATTAGATTCGTCGTGTTGATGCATTTTGACATGCTTCACCCCACGTGCTTCAATTTTCCGCTGCAACAGCAAACTTCCCCATTCACTCAATGCGTCATGGTTCCACAGACATCAATTAGGATTTGTTGCTGCGCGCTTGCGCAGTGTGAAGGAAAGAGGAAACCAGCTGCACAGGCAGGCTGCAAAATGAGATGCAGGTGATCGGTTTGTGTGATCGGCGACAACAGACCGTGATCGGCGATCACCGGCCGATTATGATCGGTGGCCGATCAATCGGCACACCTCTACAAGAAACTGTTTATCTGCCATCATTGGTAGCTATGCTAACTAAACTGAGCATTCACAGTTTGAATCTGCACAGCTCTGTGTTATGCTAGCTGCAGCATGGCACAAATCAAGGGGGAGGAAGGATGAGCAGCACCACATGAGATTGTGATTGACAGCACTAAAACTCTCCTGCCACTGACTGATTGTTTCTAGCACTGGGAGAAAACAGAGAAAATAGATTTTTCACAGATTACCTCTCATACCATGCTGTCACAAACATAATGACAATTTTTTAAAAATATGTGAAAAAAAAACAATTTTTTATAAAAGTTACTGCAGCTTTAATTTCACTTAGGAGAGGACGGGTCAGGAGGGACGTGGGTTATAACTGCTGCTGACTGACTCCTCTGTTGTTAAGTGGTAAAAGGCACAGGGAACAAGTTAAATATATGAATATGTTGGTTATTTGTTTTCTTAATTCATTAAATGCTAGTGAAATGGAGGCAAACAGTAGTCTGTAGCTAAATAGTTGATAATCTCACAGTCTATTCACTTCTCTTGGAGAAAAACTGGGTTATAAATTAACACTCTTGCCTTTTTCTCTCTCCCTCTCTCTATTTTGTTTTTGAAAACCTGATTTTATAACTTTTCTTAGCAGCATAGTAACTGCTTCAGTTGTTAGTGGAAGCTATATGCAGCTGCAGTTTCTACTGAGTGCAGCTGCGTCACCGTGTAAAGGTGACATGCATGTAGAATGAATCACTATTTTTCTCAAGTAATGCTCATCCAGGTTTTTTTGTTGCCTCAAACCATCCTGGATGGTAATAACACTTAGGCAAGAAATCGATTCCCATTTCCCAGTAGTGAGATGCCTGATTATCCAGACACAGATCTTAATCTCCCTATGTATTTGATAGGACAGCTTTTCCACTGTGGATTGTTTGCTAAAGGCCTTGCTGCAATCCTTCTGGTAAAACAAGTTTCCCAACAGCAGCTACAGCCTTCTTAACACATCCCAGTTCTTCCCAGCAGTTATGCTCATACAGACACAAAAACGCGGCACTTCACATGCTGCGTTTTTAAGCTCCATGATTAGGCTTTAATTTCCAACAGATGGTGAGGATTTTCTTCACCTAGAAGAAAACGCACAGGTATACAAGAACTGTTTATGACCTTTAATAAATAGCCATGGTCCTGGGAAACCTCTTTGTGTAGTTACTGACCAAAACTTTTGTGCTTTTTTTGTTAGGGAAGCAGAATATAAAGGTCTTCAGTTTTCTCTGGATCAGGTTACATCCAAGGCCTCCTTCATGTTCAGCACCAATAGTGTCACCAACAGCCTTCCAGAGAACTGCAAAACCCTCAAAAGCAGAGTGATCCGGCTCAAGACCAAATCTAGACTTTCACCATACACTCAGGTGAGATTTCTGTGTTTTGTTGCAATACCATTCAGATTACAGGTTACAGGTTGTGCTGCAAATGAGTGAACTGGGGTCATTGCAATAAAACGGTTTCTGAAAGCAGATAGACCACAAGCAGCATGTTATGTAAATGAAAATGACTTATTCAATCCTAATAATATTTACAGTTCTAGTCAGTGTATTACACACAACCACTGTGGCCATGACATTAATATTGTTTTTAACAATTTAAGGAAATTCATACAATCCATACAAGGTCAATATTGTACATAGAGACTCAGATATATACATATATGAAAATTTTAATTTAAAAAGGAGATGCTGAGAGTTCTAGAACAGGGGTCCTCAAATCCCATCTTTGAGGGTCAGTGTCCTGCAACTTTTAGATGTGTGCCTGGTTCAACACAGTTCAACAGTGATGTGCACAGACATTTTGAGGCGCAGGTTTTCAAGTTTTAAAAAAAGGGCACCTTGTGCAACAAATGAAACCATCGGCAAATTGTTGATTGCACTTCTTGCACAATTTTCTAAATCTTAAATCACATAAACTCATTCCAGAAAATAAATACTTTTGTCTTTGAAGATATCTTCCAATAAAAACTAACTGAACGGAGAGCACAATTTGTTAAATTTGAAACTGAATATCAGAAGCCTATACCACCATTCCTACGCTTCAGGTACAGCCCATGGTCCTCCTTCAACCAAATGTCACAAATTTAGCTACATCCATCCACCAGACCATGAGTGACACCCAGACCATGCTGTCACTCTACTTCACCACAGATCTCCGCAGTCTTAAAAAACACCCGAGTCGGACATCTGCAACATTATGCATTGGCATTACTGTCCTCCACACAGACACTCTTGGTCATATGCATTCCTATAATTTCACATTGCCTAACTCCATCCCTTCTATCTGGTCATGTCACAATCCAACTTCCTTCTTCCGTCATTACAATAAACATTATGTGAATCTTTCCAATGTCCATCTACTCTACTGGTCCTCGTTGTTTATCACAAAACAAGTGTTGAGCAGATGATGAGCAGTGGTGCATGTTGTGGCTCCAACATGCACCACTGCACCCCAACAGCATTCACATTCTCTTCATCTCTTCATCGCTGCCTGCCAGTCTCCATATAAAATCTTCAAAGCTATTCTGAATTACTACTGCTGTAATTCTCCTCCTGATTATCTTTATCACAGGGAAGCCTCCCTGTGATAGCCGTGATAAAGATAATCTGCTGCCGTGTTCCTCTCGCTACAATACCCTCTCTCAGCAACCTTAGGCGAGTGTTCAACTATGTCCATTTATGTGTCATTTTTTATGTTTATTTTTTTTCTAACCAGTTTACGTATTGTTCAAAAGTGTACTAAGGGCACAAAAATAAGCAAAAAGAGTTGAATAGTGGTGAAAAAAAAATCACCACTATTGTTTTATAATTAGGGATCCCTGCTAAATGTACAGCTTACGCAGCTGTACATTACAAAACCTAAAATGATTACATTTAAGACATGATGATTGTATGTAAACTTCTGACCACAACTTCCAAATTTTTAAAAATATTTGGGTATTATGGGTATTTTGTAGAAAAACTATGGTCTCTTCCTCTTTCAAAAGATTCCCTTTTTCTTTTAAAGTTATCAGTTATCTATTCTTGGATTCTAAGATCATAAATGTATCCTTCTTTTGTGTCTGTTACAGAAATGTAAAAAAGTTATTTCTCTTAAACTGCAATTTAAGTTGGTTCCAGCTCACTATTCAGACCTCACCTTCATCTTACCTACAATGGGTGATTGCACATGCAATTTCTTTTATTTGTGCAAAGCTGACTCCTTTGTGAGTTCTAATTGAGCCAGTAGGTTAAGGACTACAAAAGTAGTTCTTGACGAAAAGCCGCTTCAGTTTCTACAGGGAGCAGGACAGAAATCTGACCGTTAACAACCAAGTGTTTAGCATGACAGATAAACCTTTCAGCAGTGGGCTTGCTGTTGTGGATGGGTGCCAAACACTAAAAAAGTTTGGCATGTCCCAGTGGATCTGTTTGGGTTTTCTAACCTATAGCTTATTGATGTATTTGCTAATTGTTTTTACAAAAAACTCAAACAGGATTTTTATTTTTATTTTTTTTTTTTTGCTTATGTTAAAACTTGTTTGTTGTCCACAGTAACATTCAAAGGAATTCCTACATTTTGAAATAAAATCCTGAAACCCAACAGTTTTATTTGCCAAGTTTCTTAACATATTTCTTCTTGCACTCTGTCTCCATGTTGCAGTATCCTAGCTTCAACACAGAGTCTGACCTGGACAGTCCATGGGGAAGCAGTCCTCTGACAGACTCAGCTTCCCCTCAGCTGAGTGAACACATGGAAGCCTCTTACAGCTACAGAAACTTATCTGATCCACGGAGTCTCTGCTGCAGTTTATTTGAAGAGCAGCACCACACCACCAGTGATATCGACACACACATCCACACACATGGTCAAGGGCAGAGTTGTGAGAGGGGTCCATGTGATGCAAGTCGATATTTTCTTGGAGATCCACCAACCAGCAGGGATACATGGTTCAGCACAGCCCAGTCCTTTATACCACTGAGTAAAAGGTATTTGGACAATCATGATGGATACAATCGCAGTTTGGCAAGCATCTCAGCAATCCAGAGCAAGCAAGGTAAGGACTTACAACATGGCTAAATATGCCCTACCTAAATATGTGAGCAAAAGTATAGGACATAGTATGACCAAAACTAGAAAGGAGACTCTTGTGTCAAGTGCGGTAATATTGATTCAAGTTAATTCTTCTGACTGTTGTGTAAAAACACAAATTCTTTCTCTTTCTGCAGGCCGAGCCCACTGGGAGGAAGACAGCATAGTCAGCTCTCCAGGTGGAGGCTCAGTCAGTGACTCAGGAGATCTGTATCAAGCAGATCACCACTCCTGCAGCCCAGAGGAGCCCAGTAAGATTGAGACTCTGTTAAGAGCCACACAGCAGATGATCAAGAAAGAAGAGAATCAAATGCAGCTATGCAAGAGCTTTGAAAATACACCTGCAGGCATTGTCAATGGACTTCACAGGGGTGCTGCTTCAGGTTTTACTTCTGAGTACACTCAACGGTCCTTACAAACTATGGTGTGCCGAAGTTTTAGCCAAGTGATAAGCCCTGCTTCTAGTCCTACCCCTTTATCCAGATTTAGCAGTCCTAGTGCTGAGTGTTCGCACAGGCCCAAAGACTACCACCAGACTGACATGAATCCTCTTCCTTTGCAGTTACACAACCCATTTGGTCGGTTGGGTGCCTGCACAGCTTTACCTACACCAGCACCTGCACTCTACCCCTCTCACAGTCACCCACGATCATATGTGTACAGACATCCTTCATATTCCTTGACAGGCTACACTCTGGAGCACCTGTATGACCCTGAGAACCTGTGGGGCTACTGTACTTCTGCTAGCACTGAGACACTACAATCACTTTCTTGTACCAGGAGAACAAAATTCTGGACATAAAGGGCAGTCATTCATTGTCACCAACAGTAGCATTAGCTCCCACAAAGGGACTACAGTGACATAGCTTGTACAAGCTGGCTATCTGGTTAATATATTTCCCTTTATAGGAAATATATTAATTCCCTATAAAGGGAATATATTAATTCCCTAAGGGAATTAATATATTTCTGAGTGTGTGAAAAATATTCACAAGATGAAATAACGAAATCATAGTAGAATACCAGTGCCTGAACTCTTAACAGATAATTTTATTTCAGTCTGTCGTTGTGTCCTTGGGCAATACACTTCACCCGCATTGCCTGCTGGTGCTGGTCTGAGGTTTCGGTGGCAGCCTCACCTTTGTCAGACTGCCCCAAAGCAGCTGTGGTTACTATCCAGTAGCTTGCCACCTCAGTGTGTGAATGTGTGTGTGAGTGGATGACTGAATGTAGTGTGAAGCTCTTTGGGGTCCTCTGGATTTGACAAGGCACTGTACAAGTACAAGCCATTTACAATTCCATCCAAGTTTATGTATTTTATTTTTCCTGTTTTAAGACCGAAAGGATCATCTGACCTGACTACAACACATTTATTAAACCCACACTAAAATATGAGGAGCCAGTTAGAGAGTATCAAACGGTAGCTTCTCTTGGCATTTAGAGGCCTATTTTCATCCCCATTGTGTTACAGTAATTACTGAGGTGAAAACTTGAAAACTAGCCATGTTCCAATTTCTGAAGTTAAGCCAAGAGTCAAGGAGTTTTTTATTCAGGTCAGCCTGTATCATTATCGGATTGAATGAAGTAGCTGTTGGTGGGAAGTCGTCTAGGAAGTGAAAAACTGCAAGTGAAAGAGCTGTCTTCCTGCGACATTTCTAACATTTGGGAAAATAAAATTATAGGTAGTCTGGTTACTGTCCCTGTTTATCCCGCAAGCAATTCATTTTAGAAAGTGTTCATCTTGTATGTGTGATTTTCTTGTCAGATAATGGTATAAAAAATCTGAGTTCTGTTGATGTGGTCAATTCATTTGCTAGAGCACACAATGAGCTTTCTAAAATTTTGTACTGCAACAATTAGAGATATGTAAAGTTATCAATGTCTGCTTTGGATCAAGTTGATCCCCTCACACACTTGTATGCATAACAATTTTCTGCGCTTTCTCACTCATCTTTGAGGAAGAGGGTAAACAAAGGGACAGATACACTCATGACCGCCATAATACAAATTAAACATGATCTGACATTGAGATCTGCTCATACTGAAAGAATAACTGGATATTTATAGATGTTGATAATCGAAAGAGGCCTAAAGAAGATTGGGTCCATGTGCAACGTGAGGAGATGCCAGGCCAAGCAGCTCAAATGGCATGGTTACAATGATGGATCACAGAAGAAACTGTTGATAAACTTGGCTTCAAGTGTCAAGATTACCTTTTCTGACAGCTTCTAAGTTAACCTATATTATACAAGTGTGTGTTTTTTTTATTTGGATTGCTAAACCTGTTTCATTACTCAGTTATTTATAGTGTTACTATAAATATGCTTTGAAGAGAAAATCCTTTCATGTGTACATGTGCAAAAGCTGTGTTTATTGAATAAATATTTCCACATAAATGTGAAAAATGAGTTTGAAATGAATGCAGTCAGATTCAATTTAACAGAGTGTATTTTGACAGATTTAAAAAAAATATCATTAAGGGATTGCAGGGATGACTTGTGCTTCTATCTGTTGCTTTTATTGGGTTTTTTGGTCCTGCAATGTCTAAAACATTGACATTTGTAATAAAATCTGATGAAAATTTCCATTATAGACTTGAGGCATTTTTTTCCCTCAGTGGAGATTATACTATACTATACTATACTATACTAAAAAGCTCAGCAAGTGCCACGTTTGGTCTGAAAGCGGTGTCCAAGAGGAAATTAACTGCCACCATTTTCATCTATAAAACTGCAACTGAAGTTTTGTGACTTCAGTTCACTGACTCCTTGCAGTTTGTAAAGCCTATCCATACAAACTGCATGGATAGGCTTGGCTGCAATTCAACCTGGGGAGACTCGCATAAGAAAAAACTGTGATTAGAAAGTTTTATTTGACAGGAATTAAATAAGATTTTGATGCTCTGACCCTGGCAGAAGATTCGAAGTTGGAAGCCTGAATGAGCTCCAACAACATGCATACCTGAAGCAGTCCAATAGCATCATTTCAGAAGACCATCGGTCTGAGAGTTGTATTCATTAAAAGTATGCTAACCACAGATTGCATGTCTATTTAAATCTCAGAGCACTCAAAGAGCTGCTGAAAGCTGTTGTAGTTGGCCCAAACTTAAATAAGATGGATTTCTGGAAATACAGTAAAAGTGCAGGATCTTTGTAACGCACAGATAGCGTAACATATTCTTTTCATCATCAAGATTGGAAATAGGAGAGAATGTTTTTAAGGAGGTTGTTTTCCTCATCTCTTCCAGTATGTGCGAAATATAGGGCAAATTATCAATCAAATTTTATTTGTATAACACATTTCAGCAGCAAGGCTGAAATGTGTGCTTTACATCAGGGGTGTCACACTCCAGTCCTCAAGGGCCACTTTCCTGCAGTTTTTAGATGTGACACAGGTACAAAACACTAGAATGAAATGACTTAATTACCTCCTCCTTGTGTAATTAAGGTTCTCCAGACCTCTGCTTATGACCTAATTATTCTATTTAGGTGTGGTGCAGCAGAGGCACATCTAGAAGTTGCAGAGCAGTGGCCCTTGAGGAGGTTGACACCTGTGCTTTACATCCTAAACACAGCCATGCAATATAGAATCAATAATCAAAACATTACATTAAGTCAAGTGCCATCATTAAATTCGTAATTGATTACATTTCAAATACAACTTGTTAAGGAATAATTTTTTATACAATTAAATTTAGCAACAAATCTGGCTCTGATTCTTCCTTTTGATCCCGGATTCTCTCGCGTGGCCACGTGTCCCCACAAAAACACAACAATGCGTGTTGACGTCACAGAATTTAATCCAATCAGAAGAATGTATAAGATAGAACAGGAAACTGAAGAAACACAGATACAAACATGGGTTACCTGAGACAAGAAGACAGAGAAATATCAAGGACATCCTTGGAGAAAGAGCTGGTGCAGAAGTAAAATAAATCAGCTTTTTCTGAATTGTTTTCCTTGTGCACAAACTTTTATACCTGTAGATGTGTTTTCCTCTTTAATGTATTCAAATAAGGCGTATCTCTAGTTGACCAACTGGAAGGCATCTCTGGCCCTTTTTGAATTTAGAAAAGTCCCTGCAATTTGTTCACAAGATCAAACACCTTTTGTTAAATAAGGTAGAAGCAGACTCTCCGAATTCATGGTGGTTTATGGTTTTCACAGATCAGTGTGAAAAGCTAGAACTTCCTACTGATTGTTGTCCAGACAGACAAAGAGCAGATCAGAGATCTTGGCAAACCATCTGCTTTAACTACAGTAAAATAAAGATCAATAGGCCAGAATATGTTATACATTTTAAAACTATAATTATGGTGTTTCAATCAAGTCATGATAAATTCTAAAACTAACTTATTTTAAATTTATTTCCGTAACACTATCCGGCCTCCTGCGGCTCTACAGCCATCTGGTCAAAGAGAAACAGATGAAGGAACCTCAAAGGTAGCTGTGAAATTCTGGTTTCTCTTCTGCTCTGCCAGGAACAAACCTGTAATTCTGTATTTTAATTCAAAAAAAGGCTACATTTATCTTCCAGGAACCCAATTTGTTCTTCTGCACTCAGCATCTCCAAAATTTAGTCCTGATATCAAACCAAAAGCAGTAGACAATATTAACAGAAAATAATGAAGTACAATTCCTGTTTCTAACCCAATATGATACTCAAAATAAGAAGTAAGACATTCATTCACCATAAACCTAAGTATTTTCTAATACTAAACAAAACATTTTCATTTGATTCTAATATAGTCAGAAATAATACAATTTCAAATACATTCTGGTTCTGGTTCATTGACTAAATTAATTCTGAAACAAGATAATACAATTTTCAGTCAAAACCTGTTATTACTAAGAAAAGTATCTTACAAATTAAATGTTAGTGATTTAAAACATTTTATGTTATATTCAATTTTTTTGCACCATGTCAGATGTTAGTTTGGAAAACTTCTCATCCTGGTTATGTGAACCGACCAAAGTTCCCTTTCTCACAGTAATTCAAGTGATACTGTCCTCCACCTTCCTGCATATGTTAATTTATGACCTGCTGTCTTTAATGATAAGACCCCAAGGGTCTGAGCCAAAACTCTCCTGCAGATCTATTTCAATACTTACCCAGCAATAGTATGTTTCAACTCACTAACAGAAACCTGTTCAAAATTAAGAAATTAGTTCTAAAAGGTTTAAACTGTGCTAAACACTAAAAATAGTCATTTTTCCTCAACAAACTCTAAGCAGGTGGGTTTTTAGTTGAGATTTAAAGGACGTAAGTCTTTCTGGAAGTTTGTTCCAGATTTGTGGTGCATAGAAGCTGAATTCTGCTTTTCCTCGTTTGGCTCTGGGGATGCAGAACAGATCAGAACCAGAAGACCTGAGGGGTCTGGAAGGTTGATACAACAGCAGCAGATCTTTAAGTGTTGTGGTGGACGGGGTTAGTCATGCCGTTCAATGATTTATAAACTAACAACAGTATTTTAAAGTCTATTCTTTGAGCTACCGTCCCTACAGCCATTGTAGGGACTTTAAAACTGGTGTTATGTGCTCTATCTTCCTGGTTTTAGTAAGAACGCGAGCAGCAGCGTTCTGGATCAGCTGCAGCTGTTTGATTTGTTGCACAGACCTGTGAAGACGCTCTTGCAGTAATCAATGTGAATAATATAAGGCTGACTCTGTCACTGTCTTAATGTGGCTCTGAAGGTTACTCCCAGGTTTCAGACCTAGTCGCTGGTTTTAGTTGTAATAACTGAAGCTGTGCATTGACTCTTTAGGTCCAAAAATAATAACTTCAATTTATGTTTCAGTTTATATCTGTTATTTACAAATAAATAGTAAAAGTGTTACAATATCACTTTTACTATGTTAAAAGTGTCACTACTTTTAACATAGTAGTGGCACAAGATGACCCGTTGATCTTTGTCAACGGGTCTCACAACTCTGTTTTCTGTCCACCTACAGAAGACAAAAAAATTTTTAAAAACAAAGCAACACATTTAATCTTTAAACAGAAGCTGTCTGCTTCTGCTGAGAATGAGAGGAGACCCTGTGGACAAAAAGTATGCACTCAGCACAGCGAGACAGAAACCAACCCCGTTTCTGTCCTTCATTACCTAAAAATAACAGGACATACTAATGGCAAAAAAGTGAGAAAGTTAAGCATGATCATGTGGCTTTTACATGTTATATTGAGTCAGTAAGTAAAAACTTGAGTTTTTTCTGATCCTCCAGAAAAACAAATGATTCAAAAATACCTTTGCACTGAAAACACTTCTGTGCACATCAGTTATACATGATAAATCATGATATACATGATTTAATCTTTCTTCCACTTCATTTGGTTTTCCTTTTCAAAGGCTAAATAAGTGAAATTATTGATGATGGGATAACCAAACTGACACATTCCATATGAAGCTGGCTGAACTTGAGAGAATTGCCAAAGGGCACTTGAGCAGAAAGTTCGGCACTCATTTGTTTTGGCAGAATTTCTCTGTGGTTCCCCCTTCATCCATGCACCTTTCACTAACAAATCATTTACAGATGCTTTTGAGCCCTGTAAATTAGCTGTATACATAAATAACGACCAACAATGGTTTGTTCTGAGCACAGTTCTGCTGAAGGTTTCTTCCTGTTTAAGGGAAGTTTTTCCTCTCCATCGTTGCTATGGAGGACCAAAACTGACATAACAATAAATAAAAGAATAAATATAAAAATAAAAGTAGAAATATATAAATGAAAGAATCAATATAAAAATAAAAGTAGAAATATATAAATAAAAGAATAAATATATAAATAAAAGAATAAATATATACTTTGTTTTGATTTTATTACTTCTCCCTTTTCCGTTCGCTGTATTTATTTCTGTATTGTATTCTGTCTTTATTTCTGTATTGTTTTCTGTCTTTATTTCTGTATTGTTTTCTCGCTGCAATGAGGTGGGCTGCCTTCTATGTCCAGCAAAGCACTGCAACGAAGCACAATTACAAATACAAAAACACTTCAACATTACGAAAAACACAACGACATTACCGAAAACACAACACATTAAGGAAAACACAACGACATTACCGAAAACACAACATCCATCCATTTTCTTTCACCCTTGTCCCTTGGTGGGGTCGGGAGGGTTGCTGGTGCCCATCTCCAGCTAATGTTCCGGGCGAGAGGCGGGGTCACCCTGGGCAGGTCGCCAGTCTGTCGCAGGGCAACACAGAGACACACAGGACAAACAACCATGCACACACACACTCACACCTAGGGACAATTTAGAGAGGCCAATTAACCTGACAGTCATGTTTATGGACTGTGGGAGGAAACCGGAGTACCCGGAGAAAACCCATGCATGCACAGAGAGAACATGCAAACTCCATGCAGAAAGACCCCAGGCTGGGAATTGAACCCAGAACCTTCTTGCTGCAAGGCAACAGCTCTACCAACTGCGCCACTGTGCAGCCCCAAAAACACAACACATTAAGGAAAACACAACACATTAAGAAAACGGAAAAGGTAGGTCCCAGTGGGAGACATATGAATTCGCTGATTGGACTACAGCTCGTTTTACTTTTGAACCGGAAGTTATTCTGGCGTGCTCAGTTTGAGTGAGAAGCAAAACGGGAATACGGTCGTCATGTATTGCCCAAACTGTGGGAAAAAGCTGATTGAGCCGTCACCAAACTTTTGCAGCAGTTGTGGCAAGAGGCTTCAAGATATGTATATGGAAGATACTCCAGTCCAAAAACAAGCAGTTTTTAACTAATAGACTTAAAAACAAAGTACAACGGTAAACAGTGAGCTATTTATGGTTATAAATATTTTCAAACAATTGTAAAGCTTGATGCTCAAAAATCAATATCGATGACATACTTTCAGTTGTTCATACCTGCCACCGACTTTATGACACTGTAATTTACTATGAAAAAGTAACTGGGTATAAAAAATTTTGATCAAATTAGAGATATGAAATTACTTGATCAGATATCAAATTTAACCAGCTTTTTTCTTTGTTTTTGTGTTTTATCTTTAGTTGGTAATAGATCTTTGCGTGCCCTTCTGAAAAATTATATGAAATACTGGAATATATTGTGCAATACTTGTTAAATTCTGAGTTTCACCACTTGTATCATCCATTCAGAATTTTAGGTACAATAGCCATTGTCTTCTTTGTACTCATAAATAAAAAAAAATATTTCGAATCATTGTTTACCATTACAATATGCATGGCATATGAATATTTTTTCAATGTGATTTATAAAAATTTAATGTTGCATGACATAATATCAATTTGTTGCTGTGAAAACTTTTTTCTAGTTTAAATTTGATATTGTGTTACTTTTATTTTTGAATTTTGGAGCACTGTGCAAGATTCTTTACTTTGTATATGTAGTTTCTTTTTCCCCTGTACATATTGAACTACAATGTTGTTCACGTTTACACAGGACTTAGAATAAATCATATCTATGCCACGAATAAAGTACATTGCTTATGTTTCTGTCCTAACAGATTCAAAGATGGACTGGGAAGTCTAGGATTTTTTGCTGCACTGCAGAAGCATTCCAGTGTCCTTTCCCCAATACTGTGTTTCTCTGCCAAGGCCCTGACTGCTTCAGACTTGGAGACGATGTTTAAACCAGTTCTCAGCCCAGTAGGAAGCGATAGGCGGCAAAAGGAGGGCAAAACAATCGTTTTATTTGCTTGACTGCGAAGGTTAGTAAGGACGGATTGTGTTTTATTCCAAAATTGGGCTTTTTGTTTGTTTAATCAGAAATAAAATCCATTGTGCAATGGATTATCTATTGACTACATTGTTTATCATCTTTCAGAGAAAACAACTGCCGTGTCTCTGGAGGAAGTCCTCATGTTCTCTACAGGTCTCGCAGCGATTCCACCAGCAGGCATGATGCCATCCCCACATCTAGAATTTCTGAGTGATTCACCTTTTCCTCTCGCAAACACCTGCGCAAACACACTCAAACTGCCGCTTTTGGATTCTTACACTGCTTTTAGGGCCAACATGGACTTTGGGATACAGAACGCTCCGGGATTTGGATGCTACTGAAACAAAGATTTCTTCCAGTCTTGTTGAATATAAAACATTAATTAAAAATACATAATTTGATATGATGTTTTCACATAATTTAAAACATAGCAATGTTTTGCTACCTAGACAGACATAAATGTTAAATGTGTTACAAAAACCTAGTTTGTTTTGAAAAACCTTTTTCCTGTTCTTTTTTTTTTCTCGCAGCTGTAAGAAAACCAGTAGGCTACTCATAACTTTGTTAGAATTGTATTAAGAGTGTAATGTGCACATTTTATCTTCATAGTTCACACTGAATGCACAATTTGGTGTATAAAAAAGTTTAATGCACTTGTTGCTGTTCTGAGTAACAATGAGGTTTCATTTTAGCAAAATGAACAGGAGACAAAATATTAAACGATTTGATTCTCGTTTGTGTCTACAGCCTCGCTATGTCCTTGCGCAAGAAATACAGTTCCATAGCTGACTCCCAGTCTTCTGACTGCTGTTGTCCATGTTGTTGCATGGCTTGCTGTAGGTATTCCTCAATGTCTTTATCACCACACAACTCTGTCACCTGACTTGCTTCTGGGAAAACATCCAGATCGCTGTCCTCAACAGGAAATCCACAATCTCTTGAACCATATCTGCAAAGTCAGAATATAATAAGTCATAGAATTGTGACAGATATTTTCTATATTTTCTACAAGTAATTCAAATTGTTTTTTGTTTTTTTTGGGACTATATGACCCAGTTAAGTGAGCACTATCAGTGACAGGTTATACAGTGTATCACAAGAGTAAACTCACATTTCTGCAGATCTTTTTGTGGGACAACACTGACAAAATAACACTTTGACACAATGAAAAATAGTCTGCAGCTTATATAACAGTGAAAAAAGACAAGCAGTCCTCAACTTGGACATTATGGGATGTAGTCTCTTAGGGTTTTACTCACTTTTGTTGCTGATGGTTTAGACACAAAATAGAGTTATTTTGTGGGAAGAATACATTTTCACTGTTATATAAGCTGTACTCGGACTACTTTTCATTGTGTCAAAGTGTAATTTTTGTTGGTGTTATATCATGAAAATATATAACTTGAATACCTGCAGAAATGTGAGGGGTGTGCTCACTTTTGTGATACACTGTACATTAACAGCTATAGGTTAGTTCAGTGTTTTTCAACCACTGTTCCGCGTGAGTGATCGTCAGGTGTGCCGTGGAAATTATTCAATTTCACTACGGTACCGTATTTTACGGACTACAGGCTGCTACTTTATTCCTAAACTTTGAACCATGCGGATTGTAGCCCGCTGTGGCTTTTCTGTGGATTTTTCTTCAACCACCTGGGGGCTCTCTAGCAGGAAGTGAATCATTAGAAGTCAAAATAGTAAATCAAAGAAGAACGGCTAATTTTCATTTAAAACAAGCACATGCTAGCAGCAGGCACGATGGAGAAATGTTTTCAAACTCATATCATGCAGCTTTTAAGTTGAGGGTTGTCGATCTGGCACTACAGGAGGGAAATAGAGCCGCTGCATTTAAGCTCGGTGTGAACGAAACAATGGTTCGGCTTTGGAGACGGAGTGCTGCGTCCAGCAGATTTATTAGAACGCCGCCCTCTGCTGGGTCCTAATGGAAAACCGAGAACAGCTTCCAGTTTTTATTTTATTTTATTTAATTGAAGGTGCTAGTATGGTGCACTCTATAGCCCGAAAAATACGGTAATTGGTTTTAAAAGATTTTTTGAAACTGAATTGTCTGCAAATAATGCCATCTTCAAGTTCTGCTGTAGCAGTGACTAACGGCGTAATCATGTAATGTTCTTACCACTAGATGGCAGTAGGTACAGAGCATTTTACATTAAAACGAGAATTAGTGATGCACGAATGTTACAGGTAGCGGTGAGAGCACTGAATCTAGAAAGACTGTGATGACAGTGATGGAAAAGACAGTGAAGCTCAGCAGTAGTTGGAAAGAGCATGAGTCCATTTCCCACAACATATCTGTGTGAAATTGAGCTTCTCTAGTCTGGTTACTATAAAAACTAAAACCAGAGAGACAGAGATGTTGAGGAAGAGCTTTGTCTTTCTTCAATTTCTGCCAGGAAATCAGATCTGTTTTCATCCAAACATGCACAGGTTTCATTACTAGGTGGGTAAAATATACAGATATTGACATTTTGTACATGCAACTCTTCATATTGTAACAGTGAATATGAAGTGAAATGTTTCCCAAATATTATTGCTTCTTTCAGAATAATAATTATTTTCTGTATTCTGGTTATAAGATGCTTGTGGATTAGTTTGTAAAACACTTTGAAGTTTTCTACAACTTCTTTAAATTTAACACCACAGTGTTGTGGCTGTACAGGTGTATTTTTGAAGTGGATGTGTTAAGTGCAATTTGAAAATGTAAAATGTGATAAAAATGCATTTTTGTGTTTGATTCCTATTCAAGAGACTTTGATAAGAATGACTATATATAGGCGGCTACAGAGTATCTTTATTTCCATTTTTAGTTGGTGGCGTGCCTCGGGATTTTTTCAATTAAAACAGTGTACCTTGACTCAAAAATGGTTGAAAAACACTGGGTTAGTTGTACATAGATAATAGATGCCCTAACTTGTGCTAACAGCAATTCTGCTTTATTATGTCATATCAAGCATTATTTATATTTGTGAAGATGTTAATTACCTGTGAGGCAAGAGATAGAGTTCGTTTGGAATCCCCCCAGGACAAGATGCAAGTCTGCTTGGCCGTATCCCGTGACTATTCCAGAGAGCTTTGCATTCATTCAGGTCTTTCTGCAGAACTCTACTGAAGCAGAATCTGACCAAGCACTGATGCTCATGGGTTCCGTTGAAGTGTCCAGAGTTTCTTAGATCTCCAAACAAGTCCATCCAAAACTGAGACCTGAGGATACATTCAATTAGAAAAGGTTCTGGTGTATTTCATATTAAAATGGTTAAAAGATTGTCTGTGCTTCTCCATGTCCATAACATTGAAAGTAAGCTTTAAATGTATGTCAAACTTAATATTGCGTACTACTTTTCCACGGATACACCAAAACTTTGTATAGCATCTGTAACAAAAAAATAAAAAATTCTTATTTGGGAATTTTACATTTTTTTTACTAAAGCCTTATAAAAATAAATGTTTGAAACAAATTCAATATGGCATGTAAACTGTCAAAACGACAGCGATGTGACTCAACCCCATAGGTACTTCCTCTGGAGTTGTCATGACAACAATAAACAAACCACAAGCTTAGCACTAGCTTTTACCTCATCGCTAATTTATTAGGAGTAAAAGTACGTTACATCTATTACACCATAACAAATTTTGAGTAGTCTACCCACCTCTGTGTAATACTAAAATTAATAACACAGATATGTAATATAGAACTTACTGCCGAACTAGCAACATTTGTTTAACATATAGCTTACGTGTATGTTACTAAAGTCAACAGAACCTTGTTTTTCACACAAACAGTTTGGACGTACTTTACAAATCCGTTTCAACTCAGACTGTATGCTTCCATGGATTTCAGGTAGTGATAAGCTTTCGCTGTACTTCACATCTGAAAAAGAGACATGCACCCACCTTCCTCTTCTGAAAAAAGACCACCATGACTCGATGCGTTGATTCCCTGTGGCTGATCCGTAACTGTGGCTTGATGACCCAGCATAATAATCCATATGCGCATGGCGGAGGGTACACTGTATTGCTGCGACAGTCCCGTTCTCTGTGCCGAGGTCTGTTCGCAGTCTCATTGGTATCACTCCAAGGTTCTTGACACAGTTTATATAATGCTGGGCAATGACAGAAGGATTGTTGTTTGTTGCCCCACAAACAAGCCACATCATCCTTCTCGAAAAACCATCAATGCATCGTCAGATGGCCAAGCTTCAGTTTGTCGTACCCATCTACATGCCATATGTAATTGGGCCCCATAGAGTGATACGTGCGTCTTGTAAATCTCCCGCGAGTCCTCAGAGCGATGCCTTGGGGATTCAGCTGCCTCAGCAGTCTCATTACAGATCACGTTTAACTCGCAGGTTGTGTTTTTGTTTCATGGTCCGATAGCCAAATAATTGCTATCGGACCATAGGCGTCATAATGGCAAGCCTCACTTCAGGAAGTGGAGAGTAGTTGTCTCTTCTATGCAATCCTTCTTCTTTCAAATGAGACTTTAGTGACCGTGTGGCGGATACAATGTATATATTGTGGTGGATACATAGCATGAAATAGCATTTTCAATTAGTTATTTGGTTACAATTCAAGGCATTTATTAACATTTCTTTGACAGGAAGGTTTGGTTCGGTAATTTGTTGACAGTCCCTAAGTAAACCTTCGGGCACTGCGGCTGGGAGTGGTGGAGAACCGCCGGCCGACATTAGCGTTCATAAATCGGATCAATCTTGAGCTAAACGCCGCTACTCCCCGGAGCTCGAATATCGAATATCCAACTTGAAACTAACTTCACTGCGGTGATTTTTTGTGTGCTTTTAGGTTATTGGTGCATGTTGCTAATAGATGCTTAATAGATGCTGTGTCTTTTGATACATACCCCTGTAAACTTGGCGGTCCCAGCCAACGACCTCTCGCCAACATGCTTGCCACAGGTGATGAGTATCAGCGTCTGTTAGCAGAGTTCCCATCTTTAACGGTTCCCACATTTTCTGCTACCGTGGCTAAGCATGGAGTGGAGCATTGTATAACTACAGTCGGTCCACCGGTTTTTGCACGAACGCGCCGCCAAGACACCGCTAAGTTAGCGATAGCAAAGGAGGAGTGATAGGTATTTTCCTAGAACCTACATAAAAGAACCACAGACAACGTATATGAATTTATGACTAAACTTCTGCAAGCAAAAGGAGAAGACTCTGTCAACTGCTTCTCAGAGCTGTTCACAGAGCGTTCTGCTTCTCTTTGGATACAGCTTGTCTTTTATTCTCAAACTTCAAAGAGGGAGGATAGGCAAGATAGACAGCAGAGGAAAAACAGCAAAGGTCGTAAAACATTTTACCTAAACAAAGCAAAGGTCGTAAACCAATTTAACATCTGGCCCCTGATCTGAGCCCGGTTCAAATCTCGGTCAAACTGTTTCACATGAAGATAACAGGCAGCTGTGACTTCCAGGTCAGTTCACACATACAGTTTAAACAAGAGAACACTTTAACCTGAAAGTAACAACAAAATGATAATACCAAAAAATCTCTATCAAGGAGTATGCAAACATGGAGCGTCTTGGCATTGTACGGCGCTCCAAAAGTCCATGGGCCTCTCCATTGCACATGGTTCCCAAAGCAGACGGGGGTTGGCGACCCTGTGGGGATTTTCGGCGCCTTAACAACACAACCAGTAATGACAGGTACCCAATTCCTCACATTCAGGACTTTTCTGCCCGCCTGGCTGGAGCAACCGTGTTCTCTAAGGTGGACTTGGTGCGAGGCTACCATCAGGTTGCTCCTGTGGCTCCATCCCTTAGATGTACCCAAAACCGCAGTTATCACGCCTTTTGGTCTTTTTGAGTTTTTACGGATGCCCTTCGGTCTTAAAGGCGCAGCGCAGACTTTCCAGCGGCTTATGGATTCGGTCCTGCAGGGTATGCCGTTTTTGTTCGTCTATTTGGACGACATATTGGTGGCTAGTCCCTCTGCGGAAGAACACATAGTGCACCTTCGGCAGCTATTTGTTAGGCTCAGTGAACATGGCCTGATCGTGAACCCAGCTAAATGCCAATTTGGACTGCCTGCTGTTGAGTTTCTGGGACACAAAGTGTCTTCTCAAGGGGCGGTTCCCCTGCCTGCAAAGGTTGAAGCAGTTTCCGATTTTCCCCGCCCTCCCTCAGTGAAGCCCCTGCAGGAGTTTTTGGGTATGATTAACTTTTATAACCGTTTCATCCCACGGGCAGCTCACCTCATGCACCCCTTGTATGAAGCACTTAGAGGCAAAAAAGGGGACCAGCAGATTGAGTGGACCCCCGAGAGGGTGCAGGCATTCGATGATGCCAAGAAGGCCTTGGCTAATGCTGCGCTTTTGGCCCATCCATCTCCAGTTGCTCCTGTGGCTCTAACAACTGACACCTCTGATTATGCAGTTGGGGCAGTTTGTGAGCAATGGGTAGATGGTGCCTGGCAACCCCTCGCTTTTTTTAGCAGGAAACTCCGGGATGCTGAAAAAAAATATAGCACCTTTGACAGGGAACTGCTTGCCCTTTTTCTGGCAACACGCCATTTCCGCTTCATGTTGTGGAGGGTAGGGACTTTACTGCTTTTGTTGACCACAAGCCTCTCACTTTTGCTATGGCAAAAGTTTCTGAACCGTGGTCGGCTCGGCAACAGCGGCATTTATCTGCCATTTCAGAGTTCACTACTGACATTCAGCATGTAGCTGGCAAGAATAATCTGGTGGCTGACTGGCTGTCCAGACCAAGGGTTGCTTCTGTGCATTTAGGTGTGGACTACCTCGCCATGGCCACAGACCAACTGACCGACCCAGATATTCTGGCCTTTAAAGCAGCTGAATCCAGTTTGCATTTAGAGGAGGTCTCCTTTCATGAGTGTGGCACACAACCCTTCTTTGCGATGTCTCGACTGGCAAACCTCGGCCTTTGGTCCCTTCTAGTTGGCGGGTTTTTGAGGCAGTTCATTCCCTTTCACACCCGGGCGTCAAAGCTTCTGTTAAACTGGTAGGGGCAAAGTTTGTGTGGCCGGGACTCCGTAAAGATGTACGGACATGGGCGGTTTCCTGTTTGGCTTGCCAGCGTGCCAAGGTCCAATGGCATACTAAGGCTCCACTGGAGCACTTTCCTGTTCCGCAAGTTTCCTGTTCCGGAAGTTTGAACATGTGCATGTGGACTTAGTAGGGCCGCTTCCACCTTCCAGAGGTTTTTCCTATCTCCTGACGATGGTGGACAGAACTACTCGATGGCCGGAAGCAGTTCCGCTGTCATCAACCACTTCGGCTGATGTGGCTCGAGCACTTATCTCCTCCTGGGTGTCCCGGTTTGGTGTGCCATTGGATTTGACCTCTGACAGAGGTCCCCAGTTCACTTCAGAGTTGTGGACTACAGTTGCAGAGAGCCTTGGGGTTAAACTCCACCGTACTGCTGCCTACCATCCGCAGGCCAATGGTCTTTGTGAGAGGTTCCATCGCACAATGAAGGCTGCATTGCGGGCCTCATTGGTAGATAATAGTTGGATAGATCGCATGCCTTGGGTTTTGTTGGGCCTGCGTTCGGTCCCAAAAGAGGACCTGCGGTTTTCTTCAGCTGAGTTGGTCCTGGGCCAGCACTTGCGGGTACCAGGGGAATTTCTTCCGGGTCCGTCGGGTTCGGTTGATTCCCAGGGAAATAAAACGGTTCTAAATGGGGAATCTAGATCTTTTGCCCCGTTAGCAGCACATCACTGCCTTCCACAGGTGTTTGTGCCAAAGGACCTAATATCTGCTGAGTATGTATTTATCCGCCATGACTCACACCGCTCACCACTTCAGCCTCCTTACGATGGTCCATTCCATGTTTTGGAGAGGGGACCTAAAGATTTTTTGGTGGAGTTGGGGGGTAATCAGGAGAGTATTTTGGTGGACCGTCTGAAGCCAGCTCACATGTTACCAGGGGACCCAGTTGAGTTGGCTCAACCACTGCGCCGTGGTCGTCACCCAGTGTCTTTACCCACTCTTCCAGGTCCTTCCCTAACAGCTGATTTGTTCCCCTCAGGTGGACAGTTCAGTAACAGAAGATCTGGAGAGTCTTTTTCACTTTCAACCCCTGTTCCAGTGAAGAGAAGCCGTGGTGACCGACTTATTAAGCTCCCTAGCCGTTACCGTTAGGTAGTTCAATTGTTTTGTTTGTCACTGCTGTTTGGTTTTTCCGTTGTGTGTCTGTTTTCTTTATATACAGACACACAACGGAAAACGGAAAAACATGCATAACATGCATGTTTTGCATGTTATGGGTTTTTGTGTTTGTGACATTCTGTGTGTTCAGGGGGGGCCTGTGTGGCGGATACAATGTATATATTGTGGTGGATACAATGTATATATTTCACACCAGAATGTATGCTTTTATTTTGAAGGAGAGAAGGTGAGGTGTGAAGTGACCAACGGTTGTGGTTCATTCCATTTTTGGTTTTATGTTGGAAGACATTGAGAATTAAACAAGACTCAAATCTTTTTCGTCTTTTTCTGCTGACTTCCACAACCGCATACTAAGTGACACGTCGTGGTTGGTCCGTAGCATGTCTAGTATCACCTCATATGTGTGTCCTGACTCAAAATATTCGCGAATAGTAGTGGTAAGGTGTGGATCACAAAGCACATTCATGTTTTTAAAAAACACGTAAAGTCAGAATAACTTCCGGTTCAAAAGTAAACCGAGCTGTAGTCCAATCAGCGAATTCTTAGGTCTCCCACTGGGACCTACCTTTTCCGTTTTCTTAATGTGTTGTGTTGTCCTTAATGTGTTGTGTTTTTCTTAATGTCGTTGTGTTTTTCGTATGTTGAAGTGTTTTTGTATTTGTAATTGTGCTTCGTTAAAGTTGCAGTGCTTTGCACCTCAGGGCCACCTTACTATTGGTCAATAAACAAGAAAGAGAACGATCCGTGTGCAGATCGATTGTGAATGCCTGCGCTGTGGTCCTCTTCGGAGAGAGCCTTATAGACCCTTTTCAAAAGACCCAAATATATGTCCAGCTTCTCCTGTTTCAGAGTTTTGCGCAATGTTCGCCTCGGTTTTTTTTTTGTTTTTTTTAACCCCCTAAGGTCAATCAATCAATCAATCAAATTTTATTTGTATAGCACATTTCAGCAGCAAGGCATTTCAAAGTGCTTTACATAATTAAAATAAAAACAGAAATAATCAGTGAGAAAGAGAGAAATTAAAAAAAATAAATAAATAAAAATAAATAAATAAAAATAAAAATAAAAAACCAAAAAACATTACATCATTAAAACGTCGAAAAGAAAGAAGAAGAAATTAAAAACATTAAAGACATCAAAACCCGCACTCTAACCCTAATTTAGCCATAAGCGACTCTAAACAGGTGAGTTTTAAGTTGAAACACCCAGTGTTTCAGCTATTTTACAGTTTTCTGGAAGTTTGTTCCAAATCTGTGGTGCATAGAAACTGAATGCTGCTTCTCCTCGTCTGGTTCTGGTTCTGGGGATGCAGAGCAGACCAGAACCAGAAGATCTGAGGGGTCTAGACGGTTGGTACAGTAATAACAGATCTTTAAGGTATTGTGGTGCTAAACTGTTCAGTGATTTATAAACTAACATCAGTATTTTAAAGTCTATTCTCTGAGCTACAGGGAGCCAGTGTAGGGACTTTAAAACTGGTGTTATGTGCTCTATCTTCCTGGTTTTAGTGAGAACCCGAGCAGCAGCGTTCTGGATCAGCTGCAGCTGTTTGATTGATTTATTAGTCAGACTTGTGAAGACGCTGTTGCAGTAATCAATGCGGCTAAAGATAAACGCATGGATGAGTTTCTCTAGATCGCGCTGAGACATAAGTCCTCTAATCCTAGAGATGTTCTTCAGGTGATAGAAGGCCGACTTTGTGACTGTCTTAATGTGGCTCTGAAGGTTCAGGTCAGAGTCCATCACTACTCCCAGGTTTCGGGCTGATCGCTGGTTTTTAGTTGTAATAACTGAAGCTGTGCATTGATTCTAGTTCGCTCATCTTTAGGTCCAAAGATAATAACTTCAGTTTTGTTTCTGTTCAGCCGTTTCATACTGGACCACTTACAGCACCGGTGTTAACGCTATAAAATGAACGCTCTCTATCGTGGTATCACCCATCAAGGGATTTCTTTATTTCTTTATTTAAATGGGTTCATTTTTCAGAGGGATACACAGTGAGGGTATCGTGATTTTAGCAACCAGTAGCAGGAGAACGGAGCTGCGCCAAGAAGCTAACAGAAGCTAACAAGCACTGAATAGAAGAAGAGCTGCCATCGATACAGTTGCAGCTAAGCATGTTTTAATGTTTCACAATACGGTTTTACAAAGTTGCTCAAAGTCTAAACTGGCATTGTTGTGCATTTAAGGTGTAAAGTTTACCTTCGACCAAACGCCCCCCAAAGGCATCCCAGCGCCACCCTTTTGTAAAAATGTCCGCCAGTGCCCCCTGCCGTCCTCTGAATGCCCCCTGGGGGGCGGTACCGTCCACGTTGAGAACCGCTAGTCTAGAACAAAAATGTTCCTCCAGTGTGAACACAAAAACACTAGTTATGCACTTAATTCTGCACAATACTGCTCACAATAAGTTATACATTGCACAGACAAGAGCCAGCACACAGACAAGATCACTGCAGATCAAAGCCCAGTGAAAAATCAATCTGACATTTCTGGCACAGAGCTCTTTATGGAGTGGTTGACATTTCACCTGTGACACAAGAGAGAGCTCTCACATGAATAGAGCCCCTAGAGGTCAGTGACCATAACAACAATTTACATATAAATCCTTTAAAAATCACATGTGATTTCCTGGAATTTTTTTCTCATTTTGTCTCTCGTAGTTGAAGTGTACCAATGATGAAAATTACACACCTCTCTCATCTTTCTAGGTATGAAAACTTGCACAATCAGTGGCTGACTAAATACGTTTTTGCCTCACTGTATAAGTCTTTGGACAATATATAACTCTAACGATCACTATTATTTTAGTCCCAACCACATTAATGGAGAAAGTATTATGTATAAATTAATGGTCAGCTCTTTATGTTCTCTTTATGATAAATTTCGCTCTTGAGTTTTTTGTTCATTCGAGTCATGAAAATTTGTCAACTTTCAGTTCACTTGCAAAATCATTTGCATCATGGCCAAATGTTCTCTTTGTTCTATATAATATTTATTTGCGCAAAAAGAAAGTGTGACATGCATGTCATAGTCATTTTTGTGGAGAACACCAGGCATCTTTACCTTACAAGTTCATCCAAAATATGTCTGTTAAAGAAGACGTGTAAACACAGCTCTGATACAATGACAGATGGTTTAGAGTTTGACAGTGCAGGAGACATGCAATCTCAACAAGTCTAGAATAGACACTGAGTGACACTAAATTAATGCCTCTTTTCTCCACCTGACCATCCACACACCACATGTGCCAATCTCCTCACCATCCGGCATCTCCAGCATTCTGGTAACTTAAGACCTGGAGAAATAAGAAGTCTTGAAGTTGAGATATCAGCTTACACTTCCCAACCCGACAGGACAGAAATGACAACTAGAAATACGTTGACCTCTCGGAATGCTAATTAATCAGAAACTGAAGCTGACGTAGCAGCTTGATTTTGTGTGTGAGGTAACTGAAGATGGAGATTGAGAAATGTTGAAAGAGAAAGTGAGTGCAGCCATAAGAGAGTGATTGATGCAATTGGACCAAGGCCTAAATTCACCTGAGAAAAGAGAGAAGAAGAGTGTGTGATGTTGATTAGCTCTTTGTGCTCTGGAATTAAGGCTGTGAAACAAGCCACTGCTCTGTGTGTAAGTGTCACTAAAATGATTTATGTTATCAAAAAATGTGTGTTTATTTCTAACAGTTAGGATTATGTATTTTAAGTTGTTTGGTTCATGTTTTGAGATTTGTGTAAAATGATTATATTTTATTTCGTGTCGAACCATTTTTTTGTTGGAAGTTATTGCGAGATTTGTGTATATGTGATTTGTGTATTTGTGCTGCGAGACTTGAATAAACAGAGAAGGAGCAGAAGGCTGGAACTGAGCCACGTGCAGCACCCTTGAGTCTCGTGTATCTCCTCATGCAGGTTAAGGTATTTTGTAGTTATGTTTGTAATATCTTGTAAATTTATTGGTTATGGTGTTTTAATTACTTACTATTTTAATTTAGAGTGGACGTCGAAGTATTAATCTGTTGAAGCCCACCGAAGTGGCAGGCGGCTTCGAGGTAACTGTTGAAGCACGTGTCACCTGTCTGTAAATGTGTCTATGTCTAAAGCTTTGTGTTTTATTGCTATAGTTTTCACGACATTTAATAAAAAGAGCCCGTCTAAAGGAAGCCGTGCCAGTGTGTCACTTTGGAGCTACAGTGTGTATTAGGATTACCCTTAATTTAAACTTAATCTTTAACTTTAAATATAAGAATATAGTCGTAAGTCTATTGCCTTTGAAACAAATAAATAAAATTGAGTTTTCTGGGCATGGGTGGATGATAATTCAGAGAGGAACTGCAGAATACTTCTGAAAACAGGCATCTCCAGCAACTATGACGGGCAAAAAAAAAAAATAGATTGTTAAACACGGTGTGAATAATTTTTGGCATGCTAAATGTAAAGAAAAACAATTTTTTTTCAGAATTCATACTTCTTTGTCACATTCGTCAGTTTCCCCCAGTGTATTATAAGCCTGGCGGCCCGCCATGCTTTACTAGCTCTGCCGCCAGGCTAAGCGTTGCTTGTTTACGTTTCTAGGAAAATTAAAAAAATTATTAAAAAAAATTATTTTATTTTTTTTAAAGCCGGGCTGCAAGCGTTTCTTTTGCTCTTAACATTTCACTAGCAGAGCAGATTTATTCCTAAAGGATAGGTTTATAATAGATTGGTTTATAGTTTTTGCTTTTAAACCCGACATCGCGCGGACCAATCACTCAGCTGGCGCCTCTGCGCCACTCAGCTGGAACCATAACTGATTTAATGAGCCATTCGCAGTTTCACTGTACCAGCCGTGTGTACTTAGACTTGCATGGCTTAATCTCTGAGACAAGCATATGCTACTGGCTTGTCATGAGGTAAAACGGGATCGCAGATTACTGGGCCAGTCCAAGGCTGTATGAGGCCTGGAGCAGAATTTGATTTAGGGGCCCCTTTTGTTGCTAAAAACATCAGCACATGTAACAGCTTCTGTGTTAGATTTAGTGAAATATGGGAGAAGGGAGTAGTTAAATTGGTCAGCCTAAAAAGCAATAAGTTTATGTATGCTTAAAAAACTGAATAAAATTTAACAGCATTGATAATCTCAATAAACAAGTGTTGGTCCGTGTTAAAATATGAGTGTTTATGGGGCCCCTAAAGCCCTTGGGGCCTGATGGAGCCGTTGATTTAATTTGGATTAAACTGAAGTGCAAATTTATTGCTTTTAGATCAGTTGTGGGTTTAAATAGCATTTCACTGGAGATCTTTTCCCGTAACATATAATTACACAGTAATACTTTTACATTTACACAAAAACACGGTGGACCACCTCGATGCCCCGGCTTAGCAAGTTTTCTGGGAAAAACCCTGTTCATTGTTTTATTTTCTTTTGAGAAATGCCAGACTCATTTTGAATCCTAAGCTAACTTCTTTGTTGAATGAAATATCTTAATGATACAGAAGCTGCTCATGAATTTAACATCCAAAAGTCCACATCCAGTATGCAGGTAGGTGGCTTAAATTTTTCTATTAGATTACTGAAATGTCTCTCCCCATGAGCAACAGTCAAAAGCAACGTGCAAAATATACATGAAGCAATCCAGACTTGGTATGTAGTTGCATTTTATTCAAGCTGCAGTACATAACTTTAATAAAAAATATGTTTTCTCCATATTTGTTAAAGCTGTCATGATGTCGTAGCAGTTTGTTATGAGACAGATAATCTGTGAAAACAATCAATCTCCTCCATCTCCTCCCTGAAATATTATTACTGGTTAAGCACTGTTCTGACCAAAACAACCAATCAGAAGTAGTAGGAGCGTCCTACTAGGACGCTAAGAGGCTACTAGGACGCTCTTAGCGTCCTAGTAGCCTCATTAGCCTAATTCACTCACTGCTAAATGTGCTAATGGTGGAGAAAGAACTTATTATTACAAGAAACCGTTTATCTGCCGTCATTGGTAGCTATGCTAACTAAACTGAGCATTCACAGTTTTGTGCTATGCTAGCTGCAGCACCGCACAAATCGAGGTGGAGGAAGGATGAGCAGCACCACATGATATTGTGATTGACAGCACTAAAACTCTCCTGCCACGAACTGGTTGTTTCTAGCACTGGGAGAAGGCAGAGGAAATAGATTTTTCACAGATTACCTCTCATACCATACTGTCAAAACATAATGACCGTTTTAACAAATATGTGGGAAAAAAAATATTTTAATAAAATTTACATTTAATTTCACTCAGGAGAGGACGGATCAGGAGGGATGTGGGATAGAGCTGCTGCTGCTGACTGGCTCATCTGTTAAGTGGTAAAAGGTACAAGGGAAGTTAAATATATGAATATGTTGGTAATTTTTTTTGCTTAATTCATCAAATGCTAGTGAAAAGGAGGCAAACAGTAGTTTGTAGCTAAGCTAATTATGCTCACAGTCTACCCACCTCTCTTGGAGAAAAACTGGGTTATAAATGAACACTCTTGCCTTTTTCTTTCTCTCCCTCTCTTTTTTTTGAAAACCGGACTTTATAACTTTTCTTAGCAGCATAGTAACTGCCACAATCGTTCGTGTCTTTCACTGACTGCAGCTGAACAGCGTCACGCTGAAGCGCTCCATGCAACAACGAACCATTTAACGCAGGGAGAGTGGGGAGGTTCAAGGCAAATATAGATGTGTGTTTTTTAAGCTGGGAGTGAGAACATTACATTTTTACTGCTAAAAACAATCTTTGAAAATACAGTGTAATTCATTTTGTAATTGACAGGGCCCCGATTTAAAAAAAAAAAAATTCTATGAACAAAAAATAAATAATTAAATTGTGGAGAGCCCTCTGTTGGTCAGGGCCCCTAGAATTGTCATCACTTTTCCCCCCATTACCGCACCCCTGCGTGGGGTTTGTATTTCAGATTTAGCATGTGCATACTCACACATTCTCCACATAGTCATTTATAAACGGCTGGCAGAAAGGTCAAAGACAAATGAAGTGTGTTACCTCAACTTCTGTATTTTGCTATTTTGCTTGAAGCTGCACTAATAAATTGATTCCACACCAGCTGCATCATTACATGTCTTTCCACAACTCCATGCTTGTCACAAAATGTAGCTGATCTACAAGTATAATATTAAAAATATGTTTGTGTGTAATGTGTGTGTGTGTGTGTGTGTGTGTGGGGGGGGGGGGGTCAGTCTGAGTGACTATCCTCCCAGTAATGTTGACATGCAGTCTAGGCTGTGTCAGAGTCCAGATACTCGTCATGCCCTTTTTAACACCTCTAGGAGCCTAAAAGCACCTGGCCAAAAGTCCCTGCAGAGGCAGGACCTCACTGACAAACTGCTGGAAGTATTCTAAGGTATGGCTAAGTCAATTTATGCTATGTAAAACTAGAAATCCTCATGAAAGGCATACGTTATTTCAAGAGGTTATATGTTACTAGAAAAAAGCTTAATATAGAATTGTGTTTGTAATTTCACATGATTCTATATTAATATACACCCATTCTGCGATAGACTGGGGACCTGTCCAGGGTGTACCCCGCCTCTCGCCCGAAACATTCGCTGGAGAAGGGCACCGGCACCCCTCCCAAACCCAAATCCATTTGGATTTGGGTCCGTCCCTGCCCTTTTCTGTTTGCTGCACAAGGGTGTGCAGAAAATGGATGGATGGATGTGCATATATCCCCACACACACACATGCAGGCACATAAGGCGCTTCTCTACATAAAGTATTCAGACCCCTTTACACTTTTTGTTGCTGCCATTTGCTAAAATCCAAAAGGTTCATATAATTTCTCATGAGTGTAAACTCATCGTCCCATCTTGATCGAAAAAGCAATGTAGAATTTTTTGTAAATTTATTAAAAAAGAAAAACTGAAATATCACATGGTCTGATCATCACTGGTCAGATGAGTGCTGCTCTTTAGGTCACTAGATGAGTCTGGTGTTAGAGATTTTTTGGTATTATTTTGTTATTACTTCAGTTCATATTCAGTCTAATGTTAATCAATAGTTAATCAACATTCAGTCTAAAGATTATTGTGATTTTCAATTTAAAGTGTTCTCTTCCTTCTGTGTGTATAAACTGACCTGGAGGCCACATCTTGTTTGTCTTCATGTGAAACAGTTAAAACTGTGTGTTTCCCAGACCTTAAATTATGTTTCCACAGGTGCCTTCTTATCAACCGGAATACTCCCTACCTTAGAAACTGCCCGTGTGCAGTAATAATTGTCTCTGCTGTCTTCTTTACCTATCCTCCCTCTTTTTGTAAAGATCAGAACTGAGGACCCGAAATTTCAGTCAGACAAGATGTAAAAATCAGAAAATTTTTTATTGAAGACCAGGGTAAGGGGAGGCAAGCACGAGCAAGGAACAGGAACCTCTGAGGACAGAGAAACAGGTTAGGGATGGTTCTAGAGAGGGGAGGCCAAAGGTAAAAAATAGAAAGAGGATCACTAACCTTCCTTGTGTAGTGGGGAAAGAGGGGTCCAGGTAATACAGTGGTAGCGGCCCGTAGCACACCCAGGGATGGACAGACCTTGGAGGGCAAGGGATGGGGGCAGACAGATCAAGGCAACAAACTCTCAGAGGGTCAGACGAGGAGCAGTGGTCAGGGTGTGGAAAAAGGGTCAGACACTTGCAGGTAATATCAGGCAGACTGAATCCGAGGGCGAGGCAGGAGGCAGAAGTCAAAAGACAGAAACGGGGTCGAGACCAGAAGACTGAGGCCAGTGGAGGATCCGATGTGGGCAAGGCAAGGCAGGGAAATCCAAGGGACAAAAAGAGTTCGAGGTCGTGGTCAGGTCAGGAAGGAATGCTGGATGTCTACTCACTCTAAGGCTTTCAAAAATCTGGCACTGTCTGCCTGCCTGAGAGCTGAATATAACAGTTGGTGAGCAGGTGGAGGACATGAGCCTGATTGTGCTCCAGCGCAGCAGCATGCAGGTGAGCCAGACGAGCTTGATGAGAGGAGTAATGAGGAGAAGAGCATAGCAGGCAGACAGGCCAGAAACATGACACTTTTTGCTTGATAATAAAAGACAAGCCGTAACCAAAGGTCTTTAGAACGCTCAGTGAACGGCTTGGAGGAGCAGTTTGCTGAGTCTTCTCCTTTTGCAAAAGTTTGCCATAAAATTCATATACGTTGTCTGTGGTTCTTTTTATGAAGGTTCGAAAGGAAAAACACCTATCATTTTTTGGTGCCAAAACCCGGGATCTCTCATGCCGACGCTGTCAGGCAGAGGAAGATGCGCTGAATCCATGCATGGCCAGAGTCAACAGGACCTGGAAAGAAAGACCCAGGTAGCAAAATTCTTCGCTGGGCCGGCGACGTAGGTCCGACTTTGTATGCCAACGGCGGAGTGACGAGATCCAACTGGACAACAAGAAAACTACAGAAACTTAAGTGAATTTTAAAATTGAAGAAGTTATAAAGGTTTGAGTCCTTGTCAAATGGCGGTTTGACTAAAGAAGGGTTAGAGTCCTAGTTGACAGAGTTTCAACTAAAGGCAAAAGGTAAGGCTTTTAGAGCCCCCTTACTTTCGAGGAAACCCCTTAAGGGCAAGTCCTCATGCCCTTAAGGATGCTTGTTATTACTGTTCTGTTATTACTGTGCTGATATTGCTGGTTTGCTACTGCTGCTTTGTTGGTGTTTGTGCATGAAGGAGTGAATGGTGCTTCTCTCTCTGGGAGTAAAACTCTCTGTCTTCGGAATTAGAATCCAAAGTAAAGAACCGCTTGGAAGCTAGGCTCCAAGTAGAAGCTCCAGAAGGCACTGAGCGCTGACTTACGGCACTTTTTCTGAGAGAGCACATAATACAAAAATTCCAAAGCTAAAATTGCAAGTGTTTTAAATAATGGGAAACACAAATTCTTGTAATTCCTCACTCGCTGAGGGCCCAAAAGGGGATGAAAAATACATGCTGTTCAGGTTTCCTGGTAGCACTGTACACATGAAAAATGGAGAAAAAAATATAAAATAGATGGATAGCTAAAAATTGATCAAAGGCAAACAATTGTGGAAATTTTGGAGCATAGTGTAGCAAGAAAATCGGGGATAAAAAAGGTTAAGAAGGAGGATGAGCTAAGGTGTGCTAAATTATGGTTAAAAGAAGCAACAGACCGGAAAGAACAAATTAAAAAGGTTAAAGACAAAAAATTCATAGAAGCAAAAAACTTATTTGTAGAAACGGAAGATAATAAAGTCATTCCAAGCACACGGAATGCTGTAGCAATGCAGGGAGCTCAAGCCACCCCTCCCCCCGCCGCTGCAGCAGCTGTATCTGCCCCAGTATCAGCCGCTTCAGTCCAGCAGCATGACTGTACCCCTCACTAGAGGAAGGTGCACAAAACTTATATGTTTTTAGACTCTGTACCTTAGAAGAGGTCAGAAAGGCTGTGAAAGGATCAGATGTTTTTCACCTGGATGAATTTGGAGGTTTAGATACCTCTGCCTTTTCCAATGGCCGGACGAAAGGCCGCGGAAGAAGCAGAGGCAGAGGAGGTCACAATAGGCGACAACCCCAAAATAACACCCCACAAAATCCAGTGGCCAGTTTCGCCATGCCCAGTGGCGAAACTGGCCACTGGGCAAGAAACTGCCCTTCAAAGAATTCTGCATGGGGCGACAAGAGGGGTGGTGGAGCAAGGAGACCACAAAAGGAGAAATCCTCAGCATGATCAGACTCTACCACACCCCAAAAAAACAAACCACCAGACCAAATTGATGAAATGGTAGAGACATGTGCATGCAATTTGGGACACGTTAAATAAAACCATAAAAGAAATTGAATTCCTGTACAAAATCAGTGCATGCAAAATAATTTTTAATGTTACTAAAAATTAGGTTTAGACCTCACAAGTGAGAAATAATTCATTTTAAGAAATACTGGTGTTTGGTTTGTTTTGTTTTTCTTTTTTAGCATTCCTACACTTTTAAAGAAAAACCAGTAAAGAGACGTCTCACTGAAATAAAAAACAAACAAACATGGGAACAACCTATTTACATGCTCAAAGTGCAATTATGACTTTCCTGAAGGAGGAGAAGATGAAAGATAAAACTAAATAATAAAATTCTCCTCAGAGAACAATGTTTAATGTATTGTGTCGTAATGAGATTATAACACCAACTTGGTGAAATGATCCTTTGGCTGTCTATCTGGAGGGGTCAGCAGTCAGAGTAAGGTACCGACCTGGACAGGCTGCAGCGACGCCAGCAGCAGGAGGGGGAAGCGAGAAGCGAGGCAGAAAGGAGAAATGCGAGATAAGTTATACACACCACTGTGATAGAGAATGTACTCACTAATCCTGTTTGCATGTAGGAATTATCTATCTAGAAAAGAAGATTTTGAAGGTTTTTAGGTACAATGTTAGAAACTAAATTAAACATCTCTAAGTGTTGAAAATAATTGATATTGCAGTGATGAAATATTATGAAATATTTCTTTGCATTTAACTGAAACATTTAACTTAGAGCTTAATTCTATAAAGAATCTACAAATTGATTGAGATTGTGTTTGTGTATTTTATATTGGGATGAATGAAAATTATTATGAGAGAAATTTTACTACAAAATTGAGTAATGGATGAAATTATTGACCATTTAATATAAAATATAAAAAAACTTACGTTGTTAACTGATTGATAGTCAATAAATTCATTGATTGATAGTCAATAGATTCAATAAAAAAATCTTGAATTAGAGGATTTGAGATTTGGTTTAAATTAAAGATGGTCATTTTTATTTTAGAGAAATAACATAGAAATGTTGAAGCTGCTGAATTTAACAAAAAAATAAATAAATGAAAGGTAAACCTGTAATTAAAAGACTTGTTTGCTAAAGGATCTTCTAAAAGCAATAAACCTGTGAGTTCACCTGAATTAACTATTAATCCTCCCAAAGACTTTATTTCAAGCTCAAGTGATTGTAACACATGGGCCCCCTTTTTACAATAGAAACCATGTGTAAAAAAGGGGGGAAAAGGGAAAATGGTGAGGTAATAGAACCACTAAAATTCTTACATAAAAGTTTTTTTTGTTATGAACTTTTGAATTAACAAATACGGTTAGATGATAATTGATGCTTTTTCTAAATGGGTTGAAATAGTTCCAGCAAAGCCTGCTTTTGAAATAATTCATGGGAGAGCTTATAGATAGACTCTGTTTGCTCCAGACTTACAGAAAGCAGATGAATAACAAACATTAGCAGATTATATGATCAGAACTCTTAAACTGAAGGAAGTGTCCAGTGCAAATTTACTGCCTTCTGATTCTCTTCCTTCCAGGAGGCCGCTCCCATCGAGCCAGGTGACTGGGTCTACATTAAAGTCATCAAACGAAAGAACTGGGCGAGTCTACGGTGGGAAGGACCGTTCCAGGTGCTGAAGACAACACCAACAGCTGTAAAGATTGCTGAAAGACCTAGCTGGACACATCTCAGTCACTGCAAGCTGCAGAGAGTGTTTGACCGCTAATTCTGAGTGGCGGGGAAGTTCTGGCTACACAGGGGTTCCTGACCAATAGGACGGTTCGTCTCAATGCCAGTGAAGAAACTCGACGCATCCTCACTCTTTAGTTTGGGAGTTTTGACATCTCTGCGCGCCGAGCAGCAATGGAAACTCCATATGTCAGATGGATCTTCTACTGCGCTGTGACTGCAGCATGTCTGATGTTTGGAGGAGGAAGTGTGACAGCTCTGTCTTTACCTGTCCGTCCTATTATGCACACTCGGAGGCCGGTTGGTTGGTTTTTAGGTGATTTATTGCAATCTGCAATCAGTGGTTGATAAAACACATATGGTCCAGTGAGCCTCTCTACCGGTCAACGTATGGCTCACAACACAGCGCTGAACCAACAGTGTAATTCACAAACAATTATAGTGAATTCCGACATTATATTTTCTAGGCCATTTGATTGTATAGTTTTAGAATACAAATAAAAGAATATAAATAATAAATACAACAGCAGTCATTAAAAGCTCTCAGGGGATTAGTGGAAAAGAGACATGTCATGTTGCCATAGAAACCAACAAACAAACAGAATGGCAAACACAACTGACAAACTGATAAATATAACAAACTAACTGACAAACTGATACACATATCTGACAAAATAAATTACTGACATTTAAAATAACATAATTACCTGTAATCAGTGGTTGATAAAACACATATGGTGCAGTGAGCCTCTCTACCGGTCAACCTATGGCTCTGTGCAATGTAACAAAGAATCCAATCACCCTCCTGAACAAACCTCCAACACCATTTAGAAGAGAACCGGATTTGTTGACTTACCACAACAGAGCGCTGAACCAACAGTGTGGAATTTTTGGTTTCTCATCCAATTTATAGGTAACCAGTAGGGAGCGCCAAAAACCACCAATTACAGGATAATTGTGAAACATATTTTAGCAGGAATTTCATCTGTATATCTAATACCCGTTACATACACCTCCCTGAAATTCTGCTAAATGTCAAAAGTAATGACTCAGACCAAAATAAAGAAAAAAGAAAAATAAATTGGGTGTACTAAGGAGAAAGCAAAAAAAAAAGTAACACTAGGAACAAAACTGGGTATACTCATCAGTGCAAACACTCTCCCAAAAGGAAGTATGTAAAGAAAGGAGGCGATCAAACTCCTAACTAAAAACAGAATCAAAGGTGCCCATTACACCTCGGAAATGTAAACACTGTTCCTGTTGTTCTAAAAGTACTACTCAAGCACTTCTATGGTTAACACTGTTCTAACTCTGCTACTTAACTGAAAGTGCAATTGAAAAAACTGAATCAGGGAATTAACGGACACAGCAGATAAAGCAGTATCATCTACTGTTTGGTTATTCATCTCACAAATAAGACGTCTGGGGGGCCTAATGGAACTACGGTCCCTAAGAATACCGCGGTCAAGTTGTGAGGAAACAATCTGAGGTAAGTCTGGAATGGCAGTGTCTGAACAGTCACCATCTACAGTAGCTATCACTGGGGTGTCAACATCTCGAGGACTGTCAACTGGGAGGGGGGAGTCCGTGAGGATTTCGTCAGGACAGGGCACATCTGGATGGACAGAGTTGGCCGTGACCATGTCTGGGGATAGAATGTCTGGACAATGTTTTGAATCTTCTACATCATCTGTTGAGTGGCCGATATTGTGGATGGGAATCGGGTGATTGGCTGGGCTGGATGTGACGACTGTGAGAGATTGGGCGGCACAGGATCTCTGGTCAAATGAGTCATCATCTGAATGGGTTCCATCATCGCTGGACTGCATCAGCCAGTTGACCGTGCGGACATCACTTTCCTCCATCACATCAGGTACATCTGGACATAGACCACTTCCATGCGTAGCAGCAGCACTGTCAGATTCATGGACAACTCTCTCTCTCTGCCCATTAGGACATCCTTAACTCTGTAGACATTGATATCAGGCTTGACTGATATGACCTCATAAGGGGTAGATTCCCACTTGTCTGCAACCTTGCGTTTCCCCTGTACTCCTCTGTTGGCGATCAGTACTCTGTCTCCAATGATAAGAGGTGATCCCTTGATCTTGCGGTTGTATGGCTTGGCATGGCGAGTGTTCTTTGAGGATGTTTTTCTGCACAATCTGAGCAGCCTCATGTAGATTTTTCTTTAGGTCAGAGACAAAGTCTGAATAGCTGACAACAGTATTATTGGTGAGGGCATGTTGAAACATCACATCAACAGGTAGATGAGGGATCCTTCCAAACACCAGGTAGAATGGTGCTAACCCTGTTGTCTCATGCTCTGTGCAGTTATAGCAGAAGGTTAGTAGCTGTAGCATTTGTGGCCACTTTGTTTTTGGCTGCGGGGGAAGGGATCTGATCATGTCTCCCAGAGTCCTGTTGAATCTCTCTGCGACACCATTCCCCATGGGGTGATAAGGGGTTGTATGGGATTTCTCTATTCCGGCCATCTCTAGAAGCTCTTTGATTAGCTTGCTCTCAAAGTTGGGCCCTTGGTCAGAATGTATATGGCGAGAAAACCCATAAATGAGAAAGAAGTTTTTCCAAAGATGACGAGCAACTTCCTTGGCAGTCTGATTCTTGCAGGGGAAGGCATGTGCCATCTTGGAGAAATGATCAGTAACAACTAGAACATCTACAGACTTGTTCCCTTGCTCAGCAGTCCAAAAGTCTATGCAGACTAATTCCATAGGCTCTGTAATGACTATGTTTTGGAGTGGTGCACGACTGTGTGGTTCAGGTGTCTTCCCTACAATGCAGCGCTGACAGGACCGAACATAGTTCATGACATAATGGCTCATGCCACTCCAGAAAAACCTTTGCCTCACCAGAGACAAGGCTGGCCTTGGTGACCTGCTGTGTCATGGAGACCATGAAGAACTTTCTGTTTCATTGAGTCAGGTACTATGAACTGGAGGATTTTCTTGTTCATGTTAGGATCTTTCCTTGCCTTGTACAGCATGCAATTCTGTATGGTGAGTCTGGTGCAGTGTTTCAACAACTTAATCACGCTCTGTGATTCATTAGCCCTTTCATGTTTGGGCTAACGTGCCCAAACGTTAGCCCAAATGTACGAAGTTTGCTACCCTTCGTACATGGCTCTGCTGATTGTGTTGTCAGCCTCCTGCCAATTGACAAGCTGACTCTGTGGAAATGCAGATGATTGGTTTTCATCCAGCAGAAAATTGGGGTCAACACCAGTTCCCATCATATGGCTCACACCTCCACTGGACTGAACATTGAGGATGGCAGCAACTTCCTCTGCTGAGACTGAGCCTTTTGTGTTTGGTGGAACTGTGTCTTGAACTGGCTCATTTGGTATCTCACCACCATTGTCTACAATAGCTTGACAGTTGTTGGACACTCTGAAGACATCCTGCACAAGTCTGTCATTCACACTGTTGACCTGATCCAACAACAAGGTATATGGCTCATTTACAAGGCGATGACCCACACATGACTGGACAAATGGCTCACGACTCAAGGCATCTGCAACAATGTTATTTGAGCCAGGGATGTATTTCAGGTCAAAGTCGTTTGCAGCAAGCTTTGCCACCCACCGCTGTTCACATGCATCAAGTCTGGGCTTAGTCAGGATATATGTCAATGGATTATTATCAGTCCATATGGTGAAGCGTCTGCCCTTCAACCAATGGCTGAATTTATTACATACTGCCCATTTTAATGCAAGAAATTCTAGCCGGTGAGCAGGGTAGTTTAGCTGGGAGCGTGAAAGGGTTCTACTTGCAAAGGCAACTGGCCTAGCCACTGTTCCACCAGACAGCAGTTGTGACAGGACTGCTCCAATCCCATCAAAGGATGTGTCGACAGCTAGAATGAGTGGGGCTTTGAAATCTGGATGGGCTAGAGCAGGGGTGTCAAACTCCAGTCCTGAAGGGCCGCTGTCCTGCAGTTTTTAGATGTGCCACAGGTACAAAACACCTGAATCAAATGGCTTAATTACCTCCTCAGTTCTCCAGAGCCTTGCTAATTACTTAATTATTCTATTCAGGTGTGGTGCAGCAGAGGCACTTCTAAAAGTTGCAGGACACCGGCCCTCGATGACTGGAGTTTGACACCCCTGGGCTAGAGTAACACTTGTCATGAGGTCGTGTTTCAGTTTCTCAAAAGCAGTCTGGCATGCATCTGTCCAATCAGCAGGTATCAGCTTCACATGACCTCTCTTTTTGACAGGTTTGCTACCCTTTTTGTGCTTGTTTTGAGCATCCAGTCCAGCTGTGAGCTTAAACAGTGGTTTTGCCTTTGCAGAACATGCCTCAATAAAGCTTTGATAGTACATTATCATGCCTAGATATGATCTGATTTTGCTAGGGCAAGGTGTTTTCCCATCAGACTCCATGAGGTCAGTGACTTGGACATCATTTATGGCTTTCACTTTCGCAGGGTCTGTTTGGACACCATTGTCACTGATGACATGTCCAAGAAACTTCACAGATCGCCTTAGGAAGAAGCACTTCTTGGGTGCAAGTTTAAGGTTTGTTCCTTGAGGCGGGAGAAAACCATGTGAAGGCGATGGAGTGCAGTTTCCTCTGTAGGTGCAAAAACCATCAGATCATCGAGGTAGCACAATAGGCTTGTGGGTAAGCATCCTTCACGGTTCTCGCATTGAGCCATCTGAAGTCAGTGCAGACTCTGAGGTCACCATTTGGTTTCCATACCAGAACAAGTGCAGATGCATATTCACTGTTTGACTTCTGGATAATGCCTCTCTCTTCCATTTCATTCAGAGTCGTTCTCAGTTTCTCGTGCTGGCTTAGTGGTATGCGTCTGCAGGGTAAACGGAACGGTTTGTCATCAACAAGATGAATGCGGTGAACAAACCCCTTAGCGTCTCCACAGTCCATCTTGTGACGGGAGAAGATTGACTCATGCTGCACATTAAGGTCAAGGAGCTTGTCTTTCCACTGCAGTGGCACTTCGCATGATTTCAGGTCAATATCTTGCAGACCCAGAGCTTTCAGTGCATACATCATGTCCTCCTCTGACTTTGGCTGCACAACTTCACTCTGTACACACTGCACATTACACTCAATCTTGTCAGCTTTTGGCAGGTCCTCAACTGCAATACATGGAGACACATCTGCTAATTTGGCATTTCTCCTCAGTACTACAACTCGGTCTGTCGGATTGATGACCCTAACAGGTACCCATCGATCTCCCCAAAGAGGAGTGACAACTCTGCCAACAAGGATATGTTTTGGCCCAGCTTTAGACCGTGTTGGCTCGACAATCACTGTACTGCCTGCTGACATAACTGACATAACTCAGGTAACTTGCTCCAGACAACCACTCTGTGGTTTCAGGGTCACACATCTCTTGACTTTCACTGTCCCTACTTTATCTGGAATGCAATCACCCCTTCAACGTTCTGTGTTGGATAGCAGTGACAGAAATTGGCAGTGGTCCGGTGTCTGGCCATTGTTGGGTGAGGAAACTAGTCTCCAGTAACTGTCAGTGTTCTTTAGTTGGGTTAGGATATGTTTGATGGCATTGCTGCCAAGAATCATCTGTTCTGTCTGGCCTGGAACAACCATTGTTGGAATTATCATCCTGCATCCATAAACCATGACATCAAGGTCATACATGTCTTTGGGGAAAACCTGTTGTCCACCACAGCCTATGATGACATAATCTTCAGCCGTGCTTTTTGCTATGTCAGGACACTGCTGTAAAAGGGACTGAACAGAGGTCTGACTTATTGTGCAAGCCATTGAACCACAGTCTAACAGTGCTTTGAGGGTGGGCCCATTCTGTACAGACACAGGTGTGTAGAACAGGCTGTTAGTTTCTGCTATTCTTTGGGATCCCTGGAATATCAGTTTCTTGGATGGTGTCAATGTACTACTGTACAACTCATAGAGGGATGCATTATCTTGAATTTCTGGTAACTCATTATTGGTGGGAGGTTTATTGAGTTCATCTGCACTGTCCTCCCCTGTGTGCAGACCAGTCAGTTTTCCTGATGCTCTGGAGCAGTTCTTTTAGTTGGACAGTTGTGGCGTGAATGGCCTTGATCATAACACTTGAAACAAAGCCTATTTTCTTGGCAATGTGACAAGGCACTGTGGTCATCAGCTTTGCAAATAATACATGGTTTAATAGCGAAACCATCAATTTTGTCTGTACTGTCTACAGGTCGCCTGGGTGGAGCTCGTCTTCTTATATGTGACTCATCAGAGGCTCCATGCAGCAGAGCCTTCTCTAACATGGTCATTACATCTGTCAGGGACACATACTGAGGGCTGTGTGTCTGCGGGTACTCCTGACTGTTATGTGTAGGGACTGAGCCATGGCTCACCTCTGCTTTGTGCACTTTAATGTCCACTGTCTTCTCATGGTGTACTGGGGAAGTTTCTTTACAGCGCATCGCAGCACGGTACTCATTCAGCACCTCGAGGACTTCACCTGCTGACCACCTATCAATAGTTTTGGACCTGAAAGTGAGAGCCAGGTCTTTACAGGCACAATTCCAAATAAACATACGGGTCACCTACATCTCAGGGTTTTCCAATGATTTGCTCTGCTCTCTCAGGCAGTCAGAGGCGAAGTCAGCTGCTCGGTTTAGTCTCAGCCAGTAGTCATATGGGTCTTCCTGGAATTTGGGCAAAGTCGAGTAAAAGTCAGCTAAGGGGACAGCAGAGTACTTAGTAGAGCCGAAGTGTTTTCTGAGGAGATTATAAATCATGTCAGGGTGAGTAGTAGTATTAATGTTGCTATTTCTAATCCCAAACTTAACTACTTAGCTTTTCCCCTCAGATGCATAAGTATTTCATCAGCCTGTTCAATCTTAACATCACTTTTCCTAACAAATGTTCTCATCTGATCTTCCCAGTCATTGAATGTAATGGAATCTGAGCCATTACCTGCAAAACATGGAGATTCTTTGACCTTTCTCTGCATGACAACTCGAACTTGGGATACATCAGATACACAACCGGACTGACCCACAGTACTCATTACAGTTTGTGTGGTTGTAGAACTGGGAGCAACTGTGTTATGTGGCTGCATGCGTGACATAATGGTGACAGCCAACTCATGTCCTATCTCCTGAAAAACAGATTTCATCTGGGCTGCTACACGCTCAGAACTATCACTATTAGGATTTGGTGTTGGTATAACATTAGGCATACATGTGCTGCCATGATAGTCAACAGGATTATGGACTGTAGCACCAGGAATCTCATCTAATGAGGGCATAAGACCACTTGGAGCAGGACTATCAAGAGATAAAGGAATAGGAGCAAGCACACCTCTTCCCCTACCAATACTAATGGGTGTGCTAAACCAAAAGTGGTTACTTTGATTAGACATTGTTCAGGAGTTTGACAAATGTAAAGATATTCAGAATCCAAAATACAATAGGAAATAAAATCACCAACTTGGAATAAATAAACAAAATAAATCAAAGCAACAAAAGAAAACTAGTAATTTGTGAGTTACTGTAATGGCACATAAAATCAATCAATCAATCAAATTTTATTTGTATAGCACATTTCAGCAGCAAGGCATTTCAAAGTGCTTTACATAATTAAAATAAAAACAGAAATAATCAGTGAGAAAGAGAGATTTAAAAAAATAAAAAAACAAAATACAAATAAAAACAAAAAAACAAAAAACATTACATCATTAAAACGTCGAAAAGAAAGAAGAAGAAATTAAAAACATTAAAGACATAAAAACATGGAAGACATCAAAACCCGCACTCTAACCCTAATTTAGCCTTAAGCAACTCTAAACAGGTGAGTTTTAAGTTGAGATTTAAAGGCACCCAGTGTTTCAGCTGTTTTACAGTTTTCTGGAAGTTTGTTCCAAATCTGTGGTGCATAGAAACTGAATGCTGCTTCTCCTCGTCTGGTTCTGGTTCTGGGGATGCAGAGCAGACCAGAACCAGAAGATCTGAGGGGTCTAGACGGTTGGTACAGTAATAACATACAGTAATAAGGTATTGTGGTGCTAAACCGTTCAGAGATTTATAAACTAACATCAGTATTTTTAAGTCTATTCTCTAAGCTACAGGGAGCCAGTGTAGGGACTTTAAAACTGGTGTTATGTGCTCTATCTTCCTGGTTTTAGTGAAGTGGTTTTAGTGAAGCGACCCGAGCAGAAGCGTTCTGGATCAGCTGCAGCTGTTTGATTGATTTATTAGTCAGACCTGTGAAGACGCTGTTGCAGTAATCAATGCGGCTAAAGATAAATGCATGGATGAGCTTCTCTAGATCGTGCTGAGACATCAGTCCTCTAACCCTGGAGATGTTCTTCAGGTGATAGAAGGCCGACTTTGTGACTGTCTTAATGTGGTTCTGAAGGTTCAGGTCAGAGTCCATCACTACTCCCAGGTTTCGGGCCTGATCGCTGGTTTTTAGTTGTAATAACTGAAGCTGTAATAACTGAAGTTCTCAGTGTACAGTAATATCTTTACACTGCATTGTAATGCTACCGTATCAACTGTGAACATGATCAGATACACAGTGTGAACTGATGTCTTCAAAAACCGATGTGGCAGCTAGGTCGGTCACAGGTTCGATGAGCTTGATTGAAATCCGGGTCACGGCACCAATGTGACAGCTCTGTATTTACCCGTCCGTCCTATTATGCACACTCGGAGGCCAGTTGGTTGGTTTTTAGGTGATTTATTGCAATCTGTAATCAGTGGTTGATAAAACACATATGGCGCAGTGAGCCTCTCTACCGGTCAACCTATGGCTCACAACACAGCGCTGAACCAACTGTGTAATTCACAAACAATTATAGTGAATTCCGACATTATATTTTCTAGGCCATTTGATTGTATAGTTTTAGAATACAAATAAAAGAATATAAATAATAAATACAACAGCAGTCATTAAAAGCTCTCAGGGGATTAGTGGAAAAGAGACATGTCATGTTGCCATAGAAACCAACAAACAAACAGAATGGCAAACACAACTGACAAACTGATAAATATAACAAACTGTATCAGTTTATAGGTAAACTGATACACATATCTGACAAAATAAATTACTGACATTAAATATAACATAATTACCTGTAATCAGTGGTTGACAAAACACATATGGCGCAGTTAGCCTCTCTACCGGTCAACCTATGGCTCTGTGCAATGTAACAAAGATTCCAATCACCCTCCTGAACAAACCTCCAACGCCATTTAGAAGAGAACCGGATTTGTTGACTTACCACAACAGAGCGCTGAACCAACTGTGTGGAATTTTTGGTTTCTCATCCAATTTATAGGTAAACAGTAGGGGGCGCCAAAAACCACCAATTACAGGACAATTGTGAAACATATTTTAGCAGGAATTTCTTCTGTATATCTAATACCCTTACAGAAATGTCCTCACTTTCCACCGACATGACTACATCACCAACCTGTGGTGGCAGCTGATGAACAAGACTGCTCACAAAGAGAACGAGGTGAATTGCTATATGTGTGCGCAGCTGCCAATTGCCACACACAAGTCAGGTCTGCGTCCAGGGAACATCACTGATGACAAACAGATGTGTCTCCATGGCCGGAGCACACAACCACGACTCAGCATCCCAATGTCAAAGGGATGCAACTGGTGAAAAAAGGATTATTCTGTTCTACTTCAGACAGGAGATGACCCGAAGGGACTTTTTGGAGCTATGAACTGTTCATTTGCGACTGACGTACTTCTGTTTCCACCGCTTCCACAAACCGCATGGAAAATACCAGAGACCATTTCTTTAGCAGGAGCTAAACCCGGGTCTCTGAGGAGCTGCGTTTTCAACAACGGACACGTTTCTCTTGGGATGTTACCTTGGAATTTGTGTAACAAAGTTTACACCTACTGCGAAACGACACCGGATTACATCAACTGCATTGCCTGCAGGGGTCAGAGGGCGACCCCCGGCTGCAAAGTTTGGAAGGACAACCCAGACTGTGACAACTTGCTTCAGGAGAGGAGTTTCAACATCACACATTGGACGAGAGGACGACAGGAGACAACACTGTGCAGCGCCATAGTGCTAGGAGACTATGGTTCACGGGTGATGGCAGACTGGTAATTCCTGTGTGGAAATGGAGCTTACGTGGTCTTGCCACGCTATTGGGGAGGACTTTGTGCTTTGGCACCCCTAATGAGCCCGATTATATTCATCAGAAAAGGACAACACGTTTTAGCTGCCCGCTCCAAGCGTGCAGTTATGCCAGAGGTCAAACGCTGGGGAGGCCTCACTACAGACACTTGGAGTTCCTTGGGAATTTAGGATCTGGATAGGTGGAGAAACGTTCAAGGAAGGCCTATTTCCAGGAGTTGGAGTAGGTGAGATTCGAAGTCATGTGGAGGTCAACAGATATGGACTACTGCGTTTCATCAACAGCACACACCAGCTTGCCAACGGCACCATAAGAGAGCTGACTGAACTGAGAAACATGGTTCTGCAAAACCGTGTTGTACTGGACTTCCTCTCAGCCTCTCAGGGAGGTGTTTGTAAAATCATTGGCCCAGCGTGCTGCACTTTTGTGCCTGACAAACAGGAACTGGTGGAACTATTTCTGATGCTTTAAATAACCTGGAGGAACTTAAACATTATGTGGAAAGTGGAACGCAAGGATCATCTTATATTGACTTGCTTTCTTGGCTCACTTCTGGACCATGGTGGAATTTACTGTTGAAGCTTGGAACACCTATTCTGGGTGTTTTGAGTTGCATTATTCCATGCCTTCGAAGCATGATCCTAAAGACATTTAACACTGCTGTGGTCAGCTATCAGCTGGTGAAAATAACCTATGACACAAAAAAGACAACTTGTTTTCTGATGATGAAGTTCTGTAATCAATAAACAGATTAATTCATTTGATGAATGACTCCTACACCGAAAATGTGAAAACAAGTGGTGTTAATGACGAGAAAACTGCATTTGATTTTTTGCTGTTTCTTTTATTTTTCATTTATTTCATTATATTCATTGTGTATTTTAAAAAAAGATTCTTGCATTTATTGGATCTATTCTTTTCTTTTCTATGCTTGACTTTTGAAAAATGTTTACACACATGGTAAAATGATAAAAAGGGGGGAATGTTAGAGATTTTTTGGTATTATCATTTTGTTATTACTTTAGTTCATATTCAGTCTAACGTTAATCTATAGTTAATCAACAATACTTAATCAACATTCAGTCTAAAGTAGTGGTTCTCAACGTGGGCGGTACCGCCCCCCAAGGGCGTTCATAGGACGGCAGGGGACGATACCCTCACTGTGTATCCCTCTGAAAAATGAACCCATTTAAATAAAGAAATAAAGAAATCCCTCCATGGGTGATGCCACGATAGAGAGCGTTCATTTTATAGTGTTAACACCGGTGCTGTAAGTGGTCCGGTATGAAACAGGGGTGATAGAACAACACAGCACTTTTAAATTTCAATAATCAGAATGTAGAAAATGTTTCCGTTGTTTTAAAAGGTTTATGTCAGTCTGCCTTTTCCCCATCGATACGCTTCCCGACCGCCCTGCCCCATATAGGGCTTAAAAAAAAACGGCGCGCACATTGCGCAAAACTCTGAAACAGGAGAAGCGGGACATAAAACGGAGCGACGAACTAGATGTGAATTATGGCATAAAAACAGAGAATCTGACGCTGAACAGTGAAAAATCAACACATGATGTGATACATATGATAATTAGGCGGCGCAGCAGGTGATGAGTGAAAATTACTGATGGTCAATAAATGATAAAACAAATCTAGCAACAGGAAAGAAACTAAAGTGGACATAGCAATAAACCAAGAGAGGATAATACTAATCAAAGGAAACTAAATGGAAATTAATGAAGAACAAAATGCAAGAATAAACTAAGAAACTAAAGTAAATACAGAGGAATAAACTGGTATGGCAAGACTTTTTGATCAATACTTAATACAGAGGATTGTATAGTAAGAATAAACACACTATTTCCAGATAAAAGGTAAAATAATATTGTTGAAGTGCCATGGGTTTATTGAGATCATATCTAGTACTGGGAATAAATATATCTTACAGACCATAACAGTAAATAACCACATAAATGATCACATATTTATGTTTTTAATTAGATTTGATACATTTATTTCTTCAATATTATTTTTCATGTCAGTGTTAATGTCATGAGGCTGATGACTCCATGACACTTTCAATTTGACTCATTAGGATTTGATTAAGAACCAGATTTGCTTTTTCTAATTTCTGTTCAGTAAAACTATTAATCTATAAATCAATAGATATATAAATATATAATCCATGTTTCTGTCTCATATTTGTATGGCATTAAAAGGATCTGGAACTTTTGTTTTTCCACTGAAAGCTCTGGTTTGCACAATAAATGCCATGTGGGTGAAGTTTTATGGATGATACTCTGATGTCCCATTCTCCTGAAGGCAGCACAGAGCTGCACCACCAGAAACTGACAAACACTGAAGAGAAGAAGAGTTATGATTAATGTATTTACAGTTCTATCAATGTTTTAATGTTGCAGAGCTCAGTCGTTTTGCAAATAGTTCAAAGTTTAAACTGGCATGTTGTACAACTTTTATCTGGTCATTTTGTGCAAGATTTAACAACTAGAAAATGGCACAAAATAAGAATATTTTTTCCACTCTGACTGGCTGCTGTTAGGCCTACTGATTTTAACTTGAGTGTTCATCGCATTTTTCACAGCTGTGAAAATAATTTCTATTCCCATGACTTTTTTGTTCTCTGGGAAATTATTTTTTATAATAAATACAGAAGCAAGTATAAAAATCAGAACATCTACAATAGTGATAGTAATATTAATGATAAAATAATGGTCAGTGCAAAGTAGCCTGCAAATTCTTTGGTGGGGGGCGGTGAGGGACCTGGATAAAGGCTAGGCCCAAAAAAGGTTGAGAAACACTGGTCTAAAGATTATTGTGATTTTCAATTTAAAGTGTTCTCTTCCTTCTGTATGTATAAACTGACCTGGAGGCCACATCTCGCTGTTTGTCTTCATGTGAAACAGTTAAAACCCAGACCTTAAATTATGTTTCCACAGGTGCCTTCTTATCAACCGGAATACTCCCTACCTTAGAAACTGCATGTGTGCAGTAATAATTTGTCTCTGCTGTCTTCTTTACCTATCTTCCCTCTTTTTGCTTGATAATAAAAGACAAGCTGTAACCAAAGGTCTTTAAAACGCTCAGTGAACAGCTTGGAGGAGCAGTTTGCTGAGTCTTCTCTTTTTGCAAAAGCTTCGCCATAAAATTCATATACGTTGTCTGTGGTTCTTTTAATGAAGGTTCGAAAGGAAAAACACCTATCATCTGGAAAATCGATAAATACAGCAAGAAAGTGGAAAATACCTGCTGTGTCTCTTGACTGCCCACTTTGCTGGAATTTTTCAAAATTTGCCTGGGTTTAGCTTTCAGAGGGGTTAAAGTTAAAATCCTACTTTTGTACCAAAGCTGCCTGACCTCCTGTTAGTGTACATTTTTATTATGTGTTGAGGGTTTAACAATGACACTTGACAAAATTTAAGTTTGCTACTGATTTTCACAACTGTTGACCATGTATTTATGTTTTTTTCTTTTGTCTTTTCATGATGTAAAGCACTTTGAACTGCTGTGCTATACATTTCTATTGACTGACTGATTGATGTTACTTTATCTGCTGCCATACTCATAATTGATATTATCCAGTATTTCCTACTCAGACACAATGTAAACAGCATGTAGAAAGGGTGCAATCCGAGAAAATATGTTTGTTTGAACAGTGATCCGGTATTTGATTGTATTTTGCCTGGAAATGTTTTTAAAGACAAAGATTCAAAATACATCAGAAATGAAAAGAGGGGAGGTGACTGAAGTTCTAGAGGGGGAGCAGACTCTTCTAAGCCTGTCATCTGAATGCAGACACCATTCCCTCAATTGATCTGATGCTTGAGAAGGGTACCAAAATGTTTGGCTTATTTTAGCCTGTTAAGCTCTGAGAGAGACAATTGTGGAAGTGTTATTGACCGTCTCGTTGATCAAAGTGCTTAATGTGGGACTGCTTGGAGAAGAATCAATTGCAGACTCTGTGATTGGATTAGTCAAGTGATCAATGCCAGTCGCTGATACATCAACAAGGTAATTATACGGGTGTGGAAGAGACATAATAATTATTTTGTATTACAGGCTCAGAAATAAAGCACACACAATCATATAACCCCAGTCACCTGAGGACTGTACTCTCATACAAAGCACTGCCCTCTTCTGCTCCTATGGAGAAGATGTTAATCATGTTACCAATGACAACACTTCACACCCCTGCAATAAAGAAGCAGGGTCCAGATTGTTAAATTTCCCAGCTGCTCACATTAATTATTTTCAACCATAAACAGTGATTGCTTCATATGCCTGGAAATCTTCACTGCGTACACACAAATCAGGTTTTACAACACTGTCACTTCTTACTTTCCCCTTCTGATACTGAGTTTTAATTGCAGGAGATGTGGGACAGAAATCAGAGAAATAAATGTTTTTTCAATTAATAATTACCCAGGTGAAAAAAAGTATACTTTAGTATACTAAATTTTAACATAATTTAGTATACTTTTATAGATGTACTTAAACTGTACTATTTTGGAACAGCTAATTTTGTGCTTAGTACACTTTAGTAGTATTTAAATAGTATTAAATTACAACTAATAATATATTTTAGTATACTATATGTACTTTTTTGGAACAACTTTAAGTGTACTTAAAGTATACTTTTTAAATATATTTCAGAGCTTTATTATTATATTTTGATATAATTATATTTCGAGTGTAATAATTCTGTCTCAGTATTAACAATATATATTTTATGTACTTCAAATATATTTTGAATATACTCTTAATATATTAGTAATGTATTTAAATTACACTTAATTTTTATTTTTTATTTCCTGCTATTGATAATAAACTACAATTTTAATTACTCATGAAAGTCTTTATTCCTACATGTACATGACATGCATAACTACACTGCAGTACTTATGTTGTTTTAGGCTAAAATTACATGGAAAGATTAATTACACAAGATGCCCAAGGTAATTCAAATATTTTGTTTTATTACCGACATTTTAAAATTGTCTAATTTTACTCACAACTTTATGAACTTCACATAAATGATCAGTTTACACATCGAAAGTGAACACATGAACATGAAAATTTAAGTGTGACAATAAAACATGAAAGTGAGGATCAACGACAGAACATTCCTGTTCACTGCACCTTACAGAAACCTACAAAAAAGAACAATAGAGCAATTAAACAGAGAAAACATTTGTATTTAAAGAGCACAGAAAAATGGCAAATACAAAAATAATACTTAATTTTAAGACGTTGTGGACTTGCCATGTATGTGACATCATAAGAACTGATGATGATTGGGACCAGATGCCTGGGGTGGAAAAACATTTCTGGGTGTCTTCTTTGCCTGTTTATGTTAGAAGTAGAAAAAAATAGTCACCAATGTCATAGAATCAGTCATTAACTATGAAGCTGTTTTAAGTGTGGACTTAAAGAGACAAACTACCTTGAAATATTTCCCTCCATGATCCATGATCTGAACACACTGATCCTTGCAGGGTGGTGAGGGGGGCTGGTGGTGCCGATCTCCAGCAGCCATCAGGTGAGAAGCAGGGTTCACCCTGGACAGGTCATCAGTCCATCACAGGGCCCTGAAAGTCAACAACAAATAAAAAAAAGAAAGATTAACAAGGAGAAAAATTCTTTCCAGTTACCTTTAAATCAAATCATGTTTATTAAGCACTACTTGGTAACACAGCAGTTTTTGCTGTTGAAAATGCTGTGTTTTCAGCAACAGCATTTTTTGTTTTTCCTCATGGAAAATACAAACTTACATCATGAAGACGATGTGGAGGTTTATCCTTAGAGCTGGTTGGTGATCTGGTGGAGTCAGATCAACGACTTTCTGAGACAGGAAAGTCTTTAGATTTTCTACACCCAATTTCTTTGGCTTCCTCTTTCATCTTCATTTGCTTAGTTAGACTGCAAACATATGTTGAAGATAAAATCATTGATGAACGAGTTAGAACAACAACCAACTCACAATATCAAAGTCTCTCTGTCTTATGGAGCTTAAACCAGGTTAGTTTATGAACTAGAAAATTCCTGCAGAAATTTTACAGGGCATGCCAAAGTGCCCGTCGGCTTGGACCCAGCGTTCTGATGCTAAAAATTTGCATTAATGCTAAAGAAAGCTGCAATGTAGTCAATAACCTGTGGAGAGTCAGAAACATGTGGACTAAGCTTTACCTGTACCATTTAGTATGTTAAAATCAATGCATAAATTAAATTTGAAAAAATGCTAATATTAGCGTGAAGACTATCAGTAGCATGTGGAGCATCACTCACTTGTTGTCTGTCATTGTCTTACTCCTTTCCGTATACTAAACATCACTAATAAGTAAGAAAATTAGCTAATAACTAACATAAGGTTAGTGGGGGCAGTGAAATGCTAATGTTTGTACTAACAAACAGCATTTCCCAGGACAGTGGGAACACTGTCCTGGGAAAAAATACATTAAAAAGCTAAATATTTTTGCACCGCCATACGTGAGATGAATATGCAGGCTTTTATTTTGAAATTTTCAGTAAGCTTCATTTGAAATGGCAACACTAATCCCATACTTAACAGCGGTTTGTTTAAACCAGGGGTGTCCAAAGTCAGTCCTTGATGGCCGGTATCCTACATGTTTTAGTTCTCTCCCTGGTTTAGCACACCTGCATCAAATGATGGCTCATAAGAAGGCCTAAGGAGAACATTGACTTGCTGAGGAGGTTGTTACAAGGGATAAAATTAAAACATGCAGGATGCCGGCTCTCGAGGACCAACTTTGGACACCCCTGGTTTAAACCATTCACAAAAAGCCCCAAAGAGCAATTACATTATGTAAAAATTGTCAAGGCTTTTATTTTGAAGTTTTCAGTATGCATCATTTTAAATGACCACACTATTAAAATGTGTAACAGTGGTTTGGTTAATCCAACAATATAATGCCTAAAACAGCACGTAGTTCTAAATGGCAGCTCATCCCTAATGTATGGTATCAGAGTTCCGCCATGTTTGTAGTTCTAACCTTTAGTCATTGCAGTTCTAAAGAGCAGCAGATAGCATGTGAGTGAGACACACAGGGACAGATAGATATCTAACTGTTTGAAGCTGTTAGTTTTTCTGAACAAAGCAGTCCGAACAGCTTCTTCCTGTTCAGGATCTGTAAGAACGACCCGAAAACCATTTGAAGCATATAATCAAATGCTAATGTTAATGAAACAAAAAACATAAAAAAGGCTTAATATTATTGCACTGCCTACGGCAGTGCACTAACATGAGAGGAATATGCAGGCTTTTATTTAGAAACTTTCAGTAAGCTTCATTATAATGACCACACTAATTCAAAATGCAACAGTGGTTTGGTTAATCCAGCTATATAATGGCCAAAAGAGCAAGTAGTTCTTAATGCCAGCTCAGCCCTGCTCTTTAATAATTGAGTGTTCCACCATGTTGTAGTTCTGAAGTTCTGCTCTGTCCTCTGTATTCTAGTGTTCTGCCATGTTTAGAACTACAGTGTCTATGTAGTCCAAACCAGCAGCTCTGCCTACCTCTGTAGTCTGTTGCTATATTGATTAAGCCTCAGCCAACTGCTGTGTGTGTGAGATAGAAAGGTGGATGAAGATTTCTATCTTTATGAGACACCCAGTCAGTTTTGATGAAAAAAGCAGTCCGAACAAGTGCTTCCCATTCAGGATCCGTAAGGCCGATCCAAAAACCGCTTGAAGCGTATGACAGGCCTATTTGACGTCTCCAATAGTCCCGCGATTCAGATCTGTAGCTCATTCACAGTAATTGCAGTGATGAGAGAAATATGGTGTGCGCTAAGCGCAGAAATTATTCAGAAATGTATGTAAAACATTGTGGTGGAGCGTCAGTTAGTCCTGTCCTATCACTTTGCTCTGAAGCAACTGGACGGAAAACCGTAATCCCTAGAGAAATTTTGAAAACATTTTATGGGAGCAGGGATGCGTATCAATGTCATGACCGACTTCCACACCAATAGAGCAATTTTTGCGGCCTTGGGGGTGATTTAAAAATTATTTTGGGGTCAAAAATCCACTCCGTTTCTCACTCTAAAAAACCGGCAGTTGGTGTCAGTTACACTCTAAGGATCGGCAGTTGGAAATTTCGGTTGTTTTTTGCTTTTTATGTCGCCATTTTTACATGAAACCCCAATAAAAATAGCCCAGATGCCGAGATCAAGCCACACGTTTTGATACCTTTTTTGTGTTTAAAAAAGTGGGACTGCAGGGTGTGCTCCAATTACAGGGCGGGGTCACACTCTTAAGCCTCCCTGGTAAGGTCTATTCAGGGGTCCTGGAGAGGAGGGTCCGTTGGATATCGGATTATCAATGCTGTTAAATTTTATTCAGTTCTTTAAGCATACATAACTTAAATGATTTTAAATTGTTTACATTTAAATACAAGATTTTAAGGAGCTGGCAAGTTTACTTTGTAAAACTTAAAATAATATTCATAGTTAGATTGTTTTATTACCATAGCAACAATATGATGCTGTGAGTTTAATCTTTGAATTTACTAATACAAATTAGTAAACTGCGATTATAACTTATTGCTTTTTAGGCTGACCAATTTAACTACTCCCTTCTCCCATATTTCACTAAATCTAACGCAGAAGCTGTTAGATGTGCTGATGTTTTTAGCAACAAAAGGGGCCCCTAAATCAAATTCTGCTCCAGGCCTCATACAGCCTTGGACCGGCCCAGTAATCTGCTGCACTCCGCAGAGATTTAATTCGATGCTGCTAATGTAGCTTCAATAGCTCTTTCATTTTGTGTCTGTTGGGTTTTTAATAAGCGTCACAGAAACTATTTTGGTTGGTCGAATTTATGGGACCAGTTTCTAAGATTTCCGTGCAGCCGTGCACGGAGATTGATATGGTTTGATGCATCATGTAACCGGAAAAATAATACTTAAAATAATAATAAAATAATATAAAATACGTGACTCAGAAGAGAGCGCGAATACTCCTCACCGGGCTGAACCTGCATGAGGAGGTTAGCGCTGCTCGTTATCCACAAACTGTCCGGCCAACTGGGACCACAGACATAAACTTTACAGGGAAGACAGACACAGAGCCACACGCTGGGCAACGTGTTTAGATGTAAACAGCGCATATAAGTGTTCGTTCGCAAAGATAAATCATTCTCACCGCTCCACAACGCGACCTCTGAATTTGCTATGAGTTATTCCTGCGGTACACATTGAGCTGCGCAACCAGAGCTAACGCAGTGGGTTTTAAACTCTTACCTAGAGTTCTCCAAAGGATCATAATTCCTCACAGTAAGTTGATGTAAACATCCATACAGGTCAGCCTGTGTCCAGTTTGAGTGAAAGGAGGCGCGCGCGATCCCGCTTTACCTCATGACAAGCATATGCTACTGGCATATCAAAGATTAAGCCATGCAAGTGTAAGTACACACGGCCGGTACAGTGAAACTGCGAATGGCTCATTAAATCAGTTATGGTTCCAACTGAGTGATTGGTCCGCGCGCTGTCGGGTTTAAAAGCATAAACTATAAACCAATCTATTATAAACGGAATTCCTTTAGGAATAAATCTGCTCTGCTAGTGAAATGTTAAGAGCAAAAGAAACGCTTGCAGCCCGGCTTAAAAAAAAAAAAGAAACGATTTTTTTTTTCCTAGAAACCTAAACAACCAACGCTAAACAACCAACGCTTAGCCTGGCGGCGGAGCTAGTAAAGCATGGCGGGCCGCCAGGCTTATAATACACTGGGGGAAACCCTGCACACATTTCATTTTCATTGGTTGTTGTCCCGTTGTGTTGTCGTCTAACTCGGACTAGGACGTCACCAGCTTGAATTTACCAAAATTAGTAACTATTGTCAAGGTCCTCTCTACTTTTAAGGTATTATGCGAGTAAGAATGGCAAATTTGAACAGCGTCTGTTATCTTACCTGCTTCAAATTTGTTCTTCTTTGTAGCGTTTTTAAATAAATGAAAATGTGCAATACCCCCACCAGTGTTGTGTTCAAGACCACCTAACCCGAGACCAAGACAAGACCAAGACCAGAGTGTATAGAGACCGAGACAAGACCAAGACCAAGACTTTTAGGGTCCGAGACCAAGTCAAGACCAAGACCGACAGAAGTCGAGACTGAGTCAAGACGAAGACCAATGCCCCGCGCTACATGACACAATAAAATGTAAAATATCATCAAAATTACTTCTCAAATTGATCTGAAAGATCTATATTCCCATAAAACACATAGATATTAAATACGTAATAAATTTAACCAATATTAAATTTAACAAACTCTTTGTTCTGCTTTGCTTCCATCTCTGTGCTACGATCTGCGGTGGTCTTGTGCCATCCCTAAAAAGATAACGCCCTGGTACCCATGTTGCTCATGTCAGAAACCACCACTTTCTGCACCATAAACATGTCAGAAACCACCACTGTCTGCACCATAAAACATAGCAATTGAGGCAATGCCCTGATGCTCAACTATAAACACTGACCAAGGAGCAACAAGCAAGAAGTAGATACTTGTATGCCAGTAGTTCCCAAACTTTTTGTCCTGCGCCCCCCCCAGTGGTTTCCAAACATTTTCCATCCCCCACCCCCCCTACAAATAGCTGTGTGGTTGAACGATGTGTTTTTGGTTATTATATTTGGTTTCATCAAACTAAACAATTTCTCCCGCAGGGCTTTGGGATTCTTTTTTCTTTTTTTCCATCTCTCTTGAAACCTTGATCTCCTTACTCCTGAATAATGCTGGCTAAATTGATCAAGAACCTATTAATGTTTTTAAACAAAGATGCAATAAAAATGCAGTTTTTTAGCAGTTTTTTATGTTTTTATAGAATATTTGCGTTAATTTCCACAACAGAGTAGAACTGAAAGTACAAATGTTTTTAGATCAATGTTTTTTTATTATTAGGTTGGAAACTTTATGCTTCTTTCACGTCATTTCCCTTACATCAGTGGTTCCCAAACTTTTTCTCCTGGAGACAGGAGAATGGATTTATCCCGGACCGGTAGGTGAGTCCCACATTACAAACCCCTCTGCGTAACATGCGGCGACCGGCTGCTAATGAGGCAATGAAGCTTCTAGCTGCTTTGCCACGTAGAGACCAAGCACGCTTTGGATATAAGCAACACTTCGGGTGTCATTGTCTCTCATCACCCCCAGATCGGACCGTCTCGTTGCAAAGAAACAAGCTCAGGGCTCCCGTTAGTCATTATCATGAGATAAAATTTTCATGAATGTAAAATGTTCGTTTTTGTGGCGCATCTGTATCTTATTTTGACGGAATATGTAAACGTTACCATAGCGACCAGAGTCAGAGAGCGTTTGGGCAGTGGTCGAGAGGAGATGAGTAGAGCTTGTGAGTCTTAAGTCTTGTTTAGATGGCAAGATTTAAGAATTGTTGGCCGATTCTCCAAACCTTTGTGACCACAGAGCTGATAAAATCATAGACATTATAAGAGTATTATATTATGCTCCGGCGCAGGAAATACGGCGGCCATCTTGGAGCGGTACTCCCTCCTACTTTGCTCAATCAAAACAGCAGAAGACTCAGCACTGAGGGATATTGTTGTTCGGATCTATGGATTATTGATGTGAGGGCTCCACAGACAACATTTCACAAGTAAGATGGACATATTATTGTGTATATTTTGTGATTAGAATATTACTTTACTGTATTTATGTCCACCGGCGAGATACCAGAAAAAATTAGCTAGAGTGCTTGTTGTAATACATGTTCAGCCCCGCTATGAAGGCTAACTGAGATTCTGTAAATCTAAAAAAATTAATTATTCTCTAACATTGACTTAGATTACCTGACACAAGAGCCTATATTAGAAATGAAACAATGTAACACATATTATAAAACTTATATTATGTGTTATAACATTCACCAGGAAAGTTTACACAGATGGTAAAGACTATTATTTATATGTAATTATTTCACTAGTAAGATACATCCCAAATCTTCCATTTTTGTTTTGAAAGTTTTGAAAGTTTCATAAAGACACGATGTGAGGAAGAAGAGGGAGATATCTATAAAGAGAGACAGATTCACTGCAGCACGGATGAATCTCACATCGGATTTTGGATGTGAGATTCAGCTGTTGAATCTCTCTGAAGCTAGAACTCGTCGGCTGAAAAACATATATATATATATATATATATCTGTGTGCCTTTCTATACTAAAGAAATAGATACAAAACGTCGGATAAACATGTATCCAATATATATTATTCAGTATTAATCCTTATTTATTTGTGCCATTATTAATCATTATTTAATTGTGTTTGTATAGATATGTATTGATATTACTAAATAATTTATTAAATAAATTATGAACGGCTGTGTGCTTTGTAATATGCTCATCATACATCAATATCAGAATATTATGTGCGCCTTACCTCGCGCACATAACGAGGTAAATGTAGCGAGTTTTACCTTTCACGTATCGTCGCCTCGGGGGGGGGGGGGGGGGGGGTGAGTGAGCGTCGCTCCTTCACCCTGACGTTCCTTCCCTCGGGGGGAAGGGGGGCGCCGATCTATGTTTTCGCATCCACCTGAATAATGTGTAGTTGCGCCACTGCGAGCGCCTGGTGGCCGGGCTTTTACCCACGGAGCCCGGCAGGGCTCAGCCCGAAGAGGAGACGTGGGTCCCCCTTCCGATGGGCTCACCACCTGTCCGAGGGGCCAAAGGGGTCGGGTGCATTGTGCTATGGGCGGCAGCCAAGGGAGGGGACCCTGGTGGTCTGATCCTCGGCTGCAGAAGCTGGCTCTTGGGGAAGGAGCCGGAGCTAGTGTGCGAGGCTGAGAGGTTCCGGCCATGCGTCACCTCGACGCATGGCTCTGGTTCTGGAACCAGTCTCCTTGAGAGGGGCTGGACGTACTTCCACTCTGGAGTTGCCCACGGTGAGAGGCGCCGGGCTGGAGTGGGCATACTTGTTGCCCCCCATTTGCGCGCCTGTACGTTGGGGTTCACCCCGGTGAACGAGAGGGTAGCCTCCCTCCGCCTACGGGTGGGGGGACGGGTTCTGACTGTTGTTTGTGCTTACGGGCCGAACGGCAGTTCAGATTACCCACCCTTCTTGGAGTCCTTAGAGGGGGTACTGGAGAGTGCCCCTCCTGGGGACTCCCTTGTTCTACTGGGAGACTTCAACGCTCACGTGGGCAATGACAGTGAGACCTGGAGAGGCGTGGTTGGGAGGAACGACCCCCCCGATCTGAACCCAAGCGGTGTTCTGTTGTTGGACTTCTGTGCTCGTCACGGATTGTCCATCACGAACACCACGTTCAGGCATAAGGGCGTCCATATGTGCACTTGGCACCAGGACGCCCTAGGCCGCAGTTCGATGATTGACTTTGTTATCGTCTCATCGGATTTGCGGCCGTATGTCTTGGACACTCGGGTGAAGAGAGGTGCGGAGCTGTCCACTGACCACTACCTGGTGACGAGTTGGCTCCGGTGGTGGGGGAGGAAGCCGGTCAGACCTGGCAGGCCCAAACGTGTAGTGAGGGTCTGCTGGGAACGTCTGGCGGAGTCCCCTGTGAGACGGAGCTTCAACTCTCATCTCCGGCAGAACTTCGAACACGTTCCGGGGGAGGTGGGGGACATTGAGTCTGAGTGGACCATGTTCCGTACCTCCATTGCCGAGGCAGCCTATCGGAGCTGCGGCCGCAAGGTTGTTGGTGCCTGTCGCGGCGGCAACCCTCGAACCCGTTGGTGGACACCTTCGGTGAGCGATGCTGTCAAGCTGAAGAAGGAGTCCTACCGGGCCTTTTTGGCCTGTGGGACTCCAGAAGCAGCTGATGGGTACCGGCGGGCGAAACGGCATGCGGCTCGGGTTGTCGCTGAGGCAAAAACTCGGGCGTGGGAGGAGTTTGGAGAGGCCATGGAGACAGACTTCCGTACGGCTTCGAGGCGATTCTGGTCCACCATTTGGCGTCTCAGGAGGGGGAAGCAGTGCAGCACCAACACTGTTTATAGTAGGGATGGTGCGCTGCTGACCTCAACTCGGGACGTTGTGGGCCGGTGGGCGGAATACTTCGAAGACCTCCTCAATCCCACCAACATGCCTTCTGTTGAGGAAGCTGAGCATGGGGACTCTGGGCTGGGCTCTCCAATCTCTGGGGACGAGGTCGCCGAGGTGGTCAAAAAGCTCCTCGGTGGCAGGGCCCCGGGGGTGGATGAGATCCGCCCGGAGTTCCTTAAGGCTCTGGATGTTGCGGGGTTGTGTTGGCTAACGCGACTCTGCAATATCGCATGGACATCGGGGGCAGTTCCCCTGGACTGGCAGACTGGGGTGGTGGTCCCCCTGTTTAAAAAGGGGGACCGGAGGGTGTGCTCCAATTACAGGGGGATCACACTCTTAAGCCTCCCTGGTAAGGTCTATTCAGGGGTCCTGGAGAGGAGGGTCCATCGGATAGTCGAACCTCGGATTCAGAAAGAGCAGTGTGGTTTTTGTCCTGGTTGTGGAACACTGGACCAGCTCTACACCCTCAGCAGGGTCCTGGAGGGTGCATGGGAGTTCGCCCAACCAGTCTACATGTGTTTTGTGGACTTGGAGAAGGCGTTCGACCGTGTCCCTCAGGAGGCCTTGTGGGGGGGTACTCTGGGAATATGGGATACCGGGCCCTTTGATACGGGCTGTCAGGTCCCTGTATGACCGGTGTCAGAGTCTGGTCCGCATTGCCGGCAGTAAGTCGGGCTCGTTTCCGGTGAGAGTTGGACTCCGCCAAGGCTTCCCTTTGTCACCGATTCTGTTCATTACTTTTATGGACAGAATTTCTAGGCGCAGCCGAGGTGTTGAGGGGATCCATTTCGGTGGCCTTAGGATCGCATCTCTGCTTTTTGCGGATGATGTGGTCCTGTTGGCTTCATCGGAACGTGATCTGCAGCTCTCACTGGAGCGGTTCGCAGCCGAGTGTGAAGCGGCCGGTATGAGGCTCAGTGCCTCCAAATCCGAGGCCATGGTCTTGAGCCGGAAAAGGGTAGAGTGCCTTCTCCGGGTCAGGGGGGTCGTCCTGCCTCAAGTGGAGGAGTTTAAGTATCTGGGGATCTTGTTCACGAATGAGGGAAGAAGGGAGCGGGAGATCGACAGGCGGATTGGGGCAGCGTCTACTGTGAAGCGGGCGCTGTACCGGTAGGTCGTGGTGAAGAGAGAGCTGAGCCAAAAAGCGAAGCTCTCGATTTACCGGTCGATCTACGTTCCCACCCTCATCTATGGTCATGCGCTTTGGGTCATGACCGAAAGAACGAGATCACGGGTACAAGCGGCCGAAATGGGTTTCCTCTGCAGGGTGGCTGGGCTCTCCCTTAGAGATAGGGTGAGAAGCTCGGTCATCCGGGAGGGACTCAGAGTAGAGCCGCTGCTCCTCCACGTCGAGAGGAGCCAGTTGAGGTGGCTCGGGCATCTGGTAAGGATGCCTCCTGGACGCCTCCCTGGTGAGGTGTTCCGGGCACGTCCCACCGGGAGGAGGCCTCGGGGAAGACCCAGGACACGCTGGAGGGATTACGTCTCTCGGCTGGCCTGGGAACGCCTTGGGATTCCCCCGGAGGAGCTGGAAGAAGTGGCTGGGGAGAGGGAAGTCTGGGCCTCCCTTCTGAAGCTGCTGCCCCCGCGACCCGACCCCGGATAAGCGGAAGAAAATGGATGGATGGATGGATATTCTATTGTTATAGCCACTAAGCATATTTAAATATGCTGTACTATGTATTAAAACATACTTAAATAATACAATTGTTTATAAATGTAGCTTTGATAGATGTTTGAATAAAGTTTCCAGTAACAAAAAAGCGTGTTATGGATCGATTAAATGCGTTGATACGTCATTGTGCCTGCTAAACACATAACGCTGAGTGGAGCGGTGTACCGCTCCAAGATGGCCGCCCTAAATCTCGTCAGCGACAATAGGCAAGAGCGGTCCATGAGGCGTCTATCCTTATGTCTATGGATAAATCTACAACAGGTTCGATCGGTTCGTGTCTCCACCCACACGGCAGGAGCAACACAAACCGATTCCAGTAACGAACATCACGATTCCAGAAGAAAATCCACAAAACTCCCAACATAGCATACGGGAATTTAGAATAATAACCAAACACGGATGACGATGTAGAAGCAATAGTGATAGTTTGTGGACTCATTTTAAGAGATAAAAGATGTAATAAAAAGAAAAGGCGGTGGATAAAAGACAACGGGAGCAGCCGCTCTATTTGCTGGACTATGATTTGGAGGTGACTGTTTTTTTTACAGTTAACATTGTTAACTGAATAAACATAAACCTATATAATAATGACCTTTACATATAATAATAAACATTTCTACATATCATCTCCGATATCCACCAGACTCACAGTTGCGCGATATGTCAGCTGTTAGGGATTCCCAGCAAAATTTCCAAGTCTTGACCGGTCCGCGGTAATAAAAAGGTTGGGGACCACTGCTTCAGAACATCAAACCAATTTAAATATGTATCAAAGACAACACAAAATGCACTTTTAAAATTTATGTGTTTAAGGGAAAGAAAAAAAAAGACCTACTGTGTGAAAAAGTGATTGGCTCTTAAGCCAATCACTTTGACTTAAGTCATTGTTTTAAGCCATTGTTATTTACAACATTGTTTGCAATGCATTCTGTGTAAATGACATGTGGTCCATTGCACTGCTCTGTCATTTTTTGCAAGTCACCTGCTGCTAGTAGTAGCGCTGGTGCATGGCAGACTGCCCCACGATAGTTTGCCTCCATCATTATGTGAATGACTGAATGACTGAATGTAGTGTGAAGTTCTGGACTTGATAAACTGCTGCACAAATTCATGCAGCAATTTAGTGATGGAGTGATATAAACTGATGGTAGATTTAACTAATTAAGTGCACACTCGGTGAAGGCTTTTTTCCTCTTAGCCCTGTCTTCTCTGTTTTTGTGCTGTCTTTAGCTGTATGTATTTTGGAGCCTTTTTCTGTAGGTCCAAAATCTGCAAATTTTGGATCTGTTCAACCGATCTCTCAATGCAATTGATCAAATTTTCTTGACAAGAAGACTGGGCACAGGAGAGCCTCTTGTCCTGTGGGGACATACTCGGTGGGATAAACCGCAGAGTATGTCCCCAATATTGTTATTATGTTATTCATGATAACAGGATTTCTGCTGTTCGGAGCTTGCGCATTCCTGGCATATTGACAAATTTGTGACTGGTTGAGGCTAACTAGCAAACACTCAGATTGTTTTGGTGTGGGACAGAGATGCAAGTTGGATGTGAGTCTTGCTAAGACTCACAGGACAGTTGAGGATTCCAATACTCACTAATGGATGGAATCGATTTTGTTGCTAGCTTTGGTTCAGTGGAACAGCCACACTAATTTGGATAATTGGGATGAACTGAGTTGTATTGGTGAGACTTATGGTGAGATTGAAATTTAAAATCTACCCGACTTAAAACATTCATCTGAACTGGCTCCCAAGGAGCGCCCAGCTCCTAGATAACAAAATCATATCGGACTATTTGCCAGGAGACATATGCAATACACAAACACAGCAAGCACATATTCTTGATGTCACTGCCTTCCACCCATGTCTTTGTTTTGTCTGAATGTTGCTTTGTGCATACCCTAATGTGTCCTTTCCTCTTTTTATTTCATTACTTGTTAGAAACTGTTAAGCCAGAAAAGGAATTAGAACAAACTTAAGAATCCAGAGACCAATACTATACTTTTCAGATTCACAGATTAAAGCCTGCGCTGCTGTCAACTATTTGAAGGCCCAGCGGAGCTTTGAAGAGTTGTCTCTTTGTCCAGCGGATGGGGAAGGGAGCTTAGAGCTGCTTGGTATTCCCACTGAGGCTTTCTGTCTTTGGCTGCCATATGGGAGAGAGAAAACAGCCGTATAAGTACTTAAGTAAAGTTTATATTTACACATGAATCCTCTCAGCTTTGCCTTAATTCAGTGGAAAAACAATATCCAATAAGGCTACCAGTATAAGCACTTATGCAAAGTTCATATTAGCAATGGAAATTTCAACCTTGGCAGGACTGTGCAGGAGACAGTGCGTAGTGCTCTGCAGCTGCTTAAACTCATTTCTCTAAATTTTGAGTGTGGTGTAGTGTTAACAGTGTAGTGAGTTTCACTTCATCCAAAGCATTTATTGCTTTTTTTTCTCAGCCGTTCCTGTAGAAAGTCAGCAGAACAAGTCATCATCATAATATTTTGCTTAGCAATTCTGGTTGCATCTTTAAATATTTATTAAAATTGAAGGTTTATAGTATTGACAAAGATTAATATGCTTTGTAATCCAACATAAAGAATCATATAAATTTAAGATATGCCTTTGATTTTTCCCATATTCAGTTTTATCTCCAAACAGCTTTGGTCCCCTTGTTAGAGAGTGACTAAAAGACTATAAACTGTTGTTGAGAGGGAATTTGTTGTTGAAGAATTAAGTCTTATCCAGTTTTAAGTTCAGATTTCATCACTGAACACCACCATTATGTCCAAGCGACAAAATCCAGAAAATACAAAGAAAACAAGCCGTGTTGCTTTATTTACAGTACTAACCTCATACAGCACTAGGTGTCTTTGTGCCTACTCTACTCTTTGCTGGTACATTCCAGCCGAGATCTTTGACTAGCTAGTTAAAAATCTTTGACTAGCTAGTTAAAGATAGTCGACTTAAAGATAGTCAAAGATCTCATGGATAGACCATCCGATTAATAGTCTTTTGATGAAATAGACTATTGATACTATCAATACTATATTATCAATAGCATCGAGATAATATCTATGAGAAAATATCTTTGACTATCTCATCAAACTCAACATGTCAGGTTGAGTTAAAGTTGAGGTACAAATGTCACAATTGCAAGACATTTTACAATGTGAGAATAATAAACTTTCATGTGTTTTCTCACATCATAATTATTCTGGTTCTAAGTCATATTTGGATGATCTTTTTTATGGTAATTTTTTTCTGTCGCTGTGGTTCATTTCTCTAAACAGAACTAAAATTCTCAAAACCAATTGTTCAATATTCAAATCATGGTGCCTTTGGAGCACATCTAAAAAAAGGTTTTCATTGCTGTCAGTAACTTCCAAATGCTTTTGTACATCATGTACAATTTTATGCTTTTTCCTAATTTCAGTGACTTTTGTCATATCGACCGAAATGTATTATAGTCTCTGGTGACCTACACAATATTTAACCATAATTTCATTGCATAAGTGTTAATATGTTAATGCTTGAACAGGTTATAATTATATGTAAAACATATTTCTATACATTTTTATTTGACTTTCTTTTAGATCTGGAACATTGCTCTCAGATGAATCATTGCTTTTGCCAACGTAAGTAAAAGTGAAGCACTAGATCAGCCAGCATATTTCAGCTATCTGAGATAGCTCAGTACTAACATCAAAAGGCAGCATAGTCACAATGTCCTATTTGAGGCAATGAAAGAACAAAAATTTGGATGGGGTCGACAGCCACAGAGAACAAGGAGAGTGAGGTTGTGACAGAGGAAGGTGTTACAGGGCAAGACAGAAGAAGAATCAGAAGAAGCTGAGGACATATCCCAGTTTCCATCACTCCAACATCATCAGAATATGATTTGCGACCCACAACAGGATTTTGATGGAGTTGCTCTCATCCTAAATTCCTTAACCTTATTGAGTTTTCATCAATTTGAGGAATTAGTGTGAACTCCAATTCCTCAAATTCCATAAGACAGTTTAAATGTAAAGTTTTGATTGAAACTCTTATGTTCCCATTTCTATTTTTTTTCCTTTAATGCATTTTTCAAATCATTTTTGACATTTGAAAGAAAAAGTAAGTGCATTTCTCAAAACAACATGTACAAATAGCAAAATATTTTTGCAGACATCAATAGAAGTACTGGGTGGAGAAGGAGGAGCTCAATTTGTTTCACTCTGTCTCATGCTATACTGTCACAATAAGAAACCTAGACTGTCAAGTTGAGTCAGCAATTATTTTTAGTGTGGTTTCACATGCATAATTCTTGATACCATATCTTTACAGGGTTTACAGAGATTTAATTTCTTGTTTTACATTTGCTTGTATAAAAAAAGAACTTTATGAACTTTATCCAGGACTGCATAGTAGTACTGTTGCTTTGCAGCAAGAAGCTCCTGCATTCGATTCCCAGTCTTCTGCATGGAGTTTGCGTGCTTTCCCAATGCATTCATGCATTCAATGCATTCATTCTCTGGGTACTCCAACTTCCTCCCACAACCCAAAAACATGACTGTTATGTTAATTGGTGTCTCTAAATTCTCCTTACGTATGCAAGGAGAATTTGTGTGTGTGTGTGTGTGCGCGCGTGCGTGAGCGTTTGTGTGTGTGTGTGTGTGTGTGTGTGCATGGTTGTTTGTCCTGTGTGTCTCAGGACTGGCACTTGTTCAGAGTGTACTCTGCTGGAGATAGGCAGCAGCAAGTCTCACGACTGCACAAAAATCTGCATGTTATTCTTGTGGATGGACAATTCATGGAAACAGAAATTTTCAAGCTTCACTTGCTGGCTGTGATATTTTTTGTATTTGTCTGGATTGTAACATAGCATAACATATGGGAGTTGCTTACCAAATAACTTCCAGCAAAGCTGTCCATCTGGATAAATGAACATCCAACCAGTGCATTCTGGGAGATTAGACTCGGCCTGCTTGGCTAAATTCAATATTTACCAAGGAGGCTGCTGCCACCACTCCTCTTACTGTTATTCTGCGTGTGCACACATGCGTGTGTGGGAGTGTGTGTGCGTGTGTGTACATGTGTGCATGCGTGCGTGTGCGTGTGACAGAGAGAGAGAGAGATTTTTTTTATTTTTAAAAACTAATTTATTCACACAGTAGTGATCCAGAAAAATATTCAACACAATTTTAGATCAACACATCCACAAATGAAAGTTCAGAATTATTTAAATTAAATAAAACACCTTTATAGTCCCAAATATTCTGAAAAATATCTAGCTCATCCATTTTTAGATAATATTTGAATTCTAACATAACTCTTGCTCTAACCATACCCTTAAAGAGCTTTACACAATCAGTATTCTGTCCATTATTGATTTTAAATTTTCTACTCAAATAAATTGCAAAAATTTAAAATTTAACAATCGTCCAATTTTCTTCTTTCCTTTGCCATATAAAAAACCAAAAATAAAGGACTGTTCTGTAAAATTTTCTCCAAATAATTTCCAAATATCTCTTAGTAAAGTAAATAAATCCATTATACTGAAACACTGTACAAAACAATGAAATATAGTTTCTCTTAATAAACAAAAGGGACATTTATCTGAAACACCAGAATTAATAATAGAAACAAAAGCATTAACCGCATTTACACCATGCAAGATTCTCCATTGTAAATCACAAACATTTTTAGTCAATGGTGGCTTATAAAGTAACCCCCGAACAGGTTTCACCTCAAGACCAACTTTAAAAAAAACTCTCCAAGGAGTATCTTTTTTATCTTTTAGCTTTACTTTTTTCAAAGCCTTAACACATTTCATATATATTACCTTTCCACTCACAGAATCAAAGAGTTTCCATTCATTTTTTTCTTTCTCTAAAAAATGTCCAGGACATTCAAAGTCTTTCAATTGTGCTTTAAAACACAGCTTAAAGAAAGGATCTGCTTCATCCGGTGTTAGAAGTCCATCAAACCATCCCTTTATGAGTCTTTTGTCTTCTTCTTAAACATTGTCAGCATCATTCCTATTCCTTTAGTTCTTAAAGAGTGAATCTCCAATCTTCCGGCCAACGAAACATCATCATCCATTTCAGTTCCAACAAGTTCGAGCAGATGTTTCAATGTGACCACCCCTTTTTCATCAACAGTTCAGAGATCATGGCCATGTTGTCCCAAGCTGAACCCAAACGAGATCCCTTGAGGACAGGTTCCAATAATAACCAGTTTAAAGATGTGGACGCTCCAACTCTCTTCATTTCCATGAGGGGTCCAAGATTTTAACACACTAACATAAAAAGATGACAAACACTTTACACTATATTTTGAAATATCGACAATAAACAAAGTTTGACCAAAACCTAAATTACCAACTTTTGAAAAAATTCATTCTGTAACTTGTTTCCACAAAGCATTTTGTTCACCATACAAAAAACTCTGTACAAACTGTAATCTGAAGGTTGCTTTCCTACTTTCTAAATGAATCAAACCTTGCCCTCCTTCTTTCTTTGGTAAAAAACAAAACACTCTGAGGGACCCAATGTAATCTGTCCCAAAAGAAATTTAAAATGATAGTCTGTAGTTTTATCAAAAAATCTGGTGGAGGTTCCAAAACAGATAAACGATGCCACAAAGTTGAACCAGCCAGATTATTAATAATTAGTGTACGGCCCCTGTAAGACAATCGTGGCAAAAGCCAGTGCCATTTCTTTAACCTACCTTCCATCAGTTCAATAAAACCTTCCCAATTTTTAATTACTTCTATTTGATTCCCCAAGTAAACACCCAAATATTTAAAACCATTTTTCAGCCACTTTAATTCACCAGGTAATTTAGGTTCTTGTGTTGTCCACTTACCAACTAACAAAGCTTTACTTTTTTTCCAATTAACTTTGGATGAAGAAATGTTGGCAAAACACTCAATAATTTTAGTTAAAGTAAAAACATCTGACTGTTCTATGATTGCCAAGAAACTTAATTTAACTTTACCCCCTGCAACCTCTTCCTGATTTGACATAACAAAGGTTCCATACTCAACGAATGCAACATTCCTGACATTGCACAACCTTGGCGAATATCTCGCTTTACATTAAAAGGTGCACTTAAACCACCATTGACTTTCAATACACTTTCAATGTCACAATAGAGGGTTTTAATCATGGCAATGATTAAACTATTCCATAAATATTGGTGCTCCACTCGATCAAATGCCTTTTCTTGGTCAATAGAAATCAGACCAAAGTTTAAACCCAATAAATTAGAGATGTCCAAATAGTCTCGAATTAATGTTATATTATCTCTGATTGATCTGCCAGGGATGCAGTAGGACTGATCGACATGTATAACTTGATCGATCACTTTTCTCAGTCTGGACGCCAACACTTTTGAGAAGATCTTGTAATCAGTACACAATAGACTGAGAGGTCTCCAGTTCCTTATTTCATACAGATCACCCTTCTTCGGGAGAAGAGAGAGCACAGCTCTACGACAGCTAAAGGGTAACATTCCCCTTGCCACACTGTTATTAAGGACTTCCAACAGATCTTCAGCCAGCACAGGCCAACATGATTTATAAAACTCCACAGGTAAACCCTCTATTCCTGGAGCTTTTCCATTCTCAGCAGCGCCTCCTGCAGTTCTTCCAATGTCAGAGCATGCTCCAAAATGACTGTCTTGGTCTGACACCTTTGGCAAGTCATTGAGAAACTATTTTGTCATCTCAGAATCTTCTGTAAGCTCACTGGCACACAGCTCTTTTCCGCAGTTCGGTGGGCTCCGTCAACTCTTTTCCGTCTTCAGAACAAATGCAATGAATGAGACAATTTTGTTCGTTTTTCTTCTCCAAACTGAAGAAAAAAAATTTAGAGGGAGCATCCATTTCAGAGATACTTTGAAAACGTGAACGTACCAGAGCTCCCTGCTCTGAGCCCAAGCAGATCAGACAAAGCGGATTTTTTCCTTGTGAGAGCCTGAAAATGACCTCGATTTTCTGTGGACTCACAAAAACTCTGAAGATCCACAATTTCAGTCTCTAATTCCTCAATAGATTTTACCAATTCTCTTGTGACATTGTAAGTGTATTGATTACAAAACTGCTGAATTTTAATTTACCAATATCCCACCACTGCTGTACAGACGTAAACTGACATTTCATAAGTCTCCACTGCTTCCAAAAAAATGAAAATCCTTTTTAAAAACGACCATCATTTAACAAAACAGTATTGAAATGCCAATATGCACTTTTAGGTCTTAAGTTATTAATAAACACATTCCGTATAATCATTGAATGATCAGAAAAACCCACTGGACATAAAGCGCATGATTTAAATATTTGCAAATGGTGCCCAAAACAATAGAACCTATCTAATCTTGCCAAAGTAATACAATTCTCTTTACAGTGAGCCCAGGAATATTGCCTTATCTTTCCATTTTTAGATCGCCTCACGTCAGCTAAATCATATGTTTCAATAATGTGTTTCAATTTCCTCCTTGACTGTATATGTGGCTCCAAACGATTCCTATCTAGATCATCTATTGTACAATTAAAATCACCTCCTAAAATTAAATAATCTGTTGACACACAATTTAATAGTGTATCTGCTAACTTTTCTAAAAACACACAACGTTCACTTGGAGTTGCAGGAGCATATACATTCAGTAAAATAAATGTTATCTTTTCATGCTTAACAGTAACTTTTAACAATCTTCCAGTTACAATATATTCAGTTTCAATAGAGACTTGAAGAAAGTTTCTTGAGAAAAGAATAGCTACTCCAGCACTTAGTGAAGTTTTATGACTCAAAACAAGATTTCCATCCCATTCTTTCTTTCTTCCAATCAACCTCATTTTCAACACTATGAGTTTCTTGAGCAAAAGCTATGTCAATGCATTTAGATTTTAAAAGTTCAAAATACACAGCTCTGTTTTTCACATCCCTTGCACCATTAAGGTTTAAAGATGAGATTTTAAATCTACTCATATTCACACAAAAAAAGATCCAAAGAAAAAAGAAATACCAACTTCCATTTAACTCCCAACATTTGAGCTCTAACTTTTTGCACCAGTTTTCGAAGTCTATAAACTTCAGTGTCCACTAACCCATCAGAAGTCCTTTGTCTCATTAACCATTTAGCTGAGTCAACAAAGTTTTTTATTTGGAAAAAAATCCTCTATGACAACATCCCATTTTCCTTTTGTCACTTCCAAAAACCTTCTAATCTGCTCTAGACTGTAACCATTAGTACTCTGGCCATCAGGAATAGAGGAATCAGATTCTCTATTGCTATCAGAATCAGATAAAGCCTCTGAATCACTTTCTTTCCCACTCTTTTTTTTCAACTGAGGTTTTTTAGATTTTACCCCCTTAGCTTGTCTAGATTTTCTTTTAGTGTTAGGTATTTTAAAAACACTTTCCTCGTCCCTGATCAAATTCCCTCCACTATGAACTAAGTAATCAACATCCATTTCTTCTTGCAATCCTTGTGTGGTCGTTTGACTCCCTATACTCTCTTCAGGAGAAGTAATGACATCTTCAATGTCACGTTCTGAAACATTCGACTGTTTTTGGTCTCCTGTTGAGACTCCCTCCCCAGGGTTAGTTTCTTGAGCTCCTTCCCCAACATCAGCCACCGGTTCTCCTTCCCCAGCATCAGCCACTGGTTCTCCTTCCCCAGCGGCAGCCGCAGAAGTTCCCACCCCAGCTGCGCCCACTGTCACTCCATTCATAGTGTCTGCTGATGTCCCTGGCTCTGGATTTTCATTAACCTGAACTTTTTCAGGGCAATTATGAACCGAATGTCCCTCCTGGTTACACCCAAAACACTTCATTGTTTCAGTTGTTGCAAAGATAGCGTAATCAAAGCCGTCAACTTTAAATTTCATCATGTTAAGGAAGAATTTTTATATTACAATATACAATATATATTATATTTAGCAAAACTCTGGCTCTGATTCTTCCTTTTGATCCCGGGTTCTCTCGCGTGGCCACGTGTGGGGACAAAAACACAACAATGCGTGTTGACATCACAGCATTACAGAATTTAATCCAATCAGAAGAAAATATAAGATAGTACAGGAAACTAAAGAAACACATATACAAACATTGTTACCTGAGACAAGAAGACAAAGAAATATCAAGGACGTCCTTGGAGAAAGAGCTGGTGTAGAAGTAAAATAAATCAGCTTTTTCTAAATTGTTTCCCTTGTGCACAAACTTTTATACCTGTAGGTGTGTTTTCCTCTTTAATGTATTCAAATAAGGCATATCTCTACTTGACCAATTGGAAGGCATCTCTGGCCCTTTTAAATTTAGAAGAAGTCCCGCAATTTGTTCACAAGATCAAACACCTTTTGTTAAATAAGGTAGAAGCAGACTCTCCGAATTCATGGTGGTTTATGGTTTTCACAGATCAGTGTGAAAAGCTAGAACTTCCTACTGATTGTTTCCCAACAGACAAAGAGCAGATCGCAGATCTTGACAAACCATCTGCTTTAACTACAGTAAAATATAGATCAATAGGTCAGACTATGTTATAAATTTTAAAACTATAATTATGGTATTTCAATCAAGTCATGATAAATTCTAAAACAAACTTATTTTAAATGTATTTTCTTAACGCTATCCGGCTCTACAGCCATCTGGGCCAAGAGAAACAAATGCAGGAACCTCACAGGTAGCTGTGAAATTCTGGTTTCTCTTCTGCTCTGCCAGGAACAAACCTTTAATACTGTACTTTTAATTCAATGAAAAGTTCTCCAGAAACCCAATTTGTTCTTCTGCACTCAGCATTTCCAAAGTTTAGTCCTGATATCAAACCAAAAGCAATAGACAATATTAACAGAAAATAATGAAGTACAATTCCTGTTTCTAATTAGGAATTAGAAACAAATAGGAATTAAGACATTCATTCACCATAAACCTAAGTATTTTCTAATACTAAACAAAACATTTTCATGTGATTCTAATATAGTCAGAAATAATACAATTTCAAATACATTCATCATTAACTAAATTAATTCTAAAACAGGATAATAGAATTTTCAGTCAAAACATGTTATTACTAACTAAGAAAAACGTCTTACAAATTAAATGTTAGTGATTTAAAACATTGTATGTTATATTCAGTTTTTTCACCATGTCAGATGTTAGTTTGGAAAACTTCTCATCCTGGTTACGTGAACCGACCAAAAGTCCCTTTCTCAGAGTAATTCAAGTGATACTGTCCTCCACCTTCCTGCATATGTTAATTTATGACCTCCTGTCTTTAATGATAAGACCCCAGGGGTCTGAGCCGAAATTCTCTTGCAGATCCTCTATTCTCCTTTGTACTTTAAATACTTAACCCAGCAATAGTTCTTAGGGTTTTAAATCACTAACACAAACCTGTTCAAACTTAAGGAATTCGTTCTAAAAGGTTTAAACTGTGTTAAACACTAAAAATAGTCATTTTTCCTCAACAATCACTATGCTCAGTTCCTCAATATAATTTTTTAGAATCATAAACACTTGTCTTCTAAATGAAACAACGTGTTTCAGCTTTGCTGACGGGAGCATTTTCATTGCCGACACAATCTGACCGTGACGTGACAATTCCTTCAACAACACTTCATCACTGATGAAAGGTGGCAAATTAGACAGGATGATCTTCTTAGCAGGGTTCATTAAAGCCTATATTAGCCTCATTAAAGTTCATTAAAGTTTGCGTCTCTTAGACCCTTCCCTTTTGTCATGTTGCCCTGTGGGAGGGGTGGCTGTTTTTTTTGTTTTTTTTATCTAAATGCATCCAGTTTATTTATCACAATTGTAATACACCAATCCATTCCCTAATGTGAATATTTAAGTGAACTAACAATGGTAAAGTAGGAGAAATTAACTTTGGTTTTGCTATAAACTTTTGTTTTGTGTAGGTCTTGGCGCGGGCAGTCCATAACATGGTGGTTGTCAGAATAAACCAATAATCTACCAATTACAAAGAACCTGTGTCACGGCCTAATTTTTAAATAAAACCAGCAAAATGCAGAAAGCATCCGTTTACATTCGCATGTTCTCCCTGAGAATCCATGGGCTCTTTCTGGGTACTTTGGTTCTTCCCACAGTCCAAACATATACACTTTAAGTTATTGGTCACTTTAAATTGTCTTCAGGTCTGAGTGTTTCCTTGCAGAGTGTTACTCTGTGATAAACCGGTGAACGTGTCCCGATATATCAAGTCTCAAGGCTGCAGATAATCACTTCTGGGAGAAGAATGAGATTTGAAATAGGGCAATTGCATATATCTAAGGAAGCTATATATTGTTAAATGGCAAAACCTATACACAGTACACTCAACCTATACACAGTACACTCAACCTATACACAGTACACTCAAAGATCTGACCTTTATTTTGAAAAGAATGTCTGTCCAGAAATCCTCTTAGCAGATTACACTTTAGAAAGGAAAATGCCAGTGCAATGGAAGACGAGGTTTGTGTATCAAAGCAATTAAGTGTGAATTAACACAGCATGCTACGTGGGATATTATGATTCCATGATGGGAAAGGCAAACCCAACAGATTCGGAGGAGGATGAGAAAGATGACAGTGAGATTGTATTTTGTGGAGGAAGAAATGGTTCATCCTTCATCTCTTTTTTCAGCACTTTTTTTTCAGGTGAGTTCCTGACTGCATTGAGGCGCTCTAGTGTTCTTATGTAGCGTGAGCACACAGAATAAAAAAACACAAAAATGGGCAGCAATGAAACCAGCTATGGACTGTACATTGCACACCAGGAGCAACGACAGGCAAAATTTTCTGCCACTCCAGGTGAAGCCAACCCATGGGATGCAACAGCAGGCAACTATTATATATATATATATATATATATATATATATATATATATATATATATATATATATATATATATATATATATATATATATATATATGTGTGTGTGTGTGTGTGTGCAGAGGAGCTGTTGTACTAAACAGAAGGTATTACACAATTGTCATAGTTGCATCAGCTATGGCAGGCTGTATTAACATAAAGTCAGTTTCATCTGATTGCAATTAGCTAAAAAAAAAAAAAAAATTATATTACAGAACTCCATTTCAACTATCCTGAATAGTTTAAGATTTCTGCCAAATATTATGGCTAAGAAATCAAGATATTTTCAATTATATTTTGACACATTAAAATATCTCACAACATGTCACTGAATTTGTTGTTTGACACACATCCCTAACTACAACTCAAGGTTTTTTTTCAAAATGAAAATTACATTTGTCCCTTGTGCTGCTGCCAAGTTGTGAGAATTTTGAACTGCATGAATTGTAAGAAAATGCCGCTAGGTAGAAAGAGCTCAGCATAATGAGATATGTGCAATCTTTGTGAACTTGAAGACTGCTTCGAAAATCTAAGAATTTCCTATTTTCTTCTGACATCACACTTAAAACTCATGTTTCTGGAAAGTCCTTTAACCCACCTGCAGACTCAACCACGTAAAAGGGTATTTACAACATAAGGAAGCTTCATGCAGGAAATGTTGGTAAACATTTGTCTTAAGATCCACAGGGAGTGTTAAGAGGGCTGGTCGGGTTCAGCTGGTGGAGAGTGTGGGAGGCTTGGTAGGTGTGAGAATCTGAGGTTTGTCACAGAGAAAGGGCGCATCAGAGGGCAGCCAGGCAGGTCAACACTGGAGACAGAATAGTGTGGAGTACACAGAAAACCAACACAGCCTGTTGCCAGGATATCAACAAGTGGAGAACTCGGCTCAAGCAGAGGGCAGAGCTGAGAACACAGGAGAAAGCTAGTAGTGTAACACTCTAAAAAGTGTTTTTGGGCTGAAGTTCATCTTATGGACTTATTTACATTAATTTAACAATTATTTTGCTTTTGCTATGCCAACTTACTTTTTTGTGTTCATTTAACTCAAAACTTACACTCTAAAAAGAAAATAGTTGAACCAACTTAACTGAATTGCTTTCATAGGTAACAAGCAATCCAATTAAGTTTATCCAACTTAATTTATTAAGTTTAACCAATTCAATCATCCAACTCAATTTGTTAATTTTATTTAACAAATTTATTAAGTATGTTTAAGATAACAGATTTAAGTCACTCTTACTCAAATTATTTATTTTCTTCTAATAAACATTTAAAATCTCTTTGTCTTAATTCTACAGAAAGTCAACTCAAACTTTTAAGTAGTTCCGAACTAAATATTTTGGAAAACTCTTTTTACAGTGTCCTCTAAATATACTCTAATTTAAAAGTTACAAATCTTTTCCTTAAAGGACCTTTTTACTTTGACTTTACTTGAAATAATTAAGTTCAATACCATATTTGTATCCCACATCTGACCATGACTCAAGCTTACCAGGGACAAATTCCCTGGTATGCGACTGTGGCTCTGTGGGTAGAGTGGTCGTCTTGTGATCAGAAGGTTGTAGGTTCAATTCCAGCTTCCTCCTGCCACATATGGATATGGGTGTGTGAATGTGACTCTAATGTGAAGTGCTTTGAGTAGTCAAAGTGACTGGAAAAGTGCTGTGTAAGTTCAGTCCATTTACCATTTTTTGAAGTAAACTAAATGATTTGAGTAAGACTGGCTTAAATCTGTTATCTTAAACTTACTTAATAAATTTGTTTAAAAAATTAACAAATTGAGTTGGATGATTAGAATATATTGAATTGGTTAAACTTAATAAATTAAGTTGGATAAACTTAAGTGTATTGCTTGTTACCCATAGAAGCAATTCAATTAAGTTGGTTCAACTTTTTCTTTTTAGAGAGGCAATACTGAAAGATGAGAGCAGACCACTGGAGCTCAGCAGGCCTGAGACAACTGGTAGAAGGTAATGGTCAGGCAGCAGATAATCCTCCAGCAGCTCCTTAACCCAGGGCCGTGAGGAGACTTTTGGAGTGGCAGGGGCTCAAAGTTAAAAAGGGGCACATTGAACAATATTTTAAAATACCGTACAACAACCCATATTAATCAAGACTCTAATATTAAATTAGATACTGTATCATTGTCATCATGTGGGTATAATGCAAAGCAAATGTAATCTATGTTTTCCCCAAAAGGTATAATGTTGCTGTCAAAGCTGTCAAAGCTGGAGGGTCTGCATCTTGATTGTTGTGGATATGGCACCAATATGGTCTGTGTTGGGGCTGGGTTTGTTCACAAATACATCACAGTAAATAATAACCAATGATCAGTGACTGAGTTTAAGCTGGGTTAATTAACCTGGTGCGCTCATGCCAGCCCCTACAATATGCTGCCCTCGGCAGTTGCCCATCTCACCCATATCAGAAACCGCCACTAGCTGCGTTCTGTGCACTTGAGCTGCGTGGACCTCTGCTTTTGGGACCTATTGATTTATTTATGTGTGGCATATTTGTGGTAACTCCAAATACATAAATTAATTACAGCTTTTGATTCTAAACTAACTTATATTTTAACTGTCCAAAGAAGAAATGTGTGCGTGCACACACACGCACACACACACACACACACACACACACACACACATATATATATATATATATATATATATATATATATATATATATATATATATATATATATATATATATATATATATATATATATACATACGTATGTGTGTGTGTGTATATATATTAGAGGCCACCGATCATAATCGGCCGATTTTCGTGAAAAAGTGTATGATCGGTGATCGCCGATCACGGTCTCTTGTTGCCGATCACACAAACCGATCACCTGCATCTCATTTCGCAGCCTGCCTGTGCAGCTGGTCTCCTCTTTCCTTCACACTGCGCAAACGCGCAGCAACAAATCCTAAGCGATGTAGAACTATAATGCACTGAGTGAATGGGGAAGTTTGCGTGTTGCGGCGGAAAATTGAAGCACGTGGGGTGAAGCACGTCAAAATGCATCAACACGACTAATCTAATATGGCATAAAAACAATGCCATACTTGACGGAGTTTGGCTACATCGAGGCTCACTGCAGTAAAAAAGACATATGGAGGATCAGATAGCAGGTAAAGCAGCGCACAGCTACAAACACTCATCCGGATATAGCATGAAGGTCAGAAAACTAAACAAATAATAAGCAAAATGATTTAAGTCTTCGAGCTGCGATGTAAGACGCTGGTTCTGTCCTCGCTGTTGAACCCCTGCTATGGTACAGGTAGTAATATTTCACAGACCGAGCGCCGCTTCTGCTCCACCTGGTAGTGACTCTCACACCAAACCTCTGTTTAAAGCTGCAGCATCTAACCTAAAAAAATTATTTTATTAAAACTTTAACATGAGAAAGATAATCTCTGAAAAAATAATCGATCTCCTCCCTGTTCTGCATAATACTCCGCTCAGTCAGAAACAGCCACTCAGAACTAGCAGTAATCAGCTAGCCGCCATGCCATCAGGAAGTTTTCATTCAGTAACTCAGGATTGTTTATTGTAATGGAACCTTTTTTTGCCTTTGAATGTTAAGTTTTATTCTTGAATTTTTTGGCAATGTTGAGAGGTTTTATTTTGACTCTTTGCATTATTTAGCCTCTTCAGAGCCTTTATATGTTTTCAGTCTGTTAAAGATAGTATTACTGATAGCAGTACAATTTGCACAATGCCTGTTTTGTTTTCTTGGAAAAAGTTATTAAAAACAAGTTTTTGTCTAAATTAAGGTGAATTCATGGTTCCCTTTTCCACATAATGTAACCGGTAGTGCTTATGATTAAAAAAATAATAATTATGGTATCGGTGATCGGCCCTCAAATTTTTTGTCAGGGGGCCCACGATTCCTGGCAGCGCCCCAGTGTGTCTGTGTGTGTGTGTGTGCGCGCGCGTGTGTGCGTGCGTGCGTGTTGGTGTGTGTGCGTGTGTGTAGATGTGTGTGATGAGAGCGCATTTGCTACAACGTGAAAAAAGGGTGACAACTTCGCCGAAAGACGTTGTTTGAGGTTTCACTGCGCTGAACGCCTGCTTTGCCGCCTGCGGTGCGGAGCGGCATAGGATGAGCGCTACTGATTTTCGATACTTCCGATTTCCTTTGTGATCAAATACTGAGGTTAAAAATTCAAGCTGGTATCTGTAATAGTGATCCCATACAGCAAAACCCTTAAGTGAAAAACACCCAATGTGTCTGGTTAAAAAAAGGTCTAAGTCTCTAAAAAAGAAAAAAAAGTGGAACAATTCAAATCTTTGCTGCATAATTTTTAAGGTTTAATTAGCTCTAGCTGCCTTTATTTGATTATGAATTGACAGAATTGATTGTAATGAGAGAAGGGGTAAGATATGCGGCAAAGGTCGGGAATTGAGCCTGTGACAGCTGCGTCGAGGATTAGGGCCTCCATATGTGGGGTTGTGCTTAACCCCTGCACCACCACAGCACCCCAAAATTTGATTATTATAAAATCTTAAGTAAATGTTGCAAAATAAATCTGTGTGTCCTTCCATCTAATCATTTTATTCCGCTTATCCGGGTCGGGTCAGTAGGGAGGCTTAGCAGTAAGGATAACCATCTTCTTTTTTAATCCCATTCATTCTTCTTTTCACTATCCACACATTATTAGATGGATGGATGGATGGATGGATGGGTGGGTGGGTAGGTAGGTAGGTAGGTAGGTAGATATCCAAAGCGAAGTAATTTGGCGTTTTGTAGACCCCATTAATATAAACAATAAAATTAAAGACCCATCAGATAAAAACAAAGTATAAAAACTAAATAAATGAGACAACACTAAAAGAGGAGGTAATAACAACAACTGTTAGGGGACATAATCATATATTCCAAGATAAATTTCTCCTATGGGAGACTAATAAAATTATCTTATCTTGTATGCCATCTCCGTATTAACCTGTTTCCTTTCTTACTGAGTTACAAAAATAGTTAGATTTTTTTCTCCAGCACTGGTCTACTCAATAAACCAATTTTAGATATCTGAAAACAGTGTGGATGTTATGTTTAAACGGCCTGCCATACAGGATTGTCGCGATTTGTTGACATAACTGTCACGTCAGCATAGGCGCCACATGTTGTCTTCCTAATGGAAACGGAAACTGTGAGGCACAGGACATTAACTCGTAGTTAATTCTCACATACCGAGTGACATATCAGTTTTTACGAGAAAACACTGTATGCCTTTATTGATTAATGTGACAGTGCCGCAGTAGTTCTCGTGAATGAGGCCGATTGAGAGTTACTTCGTTTTAGCCTAGCCTAGCTTAGCCTAGCCTTGATGCTAAGGGGTATTCACAACACGGAAGCTGTCTGGAGTTGTAACAGAATGCTGCGTATGTAACCACATATCATCTCCTGCTCCTCTGTGTTTGTGCTAAACTGCTGCTGTTTGAATAGGTTTTAAACAAAACTGGAGCAGCTTTCATAACATGTTGAACATCCCGAGCCAATCGTTCCCTGCGCCCAGCTCCCAACAGAGGGTCTCCCCGTCCGCACAGTCGGGGAGGAACAAGGTAACACTGGAACCATATACCAAGCAGAGCTGAGAAAGCTTTGTAACCAACATTAATGTCACTGTCGCTACCTACGTATTTCCTTTGTTTTTTTTTTTTCTTTTCTAACACTAACTGGCGCTTTAGCGACCAATCATTAAATATTTAATTTATTTGCAAGCAGCAGCTTCACGCCCTCTTGTTTACCTCTGTGTGATAGGTGTCCCTGAAGCCAGGTCACAGTCTGATGGACTGGATCCGGTTTGCCAAAAGTGGAAAAGACTTGACAGGGCTGAGAGGGCGCCTCATAGAAGTGACCCAGGAAGAGCTGCAGAAGCATAACAAAAGAGAGGACTGCTGGACCTGCATCCGAGGTGAGTCAAAAAGACAAGGGGTCATTATTTATTTTCTAGGCACATAGTGCCATTTATTAATTGTTACTTTAAATAACATAATATAGTATTTTACAGAAATGCTGTATCTATAAAAACAACTTAAGAGAAATTTGAGTTTGTATCATAGTCATACCACGAATCCTTGAAATCAGCTTGTGTGTTTAAAAACCTCCCACCTTTTCTGACACGCCCCCTTCACATCATCATAACAGTGCTTCTCCATGCTGTCTATCATTTGCAACCGTTCTTAGGAGCATTGTAGTTTCTATGATAAGCTCAGCAGGTTTGTAATTCCTCCCAAAATAAAAGTGTGTGAGTGGCCAATAAAGTTCCAATAAAGCATAGAATTTTACTGAATACATGTGTCTTTATGGATTGGGTCCATTGCCACTGATTCCTGATCAAATTTTTTTTCAATATCAGGACCGATATTGATATCGAATCAGTGCATCTCTGCAAATGACAGTATCATGTGAGATAAAGATTTTTTTTTTTAAGTTTAAAGGGGCAGTATTATGAAAAATTTAACTTTTATGTTATTTCCTCATCAAATACATTTTTGGAGTGTTTCCTTGATTGTTTTCATGAGTATTTTAGAAATCCTTTAATCTCCATGGCAACCATTTAACTGCAAAATGGCTGGTTGGACAGAGCGCCTCCAGAAGCAGCTCCTCCTCCAGAGCCTTCGCCTCACAGAGCAGGCTCATAATACACAGTGGGAAACCCTGCTCATCAGAGAGATTGTTCTCTCTCCTTTTGACCAGCTCCAGTTCTTCTGCTATCATGAATGTGGACTTTTCAGTAGTTTTAGGTATATTTTCTGGTGAAAATGCAAGGGAGGAAATTCCATTTCATTATTGCAGGGGACAATAAACACATAGATTTCTTAAGTGCAATTTTGGGGTGAGGCTTGTTAAAGTTACAGTGAAATAGAACTTTGTAAAATGTACAGATGTAGCCATAGCACTGCATAGACCATACTCAATAACTGGTAATTATCGTGGTTGAAATGGCATGGCTAAAATGTATTTTGTAGTCACATACTAATTATTACAACAATGTCCCTTATTATCCCCATATCCCTTAGATAAAAGGTTTTTAATGTGTTCAATCTGCGGACCAGTAGTTACTAGTAACTGGCAATGAACATCAAACATTGAACAAACTGTTGAGACCCATAGAAGTCAAACTAAAAATAAAATATTGTTTAGATCTGAGTTTGGTTTGTATTCACAAATTCTGGTGGTCACTGTCACAGATCAAATCTCTGCTACCCTTTCACAAAAATGTAAAGCTGTATATAAAAATAAGTTTTAATGAATAACCCTACTTAATAAAATTCCTCAGTTATTGATTCATTGTAGTGTCTGTCAACACAAGTTATACATTAGTTAGGGAATCTGTCTCCAGTCAGGAGTGCATTCTCCAACTTCAGCAAAGCCTTTATGTTGTCTCATCAAAATGCTCACCAAACTCCACACTGTCCAAGAGACCTACTCATAATGTACTTTTACTACCCATACTGTTGCTGTTTGACATAACGGCAACAACTGTCCGGATGAAGAGGATTTTGTTCAACAATTAAACAACCAAGTTAATCAAACTAACAAAAAAACAAAACAAGGTTTTTAAAAAGCAACTGTACTTCGGTTCTTGTGATTAAGTTGCCTTATTTTTAAACCTTTTTAGTTTGGTCATGTCCCCGGTGTCTGAGAAACTTCATCAGCATCACACTTACTGTTATCTGTGCCTCTTTGACCCAGCCGGACTGTCCTTCCTTTTCTGTATATTTTCGGTTCCCTTGCTTTACCTAATAACTACATAATGAAACAATTTCATAAAAACCTAAGCCATTTTTCTTAAGAAAATGGCATTAACTTCCCTTTCAAGATACAGCATTTCTTGTTTGGCCTTTTCCTAGCCTGAAAAATGATTGGCTGTTGTTTTGTTGTCTTTTTTGTGTGCCATATTTACTGGCAAAACACTTCATGTTACTTGCAGAGTAGGAGATGAGAAGTACACATTACCTAAATTATAACTAATATCTGTTTAAGATTATTTAATTCAGATTATTATGAAGGCTGCCAGAGACTTGGTTGACAGTGATTTACCGTATGAATTAAGTAAAAACATGTTTAGTAAAAACATTTCAAACAAAATAACATTCTGGAAGCTATTTTACATGTAGTTAGAAATAACAGATAAACCTGGGAAAAACTGTCCTCACTATCGTAGCTTGATTTTATTATGTGATTTTTAAAGGCTCTAAGTCAAGATAACATACCTTTTCTCTACATCTACTGTCAGCTGCTCCGCTCTTGGCTCCCACAGACCTAGCTGTCAGCCACTCACAACGCTTAGCCCCTCCCTCCCATTTCAAACTCTTCTCATTAAAGCTGCAGTATGTAACTTTTTTTAGAAAAAAATATTTATTTCACATTTTTGTTAAATCTGTCACCATGTCATGACATTATTTTATATTATGTGAAAAAATGTATCTCCTCCACCTTCTCCCTGCTAAGACCCTTCATGGTCTTAGCAGGGCCTCAACCAAAAACAACAAATTAGAGCTATGAGGCAGGTCGTAGTACTGTCAGTCAACCTCATGTACTTGCTGTTAAATGTTTTAACAACAGAGAAACAACTTGCTGTTACAGGAAAACCAATTTGTGGTAGCTATGCTAACTAGAGCTGGGGGGATATGAGGAAAATCTAAAATCATGATATATTTTTGCTATATCACGATAGACGATTCTTAACTGAGCTCCAATGTTATTTTAAACTATAGACCCCTTGCAGCATGATGTCACCCACACAAGTTTTTGACCCCATTTCCCTGCTAGACTTAAATGTAAGCTCATATAAAAAGTGATGCAGTATTTTGCTATGAACTGTCTACTAGATAACAAGGTGAGAAATAAGTTTTAACTAAGAAAAAAAGAGTGAGGGAGAGTGAAGTAGGTCAGTTATGCTTGACTTTGCCAAACTTAACATATAGATGTGCTGTGGAATAAGGTGTGTTTTGGTTCAGCTTAAAAATAAAAAAGGCGACCTACACACAAACTGACAAATCATCAATAAAGAAGGTATTTAAATTAGCTAATCAACCACCGCTGTGTATTAGCATGGCTAATAGCAGTGATTCAGTAGTTGCGATATAACCATTTTAACTATCGTAAATTGAGATTATCGTGGTACTTCAAGTATACTCAATATATCGCCCAGCCCTAATGCTAACTAGTCTGTGAATTCACAACAGGCTACGCTGTCAGTCACATTATTGTGATTGACAGCTCTACGACCTGCCTCCTAGATCTGATTGGTTGTATCTAGCTAGCATTGGTAGAAGGCAGAGGAGCTAATTTCTTTTTCAAGATTATCGGCCTCATACCATACTGTCATGACATGGTGACAGTTTCAACAAATATGTAAAAAAAATGCTTTATAGAAATTCCACACTGCAGCTCAACTTTATACAGTCAACTGTTTTTGGTCTTGTTTAGGTTATTGATTATTGATTATTACATTTTTACTCACTAGCCTTTCTTATTTCTTGGTATGTTTTTGGCTATTGGTTATCAGCCATTAGAATGGTGTAGGAGAATTATTTTTTTCACATAATATAAAATAATGTCATGATATGGTGACAGATTTAACTTTTTAAATAAAGTTATTCTGCATTCCTATTTGTTACATAACAGTTTCTAAAAACTGATTCTTTGGTACCCAATACCTGTAGAAGGCATTACAACATAATACAGATTAAGCTAATTTTCTCTATGTATGTTCAGGCATGGTTTACAATGTGACACCTTACATGGACTACCATCCTGGTGGAGAAGAGGAGCTGATGAAGGCAGCAGGAATAGACGGGACTGACCTTTTTGATCAGGTAGCTGTGCTTAAAAAGAAAGTAAAGCTCAGATTGTCTCTGTTTTCCAATATTGTTAAATTCGTTTCATATTCCATTTCTCTGTTAAGATTAAGTTCATTATATTTAAGCTCTATGTCAGGAATGACCCTGATGAAGGCCGCAACCTAATGTGGTTTTTAGTACTTCATATGCTGCTGGAAGGTTTTACCTCACCATATCTGTTCTCTTTCCATGCTCATTGGAAGAGGGTGAAGATGTGCCAGAGACCTTTGGAAAGCTATAGAACTACATCTTTATCCCTTTCCGGATCCAGACATGTACTTTGTAACGCATGAATTAAGATGCCTCTCAGTTTATTAATCCAGTGCTTGAGATACCAAGCACTGGATTCAAACTGTTCTAATACCAGAAATACCAGAACTAGCTTCCACTTCAGGTAAATACTTCTACCCTGGTCCTTAACATAGCATGTTTACTCCTTGATTATTGATGTCATGCTACCATTAGGTATATTCAGCTTTTTCATTGCTGTTCCCCAAACTGTAAGTATCCAAGAGAACTTGACTATCAGGGGATTTACAAAATCAGACCTGTCCAATCTATTTACACATCACCAAATCTCCACAAAAGCCACATTTTGGTAAATGTGCACGCAAACCTACTTTTCGTCTGATGTTTGATCAGGCAAACATCAGACAAAAAGTCTGATGTTTGCCTGTTTCAGAACATTTTGTTGCACATGTGCTCGCATCAGAATATGTTATTAGTGTAAATACAACCATCATAAGCACTTGTTTGTACCATTCTGATCAATGGAGACTAGCAGAGTCTGAACATAGCAATAGGAGGCTCAGATGATTAGGATTTCCTTTGTATGAAAGAGATGAATTGTTTGTGAACAGGTACTGGGTGTTTTTGTGGATATACTGCCCATTCTTTTGCACAAAATTAGATGTATGTGTCTATTTAATAATTAGTGCTAGTTTTATGTATTCATTGTTATTGACTTGAAAGTATTGCTTTATCCTTGTTGTATTGCAGCATTGTCCCATCTTCTAAGACAAAATTCTCCCATGGGAGACAATTGTGTTATCTTATGTTATTCTTTAAGCATACTAATGTGTTGACCTTGACCTTATGAGCTTTCTCACCTGGGTGGTGTTGCTGTGTCTTGCAGGTCCATCGATGGGTCAATTATGAGTCCATGTTAAAAGAGTGCCTGGTTGGACGAATGACTACTAAGGCCGCAACAGCTAGTAAAGGTGAAAGCTGATTATGCTCTCTGTTTTTGATATAGTGCTTCAGCCCTAAACTAAAATGGAATTTAGTCTTGTAATCTCAAAGAAAATGTCGCAGGAAACTGATTCTACTATGACATTAGTCCTTCTAAATCCTCTCTGTAAACATATTCATAGCTGTAAACTTTTTGGAAAGCAGTTTTTAACCAAGTCATTTTTGTTTTTAAAGTAGTGAGAAAAATGTTGTGTTAGAAAATTCAAGAAGGTTTTCTGATGCATTGTCAATACATCAGAGTTTGTGTTTGTACGTATAGGACTGGGATAAAAACTAAACTTTCTAAAATTAATAATGTTTAATAACAATAATGCATTTACATGTTAAATCTTTTCAAGACACATAAGTACACTTAACAAGAAAACAAAACAAGGATACACTCAAAATGAAAACAGATGTAGAAGAAAAAAATTACAAACAAGAAATTACAAAAAAATTTTTGTTTGCATACATTTTGAGCTGTGATGTTAAAGTAGGAAGAAAGTCAATATTGTGAATATGTGAAGGCAAAGAGTTCCAGAGTTGGGGAGCAGATTGAGAAAAAACTCTGATCCCCAAACTGCTGAGCTGTTTTAATCAAAATGTGACATTACATTAGTTTCAGATACAAGTTCATTCTGTTTACATGTTATGGAATGTGATATGATGAATTACTCCTGGCCTTTTTTACCACCATGTATGTCACTGTGACATTTGCTCTGTCTGTATCAATTCAATATTCTCAAAAAACAAAGCAGTAATCACATTCTGCCCTCATCATAAAATAACTTACTTAAATAGTAACTTAAATAAGTTACTATTTCTTATTATGGATTTTTAAGGTAAAATAACCAAAATGTGGTGTTTTCTTGATAATAACTTGATAATAACTTTTAATCAGATCCAATTTTAAATTTTTATGTGAATATTGCATAAAATTGCATATCTGTTATAGAGGTTTTTATACTATGATGTTTGTGGAACCCAACAACAGCTGCATTTAATAATAATAATAATAATAATAATAATAATAATAATGATAAAACATTTCATTCAATGTGTCATTGATGCGGTAGATACACGTATTTGACTTAAAAAGTACTGATTGTAATCTTTTGTTGACATCTCTTCCTCAGCCATCATCCTGCCTTCATCACCAACAGGTCTTGCTCCACCTGCTGCAGGGCCTCCTCCACCAAACAAAGATTCTCAGCCTCGGTATGAAACTGAGTATATTTGCAAGGAGATGTAGTTAAAAACTGATGACTTTAACTGCATGTGGTGTTTGCTGTTAAAGGTACGACTGGTTTCAAACTGATGCAACTGTTCATCTGGCTGTTTATACCAAAAGAAAGGTAACGAAGGTTTAACTAAAATTAATCACTTGTTTAAAAGATGCAGAGAAATTCCAAACATTGCCTGAATTCTTAAGTTTCTGTAGTGAAGCTGTTGAAACCTTGTTGGGTATTAAAAGCCAGCTGCCAGACTAAGGCTGCCAGAAGATTCTGCAGTGACCCTGCAGAATCGGGTCACTGCAGCCTGAAGTGACCTGATTCCGACTTTTTTGATGTAATGCGACCTGAATCTGAACTTTTCATGACAGTCTGAACAACACAGGTCAGATTCTTTTTGAATGTGACCCAGGCCACTTGGTATCTGATATGTATCCAATTTAAATGTGACCTAACGCCATTCATCCGACTTGAACGTCACTGATACTCGACAAATGTCTCTCTTCTGCGACCTGATACGTGCGAGTGAGAAGAAAAACTACAACTATGGCGGATTGTAATGAGGATTAAATTGTTAATATGCTGACAACAACTTCAAATGTGTAAGCTATGCTCCACCGTTAGCATCCATGTTTACTTCGGCAAACACTGAGCACTTACTCGTTTTATGGCGGTTGGCAGAACACTGAGAACGTTTTTGCGCCCTCTACTGCGCATGCGGGACACTTTCCGATTGTTTGCCCGTTCAAACTGCAGAACACATACAGGTCGCATGTCACCGCTGGTAACGGCCATAGAAAAAAAATTTGATTTGACAAAAAATCGGAATTGGGTCACTTCATGCTGCAGTGTGAATGCTGCCTAATATGCTGTGTATGTCATGTTGTTTCTCTCAGATCCCCAGCTCAGGATGTGTGACCGTTGACCTCAAAATGGGAATTCTTCGATTGGAAGTTCTCCTTGGGAAACTGTCCTACATGATACACTTAGGTGAGCAGATTCAGAAAACAAGAAGTAGTTCTTGTTTTCTCTTTTCCCCTTACAGAATTAAAATACATTTACTTCCAATTGCATTAACATAATTTAGTGTAGCTTTAAATAGGTTCTAGGAGTTTGTTATTGATCTGGTGTAATTGAGCTGATACTGCCAACTAAAGAATTGAATCAGTTTTCTTCTTTGCTAGTTTCCACTTTGTAGATTTTAGTTAGAAGGTCCAGAAAAAAAATACTTCATTCAAACAATATATATTCCAGAAATACTTAAGGGAAATGGCAAACTTGCGAAACAAAATACTCAGTCATTAGACGTTTGTTTTGTAGAGGAAATGGTGCAGATTAGAGCTCGCCCGATAGAGGTTTTTAAGGCCCATGCTGATGCCCTTTATTTTGACATCAGTCTAATCAATCACCAATATGTGCTGCCGATACTTTTGGGCTGATTCTTAAAACTGATTTTTTTCTTCTTCCATTTACATAATAAAAAAAATGACATTATAATAACAAATTTCAAAAAAGGAACATTTATTTCCTCCTACAAAGAGTCAGACAGAAATAAACAGATCTCAGAAAAAATAAGAAATCTGAATAGACAAAATATAAGACTAGAGGTGAGAAAAAGGAAAAAAGTACTAGAGAAAATAAATACATGTATGGTTTAAAAAAGTGATAGAAAAAACTACAGAATATGAAAAAAATGAAATGTCACAATAAGTAAAAATATCACCTTAAATAAATCATGAATATTAAAAAAAGAAAAGCATAATTGAAAAAGAAAACTAATAAAGCTTGGTGGAAACAAAGAAAAATGAAAGAATAGTCATAATATCACATTAATAGTTATAGATAGTTATAAACAAGTTACTTTATCATATTGTATGTTTCCAAATAAGCATTTTCAGAAAAGGACTCAAACCATCCAGCTGATTAAGCTACACAATCACCAGCAGCCTCAGCTCTATCAACAAGCTTTGAAAAAGTAGAAATACGAAACATGTTTAAATACGAACATACATAACACCTTGGATGTAAATATCTCTCTGAAAGGAAAATGCATGAATAGCGTTTCCCATGATGGCACAAATGACAGGAACATATACATAGTGGTCTGCACAAGGCAAATCTTTCAGAGGACCTAACGTACGCATATTTCCAAGTGTCGACTCATTTAAGCGCAATGTCATACTGAACTCGTCTTCATCACCACTGATAAAATTTTTAACCAGCTGCGCATATTGCTAAATCCAAATGACAAAAACATTCAGAATAGAGACCTTTTGTAATGGAAACACAGCTTGTCTGTCTGTCCAGAATAGCGGTTCTCAACGTGGGCAGTACCGCCCCCCAGGGGGCGTTCAGAGGACGGCAGGCGCTGGCGGACATTTTTACAAAAGGGGGGCGCTGGGTTGCCTTTGGGGGGCGTTTGGTCGAATGTAAACTTTACACCTTAAATGCACAACAATGCCAGTTTAGACTTTGAGCAACTTGGTAAAACTGTATTGTGTAATATTAAACCATGCTTGGCTGCAACTGTATCGATCAGCTCTTCTTGTCTTCAGTGTTTGTTAGCTTCTGTTAGCTTCTTGGTGCAGCTCAGTTCTCCTGCTACTGGTAGCTAAAATCATGATACCCTCACTGTGTATCCCTCTGAAAAATGAACCCATTTAAATCAAGAAATCAAGAAATCCCTCCATGGGTGAAACCTCGATAGAGAGCGTTCATTTTATAGCGTTAACACCGGAGCTGTAAGTGGACCGGTATGAAACGAGGGTGATAGAACAACACAGCACTTTAAAATTTCAATAACCAGAATGCAGAAATTGTTTCTGTTGTTTTAAAAGGTTTATGTCAGTCAGCCTTTTCCCCATCGATACGTTTCCCGACCGCCCTGCATCTTAGGGGCTTTAAAAAAAAAAACTTTCACGTTGCGCAAAACTCTGAAACAGGAGAAGCGGGACATAAAACGGAGTGACGAACTAGACGTGAATTATGGCATAAAAACAGAGAATCCGACGTTGAACAGTGAAAAAATCAACACATGATGTGAAAAACATGACGATTAGGCGGCGCAGCAGGTGATAAGATTACTGATGGTCAATAAACTATCAAATAAATGTAGCAACAGGAAAGAAACTAAAGTGGACATAGCAATAAACCAAGAGAGGATACTACTAATCAAATACTAATCAAATGAAACTAAATGGAAATGAATGAAGAACAAAATGCAAGAATAAACTAAGAAACTGAAGTTTCTTAGTTTACTGGTATGGCAAGACCTTTCAAGCAATAATTAATACAGAGGACTGTATGGCAAGAATAAACAGACAGTATTTCCACATAAAAGGTAAAATAATATTGTTGAAATGTTATGGGTTTGTTGAGACCATATCTAGTACTGAGAATAAATATATCTTACAGACCATAACAGTAAATAACTTATCACTTATTTATGTTTTTAAATAGATTTGATATATTTATTTCTTCAATATTATTTTTCATGTCAGTGTTAATGTCATGAGGCTGATGACTCCATGACACTTTCAATTTGACTCATTAGGATTTGATTAAGAACCAGATTTGTTCTTTGTAATTTCTGTCCAGTAAAACTATTAATCTATAAATCAATAGACAGGTTTATATAAAGATATAATCCATGTTTCTGTCTCATATTTGTATGGCATTATAAAAGGACCTGGAACTTTAGTTTTTCCACTGAAAGCTCTGGTTTGCACAATAAATGCCATGTGGGTGAAGTTTTATGGATGATACTCTGATGTCCCATTCTCCTGAAGGCAGCACAGAGCTGCACCACCAGAAACTGACAGAAACACTGAAGAGAAGAAGAGTTATGATTAATGTAGTTACAGTTCTATCCATGTTTTAATGTTGCAGAGCTCAGTCGTTTTGCAAATAGTTCAAAGTTTAAACTGGCATGTTGAACATCTTTTATCTGGTCATTTTGTGCCAGATTTAACAACTACAAAATGGCACAAAATAAGAATATTTTTTTCCACTCTGATTGGCTGCTGCAAGGCCTACCGATTTTAACTTGAATGTTCATTGCATTTTTCGTAGACGCCTGTGAAAATAATTTCTATTCCTATTACTTTTTTGTTCTCTGGGAAATTATTTTTGATAATAAATACAGAAACAAGCATAAAAATCAAAACATCTACAATAGTGATAGTAATATTAATGATAAAATAATAGTCAGTGCAAAGTAGCCTGCAAATTCTTTGGTGGGGGGCGGAGAGGGACCTGGATAAAGGCTAGGGAGGCGCTGGCCCAAAAAAGGTTGAGAAACACTGTTCTAGAAGGTTGTGAGGGATGGATGGCTGTAGATCGATCCATCTATTTGTCACACCCTTTTAACCAGGTTGTGTGGGGGCCTATTGGGGCCAAGCTTTCTGCTGATATTTTACATATGAAATAAAAAAGGTAATTTCTTATATGTATTAAAGGGTTTTATTTGTTAAATGAGTTTCGCCTCTGTTAGACTGTCCCAGGGCAGATGTGGCCACAATATAGTAGCTTCCCATCATCAATGTGTGAATGTGAATGGATGTAGTCTACAGTGTTTGGGGGTCTAGACCAGATAAAACACTGTTCAAATAAAGGCCATTTAACCTTTTATTTCCTTTCAGATCTTGCTCATGAAGTTGAGGAAAACGTTTCTGGTAAGAAAAGAGTATTTCAATACATGATGCTGCTGATTTTCCAAATCAGTTGGGTTTTTATTTTTTACACTTTTGGTTGAAGACAAAAATCAAATATTTGAAAAATTCATCAGTTTCAAGTAAAAATGTTTTTAGTTTTTAACTGGTCTCTTTTAACCGCGTTGCTTTGGATTATTCTTCCAAATTAAGTCAGTGTTAGGCCGTTGTCAAGCTCTACATAGCTGAGCTTTATGTAACAAGAAGTGAATAAGCTTGTTTTCTGTGTGTTTTCCATCTCACTTTGGGGATGTGTCTGAATGGCATGTTCCTAATTGTAAACTTTGGTTATCACCAACAGTTCATACTGCTTTCTCTGTGGGAAAGATCCAGGTCACCATAAACAAAAAAACTAGAGGACAATGGACAAGTCTTGGTCAACCGCTGGAATTTCATAACACATTTCTATGCAAAAAAAACAGAGGTGAGAATCTTAATGAGCTCTGTGACATGTCACTTTTTATGGCCCACTGAACAATGAATCCAGAGATGATCCTGATCATAGGTGTAGGAACCGGGGTGGACGGGGGGGACATACAGTATTCCCTCCAATATTGGAGAGAGTCACATTCATCCCCCCCAATAATTTCAACGCAGTTGCAAAGAATTTTAAAATCTTCCACTCGCTTGCTTTTATTTTGTTTCCCTTTGTTTTTTCTGGCTCTAGTGGCCTTTATTTAATAGTTAATTGACAGGAAAGTTAGTAATGAGAGATGGGGAAAGACATGCTGCAAAGGTCGCCAGGCCGGGAATTGTGCTGAACCCCTGCTCCACCACAGCACACCCTTCGTGCTTTTATTTTGAAGGCGCTCCACAGCGCGTTCAGCAGAGCGCCTTCTCCGTCCTCCCCCCTCCCCTCTCTGAACAGCTCAGAGTGCTTAAAGGCAGCAGGAAGTGAGTGAGAAGCTCCGTTTGAATGAGGTAAACGGCCTGTCCGAATGTTGCCTTGACTATCAGTTTACTTTCATAAATAGAACGAAATCTTTTTGATTAAGCCGTTTTATTTCTGGAACAGTCACATTTCCAAAGTTTTACTGCTAACTTTGTTAGCTACTCCAGCCACAATGTTTTATTTAATCAGAATGAGCCTGAAACAGCAGCAAAATGAGCCTTTTTGTTATTTAAAGTGAGCAACACCTGATCATACTCAACCAGGTGTTGCTCACTTGGTTGAGTATACCATGAGTATACCATACTCAACCATATTTTAAATATTATAATAAAATAATATTTTTTTTATTATAAAATAAAAATCATATTATTTTATAATATATTTTATATTTTATAAAATGTATTATTTTATATTAGATATTTAGGAGAATGATGCTGAAGAAAGACAAAGAAGCTCTGGTGAGATCTTTAGTTTATTAAGATATGTATTAACTGGTTTTAATTTTTAAATAAGCTAAACTATTTTAGCGGAGCAGGTCAGGGAGAGCCAGGTGAAGTTTCAAGATGTGAACATATAACAATTATATTAATTATAATAGAACCAGAAAGAAGAACAGGTGAGGATTGATGTTAGGTTGATTTATTTCAACATTTCAATATTGTTTTCATTATTTCTACACTATAAGGGTAATGGTTAGGAGACATGAAAAGAAAAGGACTTGAGGAAAGGTTTAAAAATAAGTAAGTGAAAATGTTTGCTACCCAGTAAATAGTTGAGATGTATAATGTTGTGAGGGTTCTTGCATAAACCAGCCAGAGACGCTGAATGGAATCCAAAAATAATCTTAATTTATTACAAAAAAGTTCAAAAATAATTAAACAATGAAGAACTGGGCCCAAAAACTGAAGTCAACATAACAAACTCCAACGCAGGTAGTAGCACAAAGAACTCAAGCACAAAACTGACCTAACAAACAAGACATGAGGGGAACTTAAATAGTGGCTGATCAGACCACTGCTGACACACAAGGGGCAATTAAACATACAAAAACTTAAACAAATACTAATCAGTACAGTACCAAATCTTTAAATTAAACAAACATTAGAATGAAACTACCAAATAGAAGAAACATTAAAGAAATGATCAAATTAAATTAAAGAAAACCAAATGTCCTTGTCCCCTGGCAAACAAATGGAATGACTCGCTGAGGAAGTTTGCCTGCCATATAAGGATGTCAATTAGCTGGAGCTCTTCTGTGACCCTCCAGCAGCAGCTCCAAAGGAAACTGGCAACTCAAAACAAATTAATTTGTTGCATTTACAAAAATATAAAGAACTGACATCTAAATTTAACTAAATGTGTGCACTGCAAATAGTTAACTAAAAAGTCAGGCTAATGAAAATAATTTTCAAAAATAAAAATCTAAACTATTCACTAATTAATGTCTAAATTAATGTTAAGGACGAACAAAACAAACAGTTACCATTCAGGTCTGTGTGACAGGGTCAGCTGTCACAAATGTATACATCTGAAAATTGTTAAGTTGTTTAAATTCTCATTCTGTATGATAAAAACATACTTTTTATATTTAGTTAATTCACATTCTGGTCCTGTACATTACTGCAGGGTCTGCTGTAAATCCATGAATCCATGCAGGGACATCGGGCTGCAGAGAGTCAGAGTGAGGCAGAGACAGAAACGCATATCAGTAGATATTTTAGTTAAATGTTTGTGACTGAAAATGTCAGGGGAAAAAAAATTAGGCTTTTTGCCTCAGTATTTTTCATGGCTCATGTTTGGTAAGTTACTAAATGTAGGGCTGGAAAGTGAGCCCTAACAGTGAGGAGCTAAGGTGTCTCTTAGATGTGAAAAGTATCATTTTTATTTATTTTGTAGATCAAACTGTTGCACTGATTTAGAGAGTTGTTCAACAGTTTGTTGGTCAAACTGATGCATTGAGTTTAAAACTGCTGAGTCCTATTTTATGAGCAGTTTTTTTACTTTGGTTTTACAAAGAGGCACAAACCATTTCAATTGTCAGTCAACTTATATCATTGCATTTTGACCAATAATCAAATGTCTTTTGACCAATAAAATATATCAGAATCTGGTGACCTGTATGTACTACCAGAGTATTTAGCTTGTTAGCTGTAAGGCAAATGCTAAAGTGAGTGTTCATCCTAGAATGACAGTCATTACACGTGGATGCATAACTTTAATCTGATTATTGGATTGTAAATAGTAACATGTTAGAATACTTGTTACTGAAACAAGGGGCCAGATTAGAGTAACGCGTTACTGACGTGTTGATGGCACAATAGTTTGACATTTCTGCTCAAGCTATTTACTGATCTGTCAGGTTTCCGATATACGTCCCCCCCAATGGCAGACTCCTTCCTACGCCCTTGATCCTGATGATATTTGCCTTTCATTACACCGTTGAGTGTAATGAATTATAGTCAAAATTTAGTCAGCTGAGAACCAGAAGATGGTTTTTGTAGTCAAAACCAGGATTTCATCTTACACATTCAGCATCACTGGTTTCCTAATAAAACTTTATTGATTTCTTTTTTACTCTCTCTCTTTCCAACTATTTCCTCAAGGGCCCTTCTATCGGGACTGTACACTGGTGTCTAAAATGGAGGTGACTCATAATACACATGTTTTCAGACTGCAGCTTCCTGGAGGGACAGTCATGCATGTGGCTGTTGGAAAACATGTCTACCTCAAAGCTATCATTGAAGGTAGTTAACAACAAACCTGAGTGTTGGTCATGTTCACAGATGAAGATGATCTGCTTAGAGAAATCTCCATAAGTGTCACTAAATGTAAATGTTTGTTTTAAGTGAACTAATACATTATTATTTATATAATAAAAAAATCTAAGTCTAAGGTCAGTTAAATTATTCATGGCTTTGGCAAATGTGTTGATTAACAGAAATTGTTAGAATACTCGACGACATGTACTTATATTTCCAGGTACTGAGATAGTGAGGCCATACACTCCAGTGGATCAGAATCTGGTTCCAGTTTCCTCACCTTCCTCACATGAATCAGACCTCTACCTCATGATTAAAATCTATCCCAATGGAGTTTTCACCCCATATCTGAACAGCCTGCAGATGGGTATGTCACAGCCAGGTCAAACAATGAGGCGATGTGTTTGTGTGTCTATCTCATCTTGTCTTTACTGAACCTGCATGTGTCCTCTAATTAGATTTTAGTATATCTGAGGACATCTCAGGCCTTCCTTGAAAGCAAACATTGACTCATTATGATGAACAGTTTCTCCTCAGAGCCATTTAGAAAATCTGCTCCTTGAACCACTTCCTCCTTACAATATTTGAACAGATGAAGAGAGCCTCTTATATTGATCACTGCATGTGAAAAGTAGGTCAACATCAAACGAAACAACAATAACAACTATTAGAAAGTTTTCCTTTCAGTAGTTAGTAATAATAATAATAATAATAATAATTCTAGTTTTAAAAATGTTCTGTAAAGGTTTATACTTTGTTGCTGTTTGATATTTGATCGCTGTTGCCAATCAGTTTTACTTTGGGGTGTATTATGAATGGGTTTTCTGATTTCCAAGGTGAAAATATCTCCGTCAGTGGTCCAGAGGGTACCTTCAGCCTCCGCCTACTTCGTGATGTCACACACCTCTATCTGTTGGCAGGAGGCACAGGATTCACGCCAATGGTTCGCCTCATCAGCCTGGCTCTACGAGAAGTTGACACAATCAGGTGGGAACAAATAAGTTTACTCCTTTATTACGTCAGAAAACATGACTGATGGACGATAATGGCCCCACAGACATGAATACGTAGACGCCTCATAGAACGGGTGGGCCATTGCTGCGTTATGTCACAGCGTCCGCCATATTGAATGTTTCTTATCTGCCAGTAAACCTAATACAAGTAAATGGGCCGAACTTCACAAAGTACCATTCTACAAAGTATTTTAAGTTAATACCTTAAGTTAATACCATTGACACATTCTCTCACACACACTAATATATTTGGTAATCAAAAAAAGCACTAAAGAGAGCATTTCTAACTTTTGATGTGATTATTTAATTATTTTGGGGAATTTCTGAATAAAGAGCACAATGTTTTTATTTGATAGAAATTATTCTGATAAATAGTTTTTATATTGACATAGATGAACAGACAAACACTTTTACAGTGTTTTATTAAAGCACATATTTACATGATTCCATAATTTAATGTACATTTAATGTTTCAAGACAAGGTAAGGTAATTTTATTTATATAGCACATTTTCAGCAGCAAGGCAATTCAAAGTGCTTTGCATGAGTTAAAAGGAAATACAAACAAAATAACAAACCAAAGGAAAGAAAAAAGAGGAAAAAAAACTAATCTAATGTTATTCTAAAACATGTAAACTAAGTGCTCCTGTTCAGGGTTGCTAAGTATCTAATTCCATTTCTAACTAGTGAGTACTCTACAGTTTCTAATAAAATACGCTAAAGTGTGACTGATCTTATTCCTTTTCTGGGTTAAAGTGAGTACTCCACAATTCTAAGTTTGTTCTAAATCCTTTTCTGGGTTAAAAGTAATATAAACTAAGCAGTGACTGTTCCTGTTAAGTATTTCTGGATTCCAAGTTTGTAGTTATTCTAATTTTAATTCTGATTCCATTTCTGGGCTGTATAATATTGATCTAAATAGTGCATACTCCACAATTTCTGATATTACTAATAAACTAAAATAATCCTTTTCTGGGTTAAATAGTGAGTACTCCACCATAAAACAGAAAAGAGGAAAGGACACATTAGGGCAGATGGCAACATTCAGACAAAACAAAGGGCAAAACAAAGACACGAGTGAAGGCGGTGACATCACAGGGCCATGAAGCCACGTTGCTTCGCAACTCCATGGATACAGGAGGGGGTAAGGAGGGAAGAGCGTTGTGTTTACATATCTTCAAGGAGATTAGAAATATGTAGTCCTCCCAAGGTCACACGGGGAAAGCCAATGCAGAAACAGAATGTCTTAGGTCGGGAAGATTATACATTTCAATCTTCCCTAAAGTCTCTCCGATACATCCCAGTTCCCAATCATCCAAATTAGTTTGGTCGTTCCACTGAACCGAAACTAGCAACTTCTCCAAGATCGATTCCATCCCGTTAGTGAGTTTTAGAGTCCTCGTCTCTGTTCACATCAACAGTCTGAGTGTTCGCCAGTTCGGCCAAATCCATCACAAATTTGTTGATAATCCAGGAATCCACAAGCTCCAAACGGCAGAAATCCTGTTATCGTGAATAAATCCAGGGTGAATCCCTGGATTTATTGTCCTGCGGGGACACAGGACAATAAATAAGAGGGCTCGATTGTGCCCAGACTTCTGATTGAAAATTTGATCAATTGCATTGACAGATCGGTTGACCCAGATCCATAATTTGTAGATTTGGATAATGTGCAAAGAAAGGCTCCAAAAATATAGAAAAAGATAGGACAACAACGGAGCAAGCAGGGCAGGCAGGGGCAGGGAGGGAGTAGAGGAAAATAGCGTCCGCTCGAGAGCAAGAGAGAAAAAAGAAAGAATAGGGAAAAAAAGTATTTTCTTGTATTTATTTTTTTATATTTTATTGATAAATGACTTGATTCATTAAAGTCATTGTCAGACGACAATGAATTTGATGATAAATCTGTCATTGTCAAATATTAAACTACATATTTTTCTTACTTTTTTCTGAAAAAAAAATGATTACAGTATATCTCAAGAGTATATGTCACTCTTTGATATAGACAGCAAAGAGTGAAAAAGTTCTAACACAGTAAATTATTTTTATTTCATTATATAAGCTGTATTAATTCTCTAACACTTCAGATTGTAATATTTAAAAATACACACAAAAAATGAAAGAATAAAAGTGTGCAATACAACACAAATTTATTTATACTGGGAACACTGGCCACTGGCCTTCAGTCTGCTGGTCAAACTGGGAGAAGTCCAGTGAGATGTCCTGGTACACAGGCTAAAGGATCAAAGAGAAATTATCCAAAAGTGTAGTAGAAAATACATATCTGATTCCTTAACATTCAGAAAACAGACATTTTCAGCATTTTGGAGCTCTGACTCAAAATGAGTCAATCCCCTGGTCTTTAATGCACTTCCCCTCCAACAGCGGTTTCTTATCAGCTCTCTCTCATTAGAAAACACAGTATGAAAACGTTAGCTATGCTAACATTGGCATTACCTTTCACAGTACCAATGCCAATGAATCCAGTTTGTATTGTAAAACGGTTGACAAGTCCGCGCAGTACATGACTTGGGGAACTCTGATCGCTCTACCGCCACATACAAGATGGCAGCGACATAACGTAGGACTCGGCACTCAATGAGGCGTCTACGTATTCATGTCTATGAATGGCCCTACAAAGCAGCAAAGGTTTGATTTTCAACTAGAACTCTTGTTGCTGTCTGCTGTTGCTGAAACCTTTTATCATTTGCTCCGTGTGTGTCGGGTTAATGACGCGCACCGCTATGAACTAGGTGAATCTGTGGGAGAAAGGCCTGTAGGTCAAAATATGTAATTTGAATAATCTGCGTTATGTAATATTAACATGTTAAAATTTTCAGATTAATGTATGTTAATGCATGCATATTAATATCTGCTTCTTGAAAGCAACACTCCAAGTATGTTTTTGATGAGGGTCTAATATTATAACATGATCTAAAGCTCAAAAAAGTCAATTTTACATAATACTGCCCCCTTAAAACATCTGTTTTTTGGTCTGTGATATTGTAATGTCCCAAGACATTAAATTGTGTTTTTTCTTTACCTAACTATAATCATTAAAATTCTAAAACATAAAACTTTGAAATATTTGCTCTGTAAAGTGACAATTTCACTTTCTGAGATGACTTGCAAAAAATATTGCATTTTACACAACATTCAGACTTTTCCAAATGTACTAGTATTTTGTTTTGCTGTTGACAGATATTACGAAAGATCACTTAAATATGTGTTCACAGGACAACAAAGCTGCTGTTTTTCAACAAACAGGAGGAAGACATACTGTGGCGCTGCCAACTGGATGATCTGGCAGCTAATGATGAACGGTAAAACAGTGGTGATGTTTTTATAAAATGTTCTTTCTGGAGAACGCATTGATAGGTGGTTGTGGGAAATGAGTATAAGAATCTGTAAAAGTTTCAGTTGGTTTTGTTTTGACATGGAGTCAATATACTCTCCAAACTGTAATCTGACACAGTTTTGGAACACTGATTGTCTTTGTTACTAAGCTAGAAAGCAGCTATTTTCCCTTGTTCCCCTGCTTTCTTCAGACAGTCATGGTGTTGTGTTGTGTTGTGACCATGCTACGTTGGTCAGGTTTCAGGTGGAGCACATCCTGTCTGAGCCCTCTGCCAGCTGGACCGGCAGGAAGGGTCGGGTGGATGAGACCCTGCTGAACGACCTTCTTATCAGGCCACATGGATCAAAATGCTACGTTGGTGTGTGTGGGCCATCTGCCTTCACAGAGCAAACATTAGGGTATGGAATATTAACCATTAAGATAAATAATAGTTCCTCAGTATTATCCAAATAACTAATGACTAAAGTCACTGACAAATGCTTTGGCTGTTTCTTCTTGTTTTTTAGTATTAAAATTAAAATATTTCATACGTTTCAATTGTTTTTATATAAAAAATTATTTTATGTACACCAACATTTTTGCATGTGCATGTATGTCAGAGCTGCTTAGTTCTCAACCACACCTCTTTGGTTCTGCTATTCCAGCTGAATGCTCTTAAAACAGTCTTGTGATCTCATCAGACTGATCTGAAAAGAAAGATTTGTTGTTGCATAACTATTTCTGTACTATGATTTGAAAGGAGTCTTTTTAAACACAAAGTGACAGTATCCTTTGAAACCACCAATGTATGCACATTTTGAGTTTATTATCAAATAATAAACTCATTTCTATAAATCTCCATTTATAGAAATGGAGATTTCCTTATAGACACATTCATTCTTATTGAGTAGTGATACACTTGAAGTGTGATACACTTTGTGTAGATCTTTGACATTATGTTCCATAAATATGGAACACATTTGGAATGGAATGGAATATATTGGAATGGAATGGAATGGAGTATATTGAAATATATTCATGTTTGTGGTTGTGACAAAATATGGAAAAGTTCAAGGAGCATGAATACTTTTGCAGGCCACTGTCAGCAAATAATATGTTGAAGAACATAATGTGTGCATCAATATTAAGCTGTGGTGTGTTTGCACTGAGGGGTTTTCGCCTTCTTTGTTGGTTTCTCAGATTGTTGAAGCAGCTTTGCTTCAGTGAGGAGGAATGCCACGCTTTCAAGGGCTGATGAGCCCTTCTACCTGAAGAGACGGAGGACAAAAAGCCTTTTATTTAAAGCTGTGTTAATAAAAAGAAATCATGCATTTCTATGCACCAAAGACACATGTCTGCAACCACCACATGTGGTTGGCCAGTTCCACTATGCCTGGCCAGTGGAACATGGACACTTCTCAGGGATGGAACACACTGACATGATAGGACAGACTGAAGGTTCCTGCAACATATGAAGAAAAACCAATTCCTTCACAGCTGCTGATTTTTCACCAGATCTTCAAGTTACTCTTTGTGTTTACTGACTGGGGTTAGATTTTTTTTGTCAAGTTTATTTTGAGAATTACTATTTTAATAAAAGTGAGTATGCGCCAGTGAGAAGCTGCTCAGTTTGTGCATTATAATAAAGTTATAAAACAGTTTGATCACCATAAAAGTAAAACTTTGTGTCAGCTACATTTGACACAAACTATCAGTCAAATAGAATGGAGCTCTGGGTGACATCCTCTTTGAATAATCAAAGCTTTAGATGACACACCATCAGCTAGAACTTTTAGAACGTTTAGTCTTCAGTGTGAACGCACCTTATAATAAAAGTTTCAGAACCATTTGACAGGTTTTATACTTATTCCAATATGTATCAGCATGAGCTTGGTCGACCATGTCCACCGTCATTTAAAACGGATGGGCAAGGGGAGTTACAGCAAAGTGGGAAAAACTGCTTGATCTCAGCAATGAACGTTCGAATTGTACCGTTTGTAATAAAACTTCTAAACTACACCTCTTTGGTTCTGCTATTCCAGCTGAATGCTCTGGAAACAGTCTTGTGATCTCATCAGATTGATCTGTAAAGGAAGATTTGTGGTTGCATAATTATGTCTAACTATCTTTGTAAGTGTAAAAACAATGTATTTAAAACATGACAGTATGGCATGATTGAATGGAGTTAGATCAAAGGTCTAACTCCTTTGAGTTAGACCTTTGACTGTCACTGAGATAAAGTAACTTTATCTCAGTGACAGAAGAGAAAAATTGAGCAATTATGTTAATTTTCTTTCAACACAGAATACTGAAAAAAGGTTTTCAACTAGAACATGTTGTACATCACATGTTTCAGTGTGAAAAACTGCTTAATTTCAGCAAAAGAAGCAGAAAATGGGGATTTATGAAACTGATACTTCACTGGAGTGTTACAAAGTTTAATTTAGATCTTTTACTTATTAAGCACTTAATAGACAAGCATATGTCTAATTGTATTGAAGACATGGTATTCAACAATTTTCAGCACGGAAAAAACACTTTACCTTGGGTGATAATTCACCAAAAACAGTCTCAACTAACATGGTGATCTGCAGTGCGCACTTCTGCGAGGTTTACAACGAAAGACAAAATGAAGAAATGACTAAATCAGGCTGAAATCTAGCCTTTGGCAGTGCCACGGATTTATGGGTAGCACAGACAAACAGAACACCTGCTTGTTTCAGCGCTATCAGCTGATCCCTGTGGCCAAGTTGTTGCGCTCGGCAGAGTATAAAAAGTATCTCAACAATGAAGAAAAAGATTACTTTTTTAGTCAACATTGTTGAAGATACTCTTCTGGCAAAGTAAAATAAGGTAATGAAATAAAATTATTGAAAATTATTTAAAATATAAAAATAAAACAATGAGAGGAGTAACCGCAACAGGCTGCATACACGTGCGCATTATAATTATTTTTTAAAATAAATATTAAATTGGATACAAAAACCTGAAAATGCCTGTCTGTTAGAAGCACTGAGCTGAGAACAGAACAGATTCTATGTGCTGGCTAACATTACAGTGCAAACTCTGCAAGGTGAAGTTTCCATGGTCTCTATAGGAGACGGGCTGTGTGCCCAGGTTCAAGAGCGGGGAGGACAGCGCCCTGTTTCTGCAGATGTCTCAGGATGTCCAGTATGGAGTCCAGCTCTGAGCGGAAAGCATCCAGTTCTCTGCTCTTGTCCTGAGCCAGGCGCCGCCACCGCTCCACTTCTGACTGCAGGTCAGCTGTTGACATCTGAAATGTTTCGGCAACAACCTGCAAAGACAGGTCACATCCAGACCTTCAGCTAATATCTGCATGTATTGGAACTATGTTTCTGTATCTGTATCCTGACAGATGCTTTTGACTTTAGAAATAACAGGAACAAAGCACGGTCTCAGTGCATTTTTTTCTCTCAGGTGTGTTGCCTGTCCTGGCAGCTTGGAGCGCCAGCAGAGAAACAAGTCAGCATCTACTAGATAAAGTGTGTGTCGTACCTGCTGCAGCTCCTCCTCTCTATGCTCATGTCTGAGCTCCATGCTAATGATCTTCCTCTCCAGACTGCACAGAAGTTTTACCTCAGAGCTCTGAGCTTCTTTAGCTTCCTTCAGCTCCTGCAGCAGCCTGGTTAACTAAGCATGAGCAGAACATTGGAGTAAGCATAGAGTAAGTAAGGAGATGAAGTCCTGATGCTGACACAGCAGACGTTAGAATCATTCCCTCATTACAGATGAACGTATGCCCAGTTCAGGTTTATTACAGCCCTAAAGAAGTAAAAAAAATCTAACACTGATCCAAGCATCTACTGTTGTGTACAGTAGATTCTGGGTACTCTGTAGTACATCTACAAGATGGTCAAGATAGTCTTGAAGTTATTATTTTGTGTATTCCATTTCACTTGATCATAATTTGTTAATTGATTTGATCATTTACTTATAATTACATGGCATAGAAAAAGGGGCTGTTCATGAGATATTTGACTATAAGGTTGAACAATAGTTAAGAATTTCCATAATAAATTATTGATCACAATTATCAAGAATTACACAAGCCAAACACAAAACGATGCAGGTCCTGATTTCCAACAATAATTGGTAATCAATACACATTGGCAATACACATACACATACTGGCAGTATTTTGACAATATAGTGTATTTTCATGTTTGCTGTATTTTTTTTTATATTTACATTGGTTTTCTATTTGCCACTCTTCCACTTTTATTCTCTTCTATTTGCCACATTTTCTCATAAGTCAAGGCTCACATGCTTTGACTCACATACGAGCTTAAGTGACATCTCGTTCCTAATCTACAGGGTTCAATATGGCGTTGGTAAACCCTTTGTAGCTAGAACAGCTTCAGCTGTTCTGGGAAGACTGTCCACAAGGTTTAGGAGAATTTATGGTGATTTTTGACCATTCTTCCAAAAGCACATTTGCGAGGTCACAAACTGATGTTGGACAAGAAGGTCTGGCTCTCAGTCTCCTCTCTAATTCATCACAAAGGTTGAGGTCAGGAATGTGTGCAGGCCAGTCAAGCTCATCCACACCAGACTCTGTGCACCAGAGCACAAAGCAACAAGGTTGCTTTGAACATCTGATTCCGATAAAGACATTCATTCATGACAGTCATGTTGGAAGAGGAACATGACTGTTCCTCTTGGAACTGTTGGAAGAGTCATGGTGTTTCATTGCTTAGGTGCTTGATTTTATACGCCTGTGGCCATAGAAGTGATGGAACATCTGATTCCGATCATTTGGATGTGTGATCAAATACTTTTAAGAATATAGTGTAGGAATATAGTGAACACACAAATCCCTCAATAAAAGAAATAAGCTACTGTGCGGCTACATATTTTGAATATGCGCAAAGTTTTTACCTGCCATGAAAATGTGTGGCAGCCACGCAAACATGTTTTGTGGAGATACTGCAGCGTGTTCCGCAGATGTCCAAAGCTGGTAAAGGAACAAAACTGCAGAGAGAACTGCTGCTAAATGTGGCTTTACAAGGTGCTGACTACAAATGGACAGAAAATACTGAGATCATTAACTGTAGAAAATATTAAAAACCAATGAAAATACATTAAGGTTGGTGAGGATCGTGAAATGGAATAAGTACTATTTTTAAAGCACTATTTTAAAAGTGTATTGAGGAGCATTGGACAGGTAGAACCTGTAGAAACAAGCTGCTCACCTGCTTCTGTAAAACTTCTTCTCTGCGCCTGGAGATGGAGAGAGCCTCTTTACATTTCTGCAGCTCCTTCAGCTGCTGCTGCAGGTGTTTCATTGCTACCTGAGAGAAGACGGAGAGCAGAAGCAATGGAATAGATTTTCACCTTGGAACTAACATTAGGCTGGTGAACCTGTACCTCCTGGCTGTTGAGCTTATTGCTCAGTTCTGCCACCTGGGAGGATGAGTGCTCCAGGGCATGGGTGGCTTGCAGACGCTCCAACACCCTGAGGTATTCAGCCTTCACACAGGAGAGCTGCTCTGCAAATTCTTCTTTCAGCCTGCAAAGTCCCATTCAACTGTGTTTAATCACAGTGGTGATCTGCATGTATTAAGCATGCATATGCACAAAAAAGGTGCGGCGCCATATTTTACAGGTGAAAGTTTGCGAAAATATACGCAAACGTTTGTGGACAATAAACTGCAAAGCACTAAAACTCACCACCACTCACTTTATTAGTATAAACCATTATCAACACTGAATACACTGAAATCTAACTCCATTCAGTTTTTTTTAGACCAAGAAACATCAAACCCATTGTTGTTTATGATTTTAAACATAAATGATGAAATTGAACCACATTTACGCTCAGACAATAACATGGCACACACAAAAAATAAATAAAAGCTCCCGGTGGACGCGGAGCAAGAAGGCAGCATAAGATCGAGCTCCCTTGTCGAAGAAACAACACGATTTGAATCAGACATGAAATAAGTGGAGGGCGTAAGCAGAGAAGCGTAAGGAAGAAAATGCCTGAAGAACACGACTCCGAATTTGAGCAAATGAAATAAGAAAGCGATGACTCGAAGCAGCTCCAGGCCCTGCTAGAGGGGCTAAACTCCATCACGATGGAAATAAGACTTCAAAAAGGAGGTGTTAAGAAAATAAATGTAAAATATGCTAGTTGTAAAAACTTAACCATGTGTTCAAAATTAATAAAATTAGATAAAATTAATTAATAAAATTAAGATAAAATTAATAGTGTTTTAAATAAGAACATTCGCTCCAAATTATATCCATGGTTCAATCAGCGTAATCTCTTATGTAGGACATATCTTTGAAACATATTACACTAAGTTGAATTAAAATAACTTGTAGTTCTTGATCATTTAAAACAGTTTCTCTGTGGACTGAGCAGGCATTCATTGGGGGTCGTGGCTGTGTGTGAGTTTAACTTTTTTAAAAATCTTGATAAGATTTAAACAGCTGATGTAAAACTGAATGCAACATAGAATATCTGTAAAACACAATCTAATTTGTAATCTCTCCAACTTGTTAACATGTCTTGATTGAAATAGCCTAATTATAGTTTTTGGATTAATAACTTATTCTGTCCTATTGACCTTTAAAGCTACAGCAGATCAGAAGATACAGCAGATTGCCTGCTAGATCTTCTGATCTGCCCTTTGTGTGGGAAAGAATCAGGAGAAGTTCCAGCTTTCACACTGATCTGTGAAAGGCCATAAAATGCTGCTTCCACTTTGTTTAGATAAAGGAGACAACTGGTGTTTGATCTTGAAAACAAATTGTAGAGAGTTTCTAACTTTTAAAGAGGGTCCGAGACAGCTCCTGGTAGGATACGCCTTATTTGAATAAATTAATGTGAAGAATACGCCTTTAATATAAAAAAATTGTGCACGTGAGGAACAAACTAGATTTGCTTTTGTAACTCTCCAAACTCTTTGCCTTTCTCTCTTTTTTTCTTTCTCTTCCTTTCTTTTTTTCTATGTGTTTCAGGTAAATGAATGTCTGTTTTAGTTTGTTTGAAGTGGCTGTGTTGTCAATGTGATTTTATACTTTTAAATGTTAGAATAAACTCTGAAAATGTATGACGGGGAGCGTTGACTGTCATCTCTATGTGGCTTTTATTCCCACGCTAGGGCGCTTAAGCACCTGCCCCTTTTGCTCCTTGCTCCCAAATACCCTTTTGGTCAATTTTTATTTTTATTTTTTTTGGTATTATTATTTCCTAAGCCCTCTTCTGACACATAACATGTACTAAAATTATTAGTTTTTTTGTTGGGGTTTTGTTGTACAACATAAGCCGGTCACCTTGTTACCTTTGACCTTTTGCCTGTGACGCAATTGCCTCTCGCAGAGTGAGATAAAGCGGCTAACTGCGATGCTCAACGTAGGGAACGTTCCAGATTACAGAACAGTTTTTGGTAAATAAAAAAAAAAAAAGTTTTTGGTGAATAAAGTGGAGTAGACTTGCTACTTGTCAGTATCGTTTCTGCTTCAGCACAGAGTAGCGGTTTAAGCAGAGAGGCCTCTGCGTCTGCCTTTCTCCAAAAGACACAATCTAATTTGTAATCCCGCTCAGTAGAGCGGGATAGTGATAGGTGCACTTAATTTTATTGTCATGTAGCATGGGGTACTGGTTTTGATTTGGTCTTGGGTTCGGTGGTCTAGACTACAACTCTGCTACGTGGCTCCTTGGTTCCATGTCCTCCTCTGCTAGTTAGATTTCTTTCAAAATAAATGTGTGTCAAAAAAAGTGAAGTTCATGTTATGTTAGGACAGGAGATAAGATGTTTCCATCCCTGAAATTATGATGCATAGAATCACATATCTAAGTCTAAACTATGTTACAGAGTAAACTCAATAAAAACAGGCTTTATCTGTGGCATTGTTCATTAAAATGGCACATTACTGATGTATTAAAATTAAATACGATTGGTACACTTAATGATAGTAGTGATTAGGCAATGCATTCAGCGAGTACTTTTACTTTTAATACTTAAGTATTTTTAAAAGCCAGTACTTTTTTACTTTTACTTAAGTAAAATGTTAATGTGGTACTTTGACTTTTACTTAAGTACATTTTTGTCTGTGTATTTGTACTTTTACTTAAGTAAATTTTTTGAGTACTTTCTCCACCACTGACAGCAGTCATTCTTCAGTATTGCTTATGCAATAGGGGGAACATCGCCTGTCCAAAACCGATCATCTCCATAATGGATATATGTCCAATGTTCTAATTTTCTTTGCTGCATAATGTACATTTCATTTATTCTAGCGTTAGGTAAATGTATCTTGAAGGAGAATAGCACTTTAAAAAAGGACATTAATTTAGAATTAAAACTAACTCACCCTGAATTACCATAATAGATATCGATGTATGTAACAAAAGTGTCATTAATGAAGGGGAAAAAACTCAACTCAGACTTTAAGTTCAGGGTCTGTTTCGGAGAGTATGCAGTTAAATTTTTTCGCCAATTATTCAATGAAAAACTAACCTCAGTTAAGTAAAATAAAATTGTAATCAAAACTTTTGGAATTGTAATGATTTCTTTTTTTAAAACAAAAAGTTTTGTTAAACATTTTTTTATTTTTATTAAATAACTCATTTTTGTCTTGTGAACTTAAAACGTTATTTGCCAAACATAAACTTTTATTTGCACACATCCGAAATCTTTTGTTGCGATTTTGGGCCCTGCCCACGATGACATATCACAAGCAAAACTTTGAGTCATAAACAAAAACATAGAATAGCAAGAAAAGATTTATGACAAGCGCAAACAAGTTTGCTTTGCAAAAAAAAATTTCACTTCAAGAGACAAAACTGTGTGATTTTAATTTTTTAAAATGTTTTTTTTAAGCAAAACTCAGTAGGCTTTTCTCATGGTGACATGCATTAACAATTCAATGTTTGCTTTTGTTTTTTTTCTTCTTTCTGCAGTTCCACGTTAAAGTTTGATGCAGCTCTGCTTTCCTGAATGGACCATCTTCATCTCCACTGCAAGTGTAGCAAACAGGCAGCTCTTTTTTTTTTATAGATAACATTGTGCCCATTTTTATAGTTTTAATAGTGTAATTCTGTAAAGACAAAATATGTCTGGTGGTCTAGCTCTGATTTACATATCTTGCTAAATTGCTGGTTTGAGTATTGCAATACTTTCCTATAACAAAATAGACCTGCAGAAAGAAATTACTAATAAAATATTAGTAATTTGTATGCTTTATATAGAGATTTTCCTTAGCTTTGATTGTACATGCCACAATCTTGTAATTTATCATTGTTTATTAAACTCTGAAAGCTGTGTGGCTTTGTTAATATTCTGTCCTAGAATGCGGTTAGATGTGGCCTTTTTCCTTTTGAGCACCTGCCCCTTTAGTGGTCTCTGCACGGCCCTGATGACTTGGGCAGCTTACTACTGTATATAAAGTACTCGTGGACAATTTTTTTTTATCATTACACATACACATTTGTAGAATACGGAACAAATCGCGTCCCGTAATGTTTATTCATGGCTGTTTTCACATTTATTGCGTTGTTCATATTAGTCTCGATATTTTCAGTTTTCTGGAGCGCAACGCGAAGCTCGTAGTCATCCGCAGGTAATATGAATGACGTCAAGCTTCTTCACAAAGACACAGCGGACGGATCATCCAGGAAATGATGGACAGGGAGAGCCTGACTAAAACTAACTGGATGTCAGACAAATTCTGGGTTTTATGTCTGCTTATTTGCAAGGCCAAAAACCGCAACCCGCACCTCATTAAATCTGCAAGCGACTTTAGAAAAAAAAAAAAAACAACAAACATGCCCAAAGCTGCTTATAATAATGGGACTTGGCGAGTGAAACTCAAAATAGTTCCTGTATTATCAGCAACAAAATGCGCATCTCCCTCCTCCCTCCATTGTTTATGTTTCTGTCGCTGTTGATAACTGTTGCGTAGAAACGGTAGTCACTCCCTAAGATGCGTAGAAGAAATAAAATTAAATGACAAAAGAAAATATACTGCTCAAAAAAATAAAGGGAACACTTCAGTGTTCACTTAAATGTTAAAGTGTTCCCTTTATTTTTTTGAGCAGTGTAGTTACGCACAGTAACGCAAAGAGATTTCGATAAGTAACTGTAGTCTGACTACTGTATTTGAAATAGCAATGCTTTAGATTACTCGTTACTGAAAAAAGTGGTCCGACGTCAGTAACGCGTTACTAAGTACATTACTAAGTAACGCGTTACTGACATCACTGTTTATGACTAGAAAGCATCTCCATTATGTTAGTGGGCAACCAACCTATACACGATTCCTCTGTTTAGAATAAACGTCCACTATTTATTCTAATAAATAGAATATTATTAAAATAGATTTATTATTATTCATTTAATAATAAATAGAATATTATTAAAATATTCTATTTATTCCCCAGCCACTGCAAAGGACTCTCTGGGACGTTGTCTGCCTTTAAATCCTGGCTGAAAGCTTTGCTGTACAAACAAGCATTTACACTTGGATTTCTTTATTTTGGAATTTTTTCTTTAAAATTTATTTAAAATTTTTGTGAGATGACCTTATGTGCCATAAAAACACCTTTTAAATAAAATATATAATAATTATTATTTTAAATACTGATACAAGCAAGGACTGTTGCCTTGCTTCACATGGTGGCAGCCTTCCGCGGATTTATAGTAATTTACATATGTGACAGGGCGGACAAGCAGCTGCACTCCATTTCCCACTAATTGGAATTTATAAAAGAAAAGTGTGTGTGTATGCAACGCTTTATACATCTGAATTTTTTTGTGCGCCACACTTTTCTAAATTTGTCCGCAAGACAATTTTTTTGTTTGAAAACTGCACACTCTTTCATGCATGAGACCCCTGCAGCGTCAGTAAGTTGATTCAGATGTACAGACCTGCACAGTTCCTCCTTTGACTGAACAGCGTTGGCCTTCAGTTCCTCCTTCTCCTGCTTACTCTGCTGCTGAAGTAGTTCCACATGCCGAGTTAGAGCCTCGTTCTCCTGCTGCAGCTCAGAGACATGGCTTCCTGACAGCAGGAGGGACATCCATCAAAAGTCAAAAGCAGACTGACCTCACTGCCTCATTAAAGTAAAAGATCAGTTAGCTTATGTTGCCCTGCGATGGACTGGCGACCTGTCCAGGGTGACCCTGCCTCTCGCCCGTTTCACGACCACACTAGGGATAAGCATGTTGAAAATGGATGAATCAATGAAATAATTAATTTTGTAATCAATTAATAGTTAACCCCTTAACCCACACCGGTACGCCCGGTGCTGTTTTTCCGGGGCTGAGATTTAAGTGTTTAAACTCTGCCGGTGTCCATTATGACACTTTTATTGGGCAGTCTAGAGCCCCCCCTTTTGATTGACACAGCATTCGACCAATAATGTTAGGAAAGGCTTTTTCCGAGCCAAAAACATCCAGAGCGACTTGAGCTCGTTTTGACATGCCAGTATTATTTTTCTGGAATATTTCTGACTGGTCAACTCAGAAACTAAATCTTAAGCCACCAATGTGTAGCCAACACCTGTCCTGTCATAAGGATACAAGGCATTTAGGGGTTTATTTTGACATGAATCCACAAGCTGCATGCGTAACCACGCACAATATATGCCTCTTTGCTGTGTCAAAGTCACAGTCAAAGTCTGTGCACCCTCATGTGCTTACAGGACTAGCGTATCGTTAGAAGGGGACAGCGGGGGAGCAAAGAAGGAGAGGATACGGGGGAGGGGGCACGCGCAAAGGAGAGAAGTTGAGAGGGAGGCTAGTTTGGCTTCTATAGTCTAGTAGGACTATATGAAATGATGCAGAGCAGACCTGTGAACACAGAGGGCTGGTAAGTCTTCTCATACTGAGGTGCAGGAAATCTTCCTGCCTGTGTGCTATCTGCTGCAGCAGCAGATTCCTGGGCTCTGCTCAATGCTGAATGGCTCTCTGATTGCTGGCGAGGCATAGTCAGCATGCTCCTGCGCTCCCTCTGCAGCCTCTCTACGGTCCGGCTCAGCTCCTGAATGCTGCGGCTCTTAGTGGCCAGCTCCTGGTTCAGCCACTCGATCCGGCCTCCAAATGCCGCCTCAGCTTGGTGCTGGTGTCGCCCTGGACTCGGCTGTGCCTGGACGGGGAACAAGTTTATATGCAAAAGTATTCATCCCCATTGCAAACTCCCCACAGATCTGGGAGAAGTTAGTTAGTTTATTAATCACTGAAGGGATTACGATGGATCAATTTAATGCATTACAATACAATCTACATTACAATAATAAAGATCTGCTGCTGTTGTATCAACCTCCCAGACCTTTCAGGTTTTCTGGTTCTGGTCTGAATCCAGAACCAAACATGGAGAAGATCTGTTATATGATTTCATGAAAGACTTCATAATAGTTCAAAGGCACCGAAAGGCTGTTTCACCATAGATCTATATTAATAAAGTAAATATTCTATACAATTCTGACATATTTTTGCTTGATAATTTTGATGATACCATTTGGCAAAATGTAGTGTTTACAGGTCCTTCTCAAAAAATTTGCATATTGTGATAATTATTTTCCATAATGTAATGATAAAAATTAAACGGTCATATATTTTAGATTCATTGCACACCAACTGAAATATTACAGGTCTATTGTTGTTTTAATACTGATGATTTTGGCATACAGCTGATGAAAACCCCAAATCCCTATCTGAAAAAATGTGCATATTTCATCCGACCAATAAAAGAAAAGTGTTTTAATACCAAAAAAGTCAACCTTCAAATAATTATGTTATAATAATTATGCACTCAATATTTGCTCGGGAATCCTTTTGCAGAAATGACTGCTTCAATGCGGCATGGAGGCAATCAGCCTGTGGCTCTGCTGAGATGTTATGGAGGCCCCAGGATGCTTCGATAGCGGCTTTAAGCTCATCCAGAGTGTTGGGTCTTGCGTCTCTCAACTTTCTCTTCACAATATCCCACAGATTCTCTATGGGGTTCAGGTCAGGAGAGTTGGAAGGCCAATTGAGCACAGTAATACCAGTATACCAGTGGTTTTGGCACTGTGAGCAGGTGCCAGGACGTGCTGAAAAATGAAATCTTCATCTCCATAAAGCTTTTCACCAGATGGAAGCATGAAGTGCTCCATCTGGAGCACTTCATGCTTCTCCTGATAGCTCTGCCCTGCCCTTGATAAAACACAGTGGACTAACACCAGCAGCTGACATGGCTCCCCAGACCATCACTGACTGTGGGTACTTGACACTGCATCTGGCATTTTGGCATTTCCTTCTCCCCAGTCTTCCTCCAGACTCTGGCACCTTGATTTCCGAATGACATGCAAAATTTGCTTTCATCCGAAAAAAGTACTTTGGACCACTGACCAACAGTCCAGTGCCGCTTCTCTGTAGCCCAGGTCAGGTGCTTCTGCCGCTGTTTCTGGTTCAAAAGTGGCTTGACCTGGGGAATGCGGCACCTGTAGCCCATTTCCTGCACACGCCTTTGCACGGTGGCTCTGGATGTTTCTACTCCAGACTCAGTCCAATGCTTCCGCAAGTCCCCCAAGGTCTGGAATCGGTCCTTCTCCACAATCCTCCTCAGGGTCTTGTCACCTCTTCTCTTTGTGCAGTGTTTTCTGCCACACTTTTTCCTTCCCACAGACTTCCCACTGTCAGGATGTGTTTTCTTGTTTGGAGCTATAGTATCATCAGACATTCAGTTGAAATTGAATCCAAGTATGTATACACAAATAATACATGCCGATTTCTTTTGGGAAATATGAGTCTCTCTTTGTCTTGGGTATAATAATTAAATAGCATTCGACCTAAAGTCATTTTAATCAACTTTTTACCTTTCTCTAACATAGAAAGTACTCTTGAATCTTTGGTTCTGTTTCTTTTTGTTTCTCTCCTCTATCTTCTCAAACCTCCAGTTGGTCATGGCTGATCACTGGCTTTGATACATCACTCTGGGAACAGCCTATTCGTTCAGAAATTTCTTTCTGTGTCTTACCCTTACTGAGGGTGTCAACGATGGCCTTCTAGACAGCAGTCAGGCCGACAGTCTTACCCATGATTGCGGTTTTGAATAATGAATCAGTCTGGGAGTTTTTAAAAGCCTTCCTGAGGCTTTTAAAAACCTTTTGCAGGTGTTTAGAGTGACTTTGTTGATTCAGATGATTAGGTTAATTGCTCGTTCAGAGAACCTTTTCGGGATATGCTAATTTTTTGAGATAGGAATTTTGGGTTTTCATGAGCTGTATGCCAAAATCATCAGTATTAAAACAATAAAAGACCTAAATATTTCAGTTGATGTACAATGAATCTAAAATATATGACAGCTTAATTTTTATCATTACATTATGGAAAATAATGAACTTTATCACAATATGCACATTTTTTGAGAAGGACCTGTATTGCATAACCAATAACTGCATGATGTCATTGTTGGCCCTGTTGCTGAAGTGTGAAGCAGCATAGCTGACTGCTTTTCTTCAGCTTCAGTCATTCAGGCTGACCTTGTGTTTGAGCTGCTGCTGAAGAGACTCTATCTGGTCCTGCAAACGTTTGCCTTTCTGCTGGTGCCTGTCATGGACCCGCCGCAGCTCCTCTTCCAGAACCTGACATTTACACATCCATGCATCTGACCCCACCTCCGCCACTGCTGCGGGCGGCTGTCTTTGTTCCAGCTGCTGCTCCAGTTCACATATCTGTTGCTCGTAGCGCAGCTACAGAACACAACACACAAATACTCAGCAAGTGCCGGTCCTTTTCCTGACAAATTTCTTGCATCAAACCAATAATTTTCTTTTTATGTTATTTGTTGTGATGAATGTAAATGAGCCAATCAAGAGTGTAATTTTTTTGTATAAATAAAGAATTATATAGAAGCATCTAAACGCGACAGAGGTAGGTGTCATAGATTTTTTCATGTTGCAGCTGCAGCTGTGACCTTGATCTGGTGGAACTGTTGCTCTATGGCTCTCAGGGTTCGCTTGGCCTCTTCATCGTGACTTTCCAGCTCAGATTCCAGCCGCTGAATCCTGCGCTCCAGCAGAACGTTAACTGTGTTGGGGGGGTGCGTCCCGCTGGAGGTGGCCTTCTCCCCACCAGCAGCTGTGGCTGCAGCATAGATGAGGGCTGGTAGCGAGTTTGGGTTCCTGCTTCTCAGGATCTGCTCTAATTCCTTCACCTGGTGAGCACAGGAGCTGTTAGTTGTACTGCAGATGCACAAAGGTGAGTTGGCTAGTCTGATGAATGTGTTTTGTCTGGAGGAACCTGCTGCTGCAGATCCTGCATTCTCTTTGTGTCTGCAGGTCTGTCTCTGGCCTTCCTCTGCACATCGCTGCTTCTTTTGCCTACTTCCCTCTTCAGGTTTTCCACCTGGAACAGAAACAAGCTGCTAGTCACTGCCTGCAATGCTAGACTGGAGTTGACATTCTGTAAATGTGACTTGAGTTGTAGCTAATAGAACAGTTTAGTTTTGTTTAAATGGTTAATTTGAACAGTTCTTTTCAGCTATTGCAGCTATAACAATTCTTGAAGGTCACAATCCAGAGAAATTATCCATTAAACCTAGAGTATTTCCATGAAGGTTCTGCCTTTAAAATAACTCTCTTCACTACTTTTTCTTTGTTAATTTAAGAGATTTTTCAAACTCTTTCCTCCGCAGACGAGTTTAAGACCTCAGTCTGTGCCACCAACCAAACTATTTCAATGACCTCTACCATTCCCGAAAGGTCAAATATCCTCCAGACTTACACCAGAAGTTGACTAATGGTTACAAAAAGAAGAACATCAGTGGGAGAATTAATTCCAATTCAATTTTCAATTCAGTTTATTTACTGATTCACAACAGTCATGTGCCAAGAACTATATAAAAAAGGCCATTCAGTCCAATCACACATACATCCCAAATGAACTTGATGTGTCAAATAACACATCAAGTTCAGCTCATTATTCATAGTTTATAAAAGTTTCTGTTTAAAGAAGCCCAGCAGAAAACTGAGTCACTGAGTGAATGCTTCATGAGGAGCATTCCGTCCTGAAGCATATGGCAACAGTACAATCCCTTCTGTTGTCTCATTGACTTTACAGTAATTCCTCATACTCAGCGATCATGTAGCAACAGAAAAAAAACGTGTCTAGCATGAAGAAACCTCCTGCAGAATCAGAACCTGGCTGATCACTGGTCATGGCCAGGAGAGAAACAAAAAGAAACAGAACCAAAGATTCAAGAGTACTTTCTATGCTAGAGAAAGGTAAAAAGTTAATTAAAATGACTTTAGGTCGAATGCCATCTAATTATTATACCCAAGACAAAGAGAGACTCATATTTCCCAAAAGAAATCGGCATGCAGTCATATGTATTATTTGTGTATACATACTTGGATTCAATTTCAACTGAATGTCTGATGATACTATAACTCCAAACAAGAAAACACATCCTGACAGTTTGAACATAGTCTTTATGAGGAGACACATCTGCAGGGAAGAAGTCCATCCGAGTCTCAGCTCAGACACAAACACCTTTTTATCTCCATGAAACCTTATATTTGCTGCTGCCAAACTAAAGACAAAATCCATCTTCAGTTTGTTCTTCATTCCATAAACATGCAGCATCAGGGAGAATCCCCACCTGTTCTTTGAGTTGGAGTATCTCAGCTGTTGCTGCTTTTAACCGGCCAGCATCTCTGTCCAGCAGCTCCTGGTTCTCTGCAAACCACTGTAGCTTGTTCTTGAGAGCGGCCACCTCCTCCCTGTGCTGCTGCTGCAGGTCCTGCAGCTCAGATATCTCATCTCCCCCTGAAACACATCAAACCAGCAGTCTGTCTGGAAGGACTCTCAGCTCCAGGAGACCCAGGGTGTGAGTCAGGTGATGTAGACGTTCATCATGTAAACAAGTTTAGGACTAATACAAAGTCCAGCCATGAGCTGCTGTGACCTGAGGTAGAGAAGGTCTGCGCTTTGGCCAGCTGCTGCTCTTGTTTCATCAGCTGCAGCTCCACCTGCAGGGACTGATTCTCCTGCTCCAGCCTGCTGTTCTCCTCACACAGCCTGGCCTCGTTCTGCTGCACACACACGCACGCACACATTATAATATGGAAGATGACTGGGACCAGCACCATAGAAACACTTTATCCACAACGTTAGAAACCTGGCAGGTGTTGATTTGAGCCAACAAGTCAGAGATGCGTTTAGTGTGATCCATGGCGCACACGTTGCTCACAGGCCTGGAGCTTCTTCTCAGCTGCTCCCTGATGAAGATGGAAATCACAAACATTTTTGTGAGAAAAAACATTTGACAGAAATAAAAGAGATAAAGCCCTCACAGCTCACTGCTCTGCTGAGCAAAGTTACCTTGTGACAGCCAGCTGGCTGAGCAGCCCCTGGTTCTCGTTAAACATGGCCTCCTGATTGGCTTTACTCCTGCTCTGCTCAGCCTTCATCTCTACATACAGCTTCTCATTCTCCTGTAAGACACATTTAGTTTTACTGCACACTGGATAGGCCACTCCAGAACCTTAATATGGTTCTTATGGAGCCACTCCGAAGGACATCATATCCTGGCTGTGTTGTTCAGGTCATTGTCATGTTGGAAGATCCAGCCACGACCCACCCTCAATGCTCTAACTGTGGGAAGGAGGTTGTTCCCCAAATTCTCGCAATACATGGCACCGGTCATCCCCTCCTTAATACAGTGCAGTCGTCCTGTCACATGTGCAGAAAAACACCCCCAAACTTCCCCAAAGCATGATGCTTCCACCCCGAAGCTTCACAGTGAAAATTTCAGACCCCTCTTCATCCTCTAAACCAGGGGTGTCAAACTCCAGTCCTCAAGGGCCGCTGTCCTGCAGTTTTTATATGTGCCACAGATACAAAACACTGGAATGAAATGGCTTAATTACCTCCTTCTTGTGTAGGTACGTTTTCCAGAGCCTTGCTAATGACCTAATTATTCTATTCAGGTGTGGTGCAGCAGAGGCAGATCTGAAAGTTGCAGGGTAGCGGCCCTCCAGGACTGGAGTTTGACACATGTGCTCTAAACACAGAGTGGAATTAATGGTGCATTCATATCAAAAGTGTTACGTGCATCAAAAATGAGTCTGACACTTCAAGTTCGACGCATGTGCACTTTGAATGCAGACGCTTGAAATTTTGTTCTACACCAAGCATTTTGCGCGCCCTCGACATGCCTCGAGTCTATGTGGAGTAGATTTATTGATTTATTTGAATGTAAGTTCAAAGTCTATGTGGAGTCTATGTGGAGTCTACTGAACGTAAGTTCAAAGTCTATGTGGAGGCATGTCGAGGGCATGTCAGACACGTCAGCTCTAGTCATTGTTTTCTGTTGAACGCTCTTGATGCTTCAAACACTCAAAATGCTCCAAACTGTTCAAATCTCGCCTTGCTAGACGCTCGAAACGCACCACAATGGTCCTCAATGCACCTCCACTTACACTTTGAATTTAAACCAGATGCGCCTGACGCTCCAAACACTTTTGGTGCGCATGCACCTTAAGATCAAAAAGTTCTATTTTGGTCTCATCTGACCAAAATTTCTTCCATGACTCCTTTTGATCATCCAAATGGTCATGGGTAGGTCTGTCACAATAACAAATTTTCCTGGATGATGCATTGTCCCAGAGGTTTTTGCAATAAATGATAATATTGTTGTTTTGAGACCGTTTTCAACTACTAATGGTAATGACAAAAGAATGCAAGAACACAAGAAAACAACAGAAACAACAAATAAAATAAATTATGAAATCATCCCGTTTTTGGTAGAAAGAGGGAAAAAGAGAAAGCAATAAATCATGCCAATGGAAATTATTGAGCTTGTTTTAATTTATCGTATGATTAATTTATTGATTATTGTGACAGGCCTTGTCATGGACAAACTTAAGACGGGCATAGACGTGTGCTAATTTAAGCAGGTGAACCTTCCGTGACATGCATGATTTTAAACCATGAGCTCTTGGTGTATTACCCACAGTAACTTTGGAAACAGTGGTGCCAGCTCTTTTCACGTCATTGACCAGCTCCTCCCATGTAGTCCTGGGCTGATTCCTCACCTTCCTTAGGTGATACACCACGAGGTGACATCTTGCATGGAACCCCAATCCAAGGGAGATTGACAATCATGTTTAGCTTCTTCCATTTTCTAATAATTTCTCCAACAGTTGATCTTTTTTTAGCAAGCTGCTTGTCAATTGCCCCGTAGCCCTTTCTAGCCTTGTGGTGGTCTTCAATTTAGTCTCTTGTGTCTTTGGACAGCTCTTTGGTCTTAGCCTTGTTAGTAGTTGGAGTCTTACTGATTGCATGTAGTGGACAGGAGTCTTTATGCAGCTAACAACCTAAACAGGGGCTTCTAATTTAGAATAATAAGTGAAGAGGAGGTGGACTTTTTAGAGGCAGACTAACAGGTCTTTGAAGGCCAGAATTTTTGCTGATTGGCAAGTGTCCAAATACTTATTTGCAGCAGCAACACATAAATAAATTCTTTAAAAAAGAATCTTACATTGTGATTTCCGAATTCTTTTTTTTTTTTTTAGATTACGTCTCTCACAGTGGACTTAAGATGAAAATGTCAGACCCCTCCATGATTTCTAAGTGGAAGAATTTGCAAAGTCGAAGGGTGTTCAAATACTTATTTTTCTCACTGTAACAGCAAAAACCTCTGAGTATTGACTGCAGCGCCTGTAGAGAGGTCTGCTTGGACTAGGACCATGAGTGGTGGGAATGTGATGTGCTTCAGTGACAGACTTCTTTCATCATTTCATAATTTGAATTGTATATGCCTGGATTTATTATGTCTGCCTCCTTCTGGTGCAGAATTATAATGCATGTCTCATGTCAATAAAAAGTAGATGAAATGTGACCTGTGTTCAGACTGCAGACTAAATGTGTTTTTTATTCCCTTTTTGGTCTACATGACACAGAGATAGAGAAGTGGTTGACTAAACCCGTGTATGAGGAAAGGGAATTAAAAACTAAATGAGAATCAAGCCCAGGTTAAGAACAGACATTAGGACATGTTCAGGAGGAATGGTTAGGAACAGACCTGCTGGTAACCTTTGATGAGCATCTCCTGCTCTTTCATTTCTTTCTCTATTAGCTGGATTTTGTCCTCAGTGGCAGGATCTGCAGTCTCCAGCCATCTCCTCTGATTGGCTTCCTCTGCACTGCGCAGCTGAGTGGAACAAAGCAAACATTCACAATTGCATGGGAATAAATGGGCATTGAATATCACAACAGTCCTGACTATGTTCATTTCCTCACTCTGTGTGTTTGGAAACTGGTTTCCATGAATAAAAACCTAGCTGGATGCTTTTAACTGCAAAGCGTCTGCCAACACTGTCATTATAACCCAGATCCTGTGTGTGTGGGGGTGGGGTGGGGTGTGTGTGTGTGTGTGTGTGTGTGCGTGCGTGCGTGCGTGTGTGAGTGTGTGTTTTGGTTGGCCACTCTGATTGAATGAACAATTATGTCATTATGAATTATGTAAACTGGTATTTATGTGTAAGCTGGTGAGTGCAGGTGAATACATAGAGGAATGTTTCTGTTAGAAACTATGTATTCTAATGCGAAGTGTGTTTTGCACCTTGCTCTGCAGCAGGTAGTTCTGTTGTCTCAGTGAGTTGACGTGCTCAGCATCATCCTTCATCATCTGCAGCTCCTTTTCCTTGTGGGCCAGCTGTGCTCTTAATGCCTCAATCGCAGAACTGTCCTGGATCGTTTGGAAGTCAGAACACTAACTGAACAAACTCAACACAGGCAGCATAAACCTGAGGTAAGCAGCAGATCCAGCCCAGACTGACTGATTTTGTGTCATGTACACACCATGGCCTAACTGTACTGATGAGTTCAGGTGAATACATAGAATACATGATATTCACTGTGGTGAATTGTTGTCTTACTGCGAACTGAGGATGGGCTTGTGTACAGCTACAGTCCTGAGGCACAGCATGACGGAGACTGCTGGTGTGTATCTGCTGCTCGAGAACAGCCACCAGGGACTGAACGGACGCCACCAGCTCACTGCTCACCCTCACACCTGTCTCTGCTGGCCATACACACCCTGTGTCCACAAATACAGCCAACAGTTTCATTAAAAAACAAACATATCGTTGAGATGTTCAGGGACAACAGTGACCTGCAGCACCTCCGCTATCTTGTTCTTGTTTTTTTGTGGATTTGTTTGTTGAGAGGGGGGTTTTGGGTGTGGGAGCAGCTTTGCTCATCTTCCCAGCTGCCTTGCTGTCCCCGAACCTGCCTCTGGACGGAGTGAGAGGAAGCTTCCTTTCAGACAGCATGCAGGAAAGGAACACAGAGGAGCCCTTGGATGTCTGTGAAGAGGGGTGTATAAGCAAACTGAATTTCAATACGTGCAAGCGTTTGTGTATGTGTGTCTGCTTTTCAGAGTTTAGCCTTTCTCACAGTTTTTTTTTTTGTGTTGCCAACCAGTGACAGAGTTTGGGGAAAATGTTTATTCTGTTCCTGCATCAGTCCTTCCACTTCCTTCTTGATACTGGAGGTCAGGTCAAGGTTGGGTGGTTCTGTGGTTCTAGAGTAGCTCTGTCCAGGCTGCTCCAGGTCCAGCTCTGACGGAGTCACACGTGGGAACATCCTCAGTTCCTGACTGTAATCAGTTCATCAGATAGAAATGGCCATCATCGCTGATTAGATAAAAGTACAGTAAATACAGTTCCTAGACAGCTGCTTCATATTTTTCAGTTGGTAATTAGTGTGTTTATATACTGCCACTTCCATCCATCCATCCATTTTCTATACACCCTTGTCCCTTAGTGGGGTTGGGAGGTGCTGGTGCCTATCTCCAGCTAATGTTCCAGGCGAGAGGCGGGGTACACCCTAGACATGTCGCCAGTCTGTCGCAGGGCAACACAGAGACAGACAGGACAACCAACCATGCACTCTCACACCTAGGGAGAATTTAGAGAGACCAATTAACCTGACAGCAGTGGCGCAAAACGCGGGTATGCAGGGTATGCAACGCATAGGGGCACAGCACCAGAGGGGGCGCCAAAACCCCGTCTGGAGGGGGGCGGCGTGCCGATGATGTTTTCCCATACACTTCAGCGCGCCTTACGCTCCTTCACCTCGCGCACGTCACGACGTAAATGTAGCGAGTTTGAGTTTGGGGTGGAGGGGCGCCGATCTCTGTTTTCGCATCCACCTGAATAATGTGTAGTTGCGCCACTGCCTGACAGTCATGTTTTTGGACAGTGAGAGGAAACCGGAGTACCCAGAGAGTATCCACCATGCACAGGGAGAACATGCAAACTCCATGCAGAAAGACCCCAGGCCAGGAATCAAACCCAGAACTTTCTTACTGTAAGGCAACAGCTCTACCAACTGCGCCACTGTGAAGCCTGCTGCCACTTCTATAACTATTAATTGATCGTTTCATGAAATTAAAGCATATAACCTGATGCATGTGTATTAAATCTCCTATATTGTTTGAAAGGGAGATTACAAACTCCTTTAAGATTGTTTAATACTTGTGTATTTACATAGTTACACCTAAAATGGTTTATGCAGTTCAATAATCAAGCAGCATTGCTCGTGAGGCTGACTCTTCTTTCTTTCTTAGTCGACATCAATAATAACGGGACTACATTATGCTTTATAATGCATCATGACTGTAGTTCGTATTGTGTGGTAACTGTTTAATGTTTGAATGCAGAAGTCCATGGATCTAACCTGACAGGCAGAGTAAAGCCTCTGGTGTGGTCTTCTGCTCGTATAGGCCTCATCAGCTCCTCTGCTGTGGGCAAATCTGAAGAATCCAAACAGATACATCACAGAGACATCACAGCCTGGCCATTTCTAACTATCTCCTTAATCAAGAGAATTCTGACGACTGCTGTGGAAAATGCTAATCAAAAATAAGAACATGTGCATTTTTATTTTACTGCAGAAAGTATGAGACGAAAATTTCAGATTAGACAGCTTAATTTTAATTGTAAACTTGCAACTCCAAAGTGGGACAAATTCCAGAAAGTCGACTCAGACACTATTAGGGGGAATGTGGAACAATTATGTCTGGAGGACAATTTCCACTGTTCTCCAGTGGAAATTGTGTGTCCTCCAGACATCTTGTGATGTCTGGAGGACACACAATTCAGGAGATGTCCTCCTGGAGGACATCAGGAGATGTCCTCCAGTCCTTCAAAAAGCCTTGCACCCAAAATGGTCATTTAATAGCTTATAGAATCACATGCATAATGGTGTATTATGGGAAACATCTAACCAAGAACTAAATGTACATTCAAAAAAATGTAAATGTGCAATGAGTTAATTATAATTGTCAAGAGGACATCTGTTAAGAACCCTGACTGAGGCAAAAAAGTACTAGAATACTTTAACATGGGATCTAAGGAGAATCCTTTTGGTACAAAGATGACAGTCCCACATCCTGAGCTACAGATGTGAAATATATTGGCTTAAACTGTGATAAAAAAGAAAAAAATCAGCTGAAAGTTCATGTGAGAAGTGGTGTCTGACCTGAGTCGTTGGTAGAAAAAGGCTGTAGAGACTGCTGAGCATGCTGAGGAAGAGACAGTGGAGAGACTGGCCTGTCGGTCCTCCCTTCATCCTCTAGAGGGAGACAGCGGTGACCATCGCAGCCCTTCACAGAGGGAATCTGTCTGTATGCTTCCTGAAGATCCTCCACCTCTGACCCTCCTCTCTGTGCATATAACTGACCTGCACAGAAAGCACATTTAGATAGACTACACAGCATTACTGATATACCAATCATAATCATAACATAAAGTGTCTGAGAACAAATCAGAAAGAAATTAGAATGTTTCCCCCATTATCTCCATACTATATTACTATTCTCTATAACTATATTTTTGTGCACAAAGCACAAAAATATAGTTACAGGAAATTTTCTTAACTAAGAAAATATGAAAAAGCATTTCCTCCATTTTAAGAGTTGACTTCATGGAGTAGTTAATCATTGGAACTACTTCTCAGTGCACTCCTCCATAGGAACAGCTGTTAACGATGTAATGAGATGCATTGCTGTGATGATGTGCTGAAAGCAGAGTGTCAGAATGAGCAGGGACTTCTTAAAGAGACAGATGCTCAATTTCAGGGCGTCAAATTTATTTAAATCATGTTTGATATATGCAGCATTTTCATAACAACTCAAGGTAACAGTTTATGCTACAAAATGGTACTACATGTCTGGAAAATAAATAATATTGCCCCTTTAAGAAAACTGTTTATGAAAGTGTACAATTAAGTTGAGTTGAGGACTGTCAGGCACTCACTCAGCTGCTCTGGTCTGATGGGATGCTGACTCCTCAGCATCCCATCAGACTTGCTGGTTGTGGCTACAGTGAGCGTGGCTACAGTCAGCTGTTTGCTAGTTAGAAGAAAACATTGCAGTCAAGCGAGGAAACCAGGGCTGGACACCAGTTCTCTCGTCAGTCAGAGTGTGGCTCAATATTCAGAGGTTTTAGAGATTTCTACATTGCTATTATTAATATACTTAAATAAAATAACTTTTTTTTTTTAGATGACATGCCTATGTTACACTACCTCTATGACAACACTGTCTCAGTGGCATCCTTCCCACTCTGGATTACCAGAGTAATCCAGAGAGTTATAGAGAAAAACTGAGAGAAATGTTGGTGAAATAACCAACATTTCTGCAACGTAATGCAACGTTTTGCTGCATTATGTGTTAGGTGGTTTTTAACACAGAAAAGCTTCAGTACCAGGATGGGACCAGTTTGACTCAACTCAACGTTTTCCTGCATTGAACTACATACTCTGGCTCCAAAGATTGACCATACTTGGGAGCATTCTTCCCTAGTATTATCTGACATGTGAATACATGTCAGATATAACTGGTAAAAAGATCCTGGAAATGGGCCAGCTGTTGAACATTTAGTCACACCTAAGCAGTGAAATATTCATTCCCCTACCTCTCGCAAGAGCTGTGGACAATTTAGAGTTCTGTGAAAGAGAAAGAAATGATGATTAACCCAAACAAATGAAAAGAAATGCAGAAGTACTAAACCAAGGACTTATTAGTGTACTATGATTATTCCAGCAAGTCTTGCAGATGCATTTTCATGACAGAATTTTAACAATTCTAGCCAATTGCTGGTCAATAAAACAATGACAATATCTAACCTAGCAAAAACAGAAAAATAGCAATGATCAAGGTAGACTTTTTTTTATTCAATAAGGCAGATGATACACACAGTATACCAGGCAGTATGTTAGGCAAGTATTAGAAGAGATTGCAACAAGTAGTGGAAACTAATTATTCTTCTTTCAGTTTCTGTTCATACAGATACTATTGAGCTCAACTTGATAATATGGAAACTTATAGTGGATAATTGTGGAAAAAGAGAAAAAAAACCCTGAAATGTTTTGGTCTCTATCACCTGGCTCTATTACAGCTTATGTATTCACGTGCATAACTTGCACAACTATTTTAGACAGTACACTTTAATTTGTTGAAATGTTTGCATGATACACGAGATACACAATGACGATAAAAGCAACACTGTATTGGCTGCTGCAGCTCCCTGTCTGTCATTTGACAGATACACCTAAGCAGTGTGCCTGTGAAATGACACACTGCTGAGGTGATATTTCACCACTGATCTGAAATATTAGTACAAAAATACTACAATGATCAAAGCAAAGAAAAAGAGGACACTCTTGGATATTGCTCTCACATGATTAACCAGAACCAAACTAAAACAACTACCGAGCCAAATTTTCAACATTTTACATCAAATCCCTTTTCCCCCCCCAGATTTTCGATGTAAGGACAGTTTGTTTGAGATGTCCAACTAGTTGAGACAAGACAAATGTCACAGTCAAACTGGTGCGTCAGAAAGTGTAGTGGTGATCAAATCTTGGACTCTGAAGCACGTACTCCAGTGCTACCGACCTTTAAGTATTGGACTGTACCTGTGTATCAAAAAATGGCTGCTAGATCATTGGAAAGAAAGCACCCAGATAAGACCATCCCTAGAACATATAGACATGTTCCAAATTATCCAACATCATCATACACTAACAATGATGAAAGCTGTGTGTTGTATGCTTTAGCTTAGCTGCTATTCTATTTTACATGTGCGGATCATTTTGATCTAGTAGGGAAGTAGGGTAGAAAAAGTGATCTCATTAACATTTCATAATAAAAAATCTAAAAGGGGATTTATAGTTACAGCCATGCATAATGCATCTTAGATGAAGACACATAAATGTTAAGGTCTAGATATAAGATAAAATAGGTAGACAGTGAATTTTCAAACCTTCGTTTGCGACTCTTTTATGCCATCCTCATCTTCAAACTCTTCGCTGTTTTGTGGGGAGCCAGAGTAGGCTGAGAAAAAAGAGAGATGAGGAAACCCAGAGAGACTCTAACAGGGTTGTTCCTCAGAACTGCCCTCCTACCTGAAGACTCTCTCACAGCTTCTGCTGTAGCAGAAGGCTCCACTGATGGCCCATCCTCTTTCCTACAAGGAAACAATTTCATTGATTTCATCAACTCACAGTCCAGAGCTTTACCAAGGAACCATTGTTACACAGATGGCTGTGTCATCATGCTCAATGGTGCTGAAAAGTATTGTTAGAACAGTCAAATGACAGGTCTGTCATTTGATTTTTGTCAAATCCCCTGTCAGGAGGTATGTTCCCTCTGTTCCCTGCACAGCAGAACAGCAGAACATACCATCCACACAGGGAAATCTTTTTAAATTTACAATGCATTCTATCTGGAGAATGTTTACAAGAGTTTTTCAAAGTTTAATTAATGCCCTTAGCTGCTTCCATACCTGAGCTCAGTGGCAAAGGTAGAACGGCTTGAATCCAACTCTCTGTTCAGCTTAGAATAATCTATAGCTGATGAAGCTCCTGCCTCTATCTGTGCAAAGAACCTGGCTTTCTCCTCCTCTTCCTCTAGAGTGTCCAAGCCCATAGCGCTCATGTTTCCACCTAGTGTCTTTGATGATTCTGTACAAAAACAAAAATCATCAGAAGGAAATCTGAGCCATTCTAGTCTCATAAACAATGTTCTTCTAACTCCAACAACATTAAATAATTCAATACATCTCTGATTGAATTCAGGGTTCTGATTTAGCAGGTTCTTGTTTACACACCGACACCTAGTGTGATGTCCTAGATACGGAAACATTTACTCGGATTTTCAAGAATAAATCTACAGCAAAAGTGAAAAATACTACATATTTGTGCAAAATGCCACAATAACCTGCTCAGTGTTAAATGGGTATAGAACACATCAACCAAAGACAGGTGAAAATAAAAAGAAGATAAAGGATACAAGGTAAGATTATCTTTAGAGATAGATTATTTCTGAAAACAAGGCAGTTGTTACCGCAGTGAAGTTAGTTTCAAGTTGAATATTTGATATTCGAGCTCCGGGGAGTAGCGGCGTTTAGCCAAAGCTTGATCCGATTTATGAGCGCTAATGTAGGCCGGCGGTTCTACACCACGCCCGGCCGCAGCGCCCGAAGGTTCACTTAGGGACTGTCAACAAATTACCGAACCAAACCAACTAACTAATTGTAAGTGCTATTTCATGCTTTTACATGAAACTCATTATCATCTATTAAATTTTAAAGTCATACGATATTTTCAATAGCTTCCAGGTCATGTGACCTATTTATTCAAAATAACTTTCAAATAATTATACAAGTCTCGATAGATGAGGCACAAACTTTTGTTTTCCATTTTCAGCCATTTTCCATTTTTTAGAATTTTTTTGTCAAAATTTAGGGTTTTCTTCAATAGCTTCCAGGTCATGTGACCTATTGATTCAAAATCTGTGTGAAATTGTTCTACCAGTCTCTATAGATGAGGCACAAACTTTTGTGTTCCATTTTCAGCCATTTTCCATTTTTTAAAATTTTGTTTGGTCAAAATTGAGGGTTTTTCTTCAATAGCTTCCAGGTCATGTGACCTGTTGACTAAAAATCACTTTCAAATAATTATACTAGTCTCAATAGATGAGGCACAAACATTTGTTTTCCATTTTTTATTTTTTAAGATTTTTTTGGTCAGAATTGAGGGTTTTTCTTCAGTAGCTTCCAGGTCATGTGACCTGTTGATTAAAAATCACTTTCAAATAATTATACTAGTCTCTATAGACGAGGAACAAACTTTTTTTTTTCCATTTTTAGCCATTTTTCATTTTTTAAGTTTATTTTTGGTCAACATTGAGGGTTTTTCTTCAATAGCTTCTAGGCCATCTGACCTATTGACTCAAAATCACTTAGAAATTGCTCTACTAGTCTATGAGGCACAAACTTTTGTTTTCCATTTTTTAGGATTTTTTTGGGTCAAAATTTAGTGTTTTTATTCAATAGCTTCCAGGTCATGTGACCTATTGATTCAAAATCTGTGTGAAATTGTTCTACCAGTCTCTATAGATGAGGCACAAACTTTTGTGTTCCATTTTCAGCCATTTTCCATTTTTTAAAATTTTGTTTGGTCAAAATTGAGGGTTTTTCTTCAATAGCTTCCAGGTCATGTGACCTGTTGACTAAAAATCACTTTCAAATAATTATACTAGTCTCAATAGATGAGGCACAAACATTTGTTTTCCATTTTTTATTTTTTAAGATTTTTTTGGTCAGAATTGAGGGTTTTTCTTCAGTAGCTTCCAGGTCATGTGACCTGTTGATTAAAAATCACTTTCAAATAATTATACTAGTCTCTATAGACGAGGAACAAACTTTTTTTTTTCCATTTTTAGCCATTTTTCATTTTTTAAGTTTATTTTTGGTCAACATTGAGGGTTTTTCTTCAATAGCTTCTAGGCCATCTGACCTATTGACTCAAAATCACTTAGAAATTGCTCTACTAGTCTATGAGGCACAAACTTTTGTTTTCCATTTTTTAGGATTTTTTTGGGTCAAAATTTAGTGTTTTTATTCAATAGCTTCCAGGTCATGTGACCTGTTGATTCAAAATCTGTGTGAAATTGTTCTACCAGTCTGAATATATGAGGCACAGTCATTTGTTTTCCATTTTAATGCTTTATTTTTTTAGCAATTGTCTTTGTCAAAATTTAGTATGTTTTTGCATAGCTTCCAAGACATATTGATTCAAAACCACTATGAAATTGCATTACAAATCATTACAGATGAGGCACCCTCATTATTTCCCCAATTTAGATATTTTTTCGTTTTTTTCATAATTTAAAATTAAAAAATATGCTTGGTGTTTAATAGCTTAAATTTCATGTGACCCACTGATAAGGAATTAAAAGGGTTAAATGGAATATAGGGGTGTGCACCACCTAGTCTAGTAGAATAATTTGACATTTATTTTGAGTTAATTGGTCACATGACCCATAAGTTATTAAGAAAATTCAATCAATCATCTTCCCTTTGTCCGCAGTCGGGTTGCGGGGTCAATAGAGGCCCAGACTTCCCTCTCCCCAGGAACTTCTTCCAGCTCCTCCGGGGGAACCCCAAGGCGTTCCTAGGCCAGCCGAGAGACATAGTCCCTCCAGCGTGTCCTGGGTCTTCCTGTGGCCCTCCCCCTGGTAGGATGTGCCCAAAATACCTCACTAGAGAGGCGCCAAAGAGATATTCTAATCTGATGCCTGACCCACCTCAGCTGGCTCCTCTCAAAGTGAAAAATCAGCGGCTCTACTCTGAGTCCCTCCTGGATGACTGAGCTTCTCATCCTATCACTAAGGGAGAGCCCAGACACCTTTTGGAAAAAACAAATTTTTTCCGCTTGTGTTTGTGATTTTGGTCTTTCAGTCAAGACCCTTAAACCTATGCCATAGATGAAGGCAGGGACGTAGATTGACTGGCAAATAGAGACCTTTGCTTTTTGCATGATGAAGCATGATGTTCCATTTGGATGATATGTATGGATTGTGAAATTTGATAATCTTTTGGCATTAAAGCTTGTATGTAACCAAATCTCATTATTTCTCAAGGTCATTTACAATGAGTGGTTCTGGTCGGGTCCTGAAACTGGTTAACGAACATGGGTGGTGAACAGAGACAGAAATGAATGAACTCCACAATGAACAAGATGCTAAGATGCTTAAACTCCTCCACTTGGTTCAGGACAATCTTCCGTGACCCAAATAAGGTACTCTACCCTTTTCGAGCTCAAGACCATGGACTTGGATCTGGAGGTACTGATCCTCCTCCTGGCCGCTTCACACTCGGCTGCCTACTGCTCCAGTAAAGCTGTAGATCACGACCTGATGAAGCCAGTAGGGCCACATCATCTGCCAAAAGCAGAGGCGTGATCCCAAGGCCGCCAAAATAGATCCCTTTAAAATCCTGGTTGTGCAGCATGTGGCCTCGGACAGAAAACTCCCAATCAAAAAATCTAATCAAAATTTATTTATATTTTATCTTTCCACAACAAGGCATTTCAAAGAGCTTTACACCATAAAAATACAAAAATAAAAAGTCATAGAAACAGCCAACAACTGAAACATTACATTTTCTCACTGCATATCAGATTGTTAATTAATGTTCCATTAATTAACGCATGGCTCACATCTCGAGTCATGTGATGAGATGAGACTATTTCTAGTTAGAACCTCTCAACCTCACACACCAGCTCAGGCTCCCACCAGAGAAGTGACTTTCAATGCCCTGTGATAAAACGTCCATCAGATGGCCAAGGTCCCACCCCTCAGCCTTCTTAACATCTCACATTGCACCCAGCCCTTCTGGCGCCTCCCACAGGTGGTGAGCCCATGGGAAGGTGAACCCCCTTTGGGCTGAGCCTGGCCAGACTCCATGTGTTTTGGCAAGCACCAGGTGCTTGTCACGGAGTCCCTACTCAAGGCCCGGCTCCAGGGTGGTGCCCTGGTGACCTGCATCCAGGTGAGGGGACACTGTATCCATAAGTGCTCTTCATAAAGGGTCTTTGGGCTGCTCTTTGTCTGGTTCATCACCTAGGACCTCTAGCATTGGGTGACCCTACAAGGGGTATGAAGCCCCTGGCAGCATAACTCCTAGAGTCACTTCCACACTCAAACCCTTTCATCATGATAAGGTGGCATCCTATGGAGAGGTAAAGAGAAAATAGGAAATATATTTTTAAATATAAAATTGCCTAAAAAATAATAAAATGGGTCAAAATGAATTAAAAACACCTCATCTCTCCAGTCTACTTAAACAATTTTACACTGATTTCAAGTAATTGGGTCACAGTTTGGCGAGAACTCCTGCTCGCGTTCTCACTAAAACCAGGAATATAGAGCACATAACACCAGTTTTAAAGTCTCTACACTGGCTCCCTGTAACTCAGACAATAGACTTTAAAATACTGTTGTTGGTTTATAAATCACTGAACGGTTTAGCACCACAATACATTAAAGATCTGCTGTTGTATCAACCTTCCAGACCCCTCAAGTCTTCTGGTTCTGCTCTGCATCCAGAACAAAACAATGAGAAGCAGCATTCAGTTTCCATGCGCCACAAATTTGGAACAAACTTCCAGAAAATTGTAAAACAGCTGGAAACACTGAGATTCTATAAACCTCAACTAAAAACCCACCTGTTCAGAGTGCATTTGAAACGTAATCAATTACGAATTTAATGATAGCTCTTGACTTAATGTAATGTAATGTAAAAAATTTCTAAAAGATGGAAAATGGCTAAAAATGGAAAACAAAAGTTTGTGCCTCATCTACAGAGACTAGTACAATTTGAAAGTGATTTTTAGTCAACAGGTCACATGACCTGGAAGCTATTGAAGAAAAGCCCTCAATTTTGACCAAAAAATCCTAAAAAATGGAAAATGGCTGAAAATGGAAAACAAAAGTTTGTGCCTCATCTATAGAGTCTGGTAGAACAATTTCTCATAGATTTTGCATTATTAGGTCACATGACCCGGATGCTATTGAATAAAAACCCTCAATTTTGACAAAAAAAATCCTAAAAAATGGAAAATGGAAAACAAAAGTTTGTGCCTCATCTATTGAGACTAGTATAATTATTTGAAAGTGATGTTTAGTCAACAGGTCACGTGACCTGGAAGCTATTGAAGAAAAGCCCTCAATTTTGACCAAAAAAAATCCTAAAAAATGGAAAACAAAAGTTTGTGCCTCATCTATAGAGTCTGGTAGAACAATTTCTCAAAGATTTTGCATTATTAGGTTACATGACCTAATAATGTCATGTGACCTAATAGCTATTGAATAAACACCCTCAATTTTGACAAAAAATCTTCAAAAATGGAAAATGGCTGAAAATGGAAAACAAAAGTTTGTGCCTCATCTATAGGGACTGCTAGAACAATTTCACGCAGATTTTGAATGAATAGGTCACATGACCTGGAAGCTATTGAATAAAAACCCTCAATTTTGACCAGAAAAATCCTAAAAAATGACTAAAAATGGAAAAAAAAGTTGCCTCATCTATGGAGACTAGTATAATTATTTGAAAGTGATTTTGAGTCAATAGGTCACATGACCTGGAAGCTATTGAAGAGAACATCATATTATTTAATATTAAAATAATTGAAAATATTGTATGACTTTAAAATGTAATAGATGATATTGAGTCTCATGAAAAAGCATGAAATAGCACTCACAATTAGTTAGTTGGTTACAATTCAAGGCATTTATTAACATTTCTTTGACAGGAAGGTTTGGTTTGGTAATTTGTTGACAGTCCCAAGTGAACCTTTGGGCGCTGCGGCCGGGAGCGGTGGAGAACCGCCGGCCGACATTAGCGTTTATAAATCGGATCAATCTTTGGCTAAACGCCATTACTCCCCGGAGCTCGAATATCGAATATCCAACTTGAAACTAACTTCACTGCGGTGCAGTTGTTTGAGAATTTGGAGTGAGGTTACCGTCAATGCTTCCCTGGAGGAGTGCACCATCAGTGTTGGCAGCTGGAATGCCTTTGGCTTCATCAGGACACCTCTCTGGAATCTTCTGGTGGGTTTCATGAGTGGGACTGACTTGACTTTCTGGTGAAGCTCTGTCTCTTTCCAGACTTTGGGAAACATCCAAAGTCTTTGCTGTGAGAATCTTGTCAAATTTGTTGTGTGAATCCAGAGCCTTGCTTGGAGGCTTACGATGGGAATCACTTCTGACTGCAATGCACAGCATGAAGAAAGAAAGGGTAGAGAATGTTTGTGCTGCCTGAATGTACTGCATAGTCCTGTCGCGATAAACGATAAATCAATTAATCGCACGATAAATTAAATTAAATTAAATCGACCTCATTTTAATTATCGCCTTTATCGTCTCTTCTGGCCTTTTTTCTTTCTGTTGATGACACTGAATAAAAAAAGGTTCAGCTCCGGTGCTCTCCATTGACCCTCCCTTCCTAATTTCCTTAGTGTAATGTCCAGCGCACACTACACTAGTTGTCGGCCGACTGTCGGCCCATTTCCAAAACCTGAGACCACACATTAGCCGACAGAAATCCTAGGTATAACGGTTCGATCGGGTTCGATTGTGCCGTGTGGCGTCCAACCACATGGGCACAAAATAATGGCTACAAGTCCAGTTAACTAATTTTAAAATCAGGCATTAATCAATACTTTACTAGAATCTACCTGTGACGCATGTGGCTAGAGTCAACGTAAAGTCCTGACTGAATGAAAATCATTGTAACCTACTTATGTCACGTTAACGAAGAACAGCTGAAAACTTACGGGTTTATTAACTGTGGTAGCAATTTGGCTCCAACTCCTCCCCTTGTCATTTCTATATTCTTTGCACGAAATGTTGAATAAACATTAATGTTGATTCCACATATCATCTCCAATGTCCGCTGGACTTAGTGTTGCGCCGTGTCAGCTGTTTGGGATTCCCCTCCGTAATTTCCCCTCAGAAAGCGCAGAGGAGAATCTGCGCCTTCTGATTGGCTACCTGTCACATTCAACAGGTTGCGTTAAGCTCCCAGTCGGGGGAAACGATTTAGATCGGAGCGGCCACAAAGATCTACCATAACACACTCCACACTGTAGTATGATCGGTTACGAAATCACCAGCGACAATCTTAGATCGGCCATCAATCTAAGATTATCTTAAGGGGAAAATAGGGACAAAAAATCGTGTAGTGTGAACTATTGCATTAGGTAGTCGGATGTGCCCATCTTCTCTATTTAAATATAGTGGTTACTGAAGGGCAATATAGTATACAGACTTCATAATCTGCACTCTTTTGGTTGAATGCAGTATTTATTTCCACTTTGACTTTATGTTGTTTAGTTTTTATTCAAGTATGTTTTTTGTTAATGGAGACTAAGAATCCATTTTACTTTTGTTTTTGGTTGTTTTGTTTTAGTTAATCAGTTCCAGTGTTATGTGTTCTTTTGAAAATAAAGTGCATCCATCTATGGCAGGAAATTGCATGCATTATTAGTAATTTCCATTAAATCAGCGTCAAAAGGTCTTGAAACAATATCATCGTTTATCGCAATAATTTTTTAGACAATCGCTCAGCAAAATTTGTTATCGTGACAGGCCTAAATATCTAACAGTCTGAATGTGTAATTTAAGCAGCACAGAGCTTTGTTTTCTGGTCATTGGTCAGTAAAGCTGAATGTACCCCAATACAGGGTCTTGCAAAAGTATTCATATGTTATTAACATTTCTGCATTTTGTGAAATATGTCAGTCTAGTGAAGTTGATCTTACTCTTGCTGTTCTCAGTAACCAGCATAATAAAAATAACCAGCCAGGCAGGAAAGGCCAGAGGGAAACACAGAAACGAGTACAACTTAGCCAGAGGAAATTGCTGGATCCACAGGGTCACTTTATATGGAAGAAGTAAGCAACTTTGAAGAGGTTGAAAATGTCAAGACAAACACTGACACCAAAGATTAAATATTAGTGGTGAATGAGGATATTTTCTCACACGCTAAACAAACTGAACTTGACAACTGGAAAAGGAGGAAGAACGAGAAGAAGAACAAAAAAGGTCATAAATGCATATCAACGAGGTAGGTGTGCACACTCAAGAAAACACAAGCGGGCATAGTACCACATTTTCCGCACTATAAGGCGCACCTAAGAACTTTCAATTTCCTCAAAAGCCGACAGTGCGCCTTATAATCCGGTACGCCTTATATATGGACCTATATAGAGCCACAACAGGTCTAGCAACTACGGTAAGCAGCCGCCGACTTCATTTTCACCCGTAAAAGAAGAAGCTTGCGGTGCATGCTGGGATAGTCGTCAGAACGCTGGTTTGTAATCTATTAATAAAGTTTGACTGACCTATCTACGTACCGACCGTCTAGAATCAGGTCGCCTTCAGGTCATTTAGCACCATGTTCTCCACGAACATGCTGTGCGCGAACAGAGGAGGGTGACCATTGTCCAGCCACGCCTTGGCCCAGTCGCGGAAGGCTCTTCTCGCCAACCGGAGTCGGACTGTTTTGTTGACATTCACTTTAGTGCAGCTCCATCTAGTGGATGCATAACGTAACTCCAGCCTCTACTGTAGCTTCAATTCTATGCACCTTATAATCTGGAGCGCCTTACAGTGCGGAAAATACGGTACCCAAAGCTAGACTGGTTGCAAGAGGCTTTGGAGAAATTAACATTCAAGAATATCCTAAGGATTCACCTATCAATTGATGAACCTAGAGAGCCTTACAGAAAGAGATAACATACGCATTTATGAGATAACATACGCGTGCCTGAGGCAGCAGAACGGGACTCTCCAACAATGAGTGACTTTGTAGTCACTCACCGTTTTTCCGTGAGTGCTCGGCACTGTCCCAGTGCGAGCTGAACATAGCAGGGTTTTCCCCAGTGTATTGTAAGCCTACTTTACTAGCCCCCCAGGCTAGGCGTTTCTTGTTTATGTCTTTAGGAGTATAATAAATTTTTTTTTAAAAGCTTAATTTTTTTCCTTTTTTTTTTAAAGCCGGATTACAAGCGTCTCTGTTGCTCTGAGCATTTCACTAGCAGAGTAGATCTGTTCCTAAAGGATAGGTTTATAATAGATAGGTTTGTTGTTTAGGAATTTCAAGCCGGCAGCACGCAACCAATAACAGCTGGTGCCTCTGCGTGTTGCCTCACGTGCTTCCGCTGCTTTACGTCAGCGTGGACCGCACATGCCTCATTTCACTCAAACTGGACACAGGCTGACCTGTATGGATATCTACATCAACTTCCTCTGACGAATTATGTTTCTTTGGAGAAATCACAGTAAGAGTTTAAAACCCACGGCGTTAGCTCTGGTTGTACAGCTCAATGTTAACCGCAGGAATAACTTGTAGTTGCACTTTCAGAGATGCGCGTTGAGGGAGTAGTGAGAATGATTTATCTTTGTGAACGAACAATTATGTGTGGCATTTACATCTCAACACTCTGCCCAGTGTGTGGCTCTTGTCTGTCTGTAAAGTTTATGTATGTGATCCGAGTTGGCCGGTGCATTAGTGGTTAACAAACCAGTGCTAATGCAGGTTCAACCCAATGAGGAGTTTCGTGCTCGCCTCACATCACACTGCTTTTATAATATTTTATTATTATTAGTAGCATTATTTTTCCGGTTACACGAAACATCAAACCATATCAAATGCTTTGTCCACTTAGTCAGCCAGACCGCGGAGATCTGAAAATCTCGTCCCATAAACTCCAGCAACCAAAACATTTTCTGTGACTCTTATTAAAAACTCAACAGACACGAAATGGAAGAGCAACTAAACCACATTAGGTGCACATCTCTGCATCATGCCTGGCTGGTCAAAGGCTGAATGAGGCCTGGAGCAGAATTTGATTTAGGGGCCCCTCTTGGTGCTAAAAACATCAGCACATCTAACAGCTTCTGTGGGAGAGGGGGAGTAGTTTAACTGGCCAACCTAAAAAGCAATAGTTTAATTTGTATTTGAGCTCAAACTCACAGAATCAGATGGTAGCTATTGTAACAAAACAATCTATGAATATTGTTCTTTGAACTTTTACAAAGTAAACTTGCCAGCTACTTTAAGTACTGCATCTAAATGTTAGACAATTTAAAACCTTTAAATTTATGTATGTTGAAACCATTAAATCAAATTTAGCAGCATTGATAATCTAAATAAATAAATGTTGTGGCGGTTACAATGTATATATTTCACACCAGAACGTATGCTTTTATTGTGAAGGGGTGAAGATGACGTGTGAAGACACCAACGGTTGTTATACATTCTGTCAGGTTGGATTCTGTTTTGTTTTTGTTTTGGTTTGTTTTTCTTTGTTTTGGGAAGCCTGCTGCTTCTGCTGCTTCCACGTTCCCCCACCAGATGCCGCCTGTGAGCAGACCCCCTGGAGCAGCGAGTGGGAGAACCTGGAGACACACCTGTGGCGCATTAAGAGGACTGAAACTGTGGATATTTAAGAAGCAGCAAGCTGACACGTCGTTGCCTCAGTGTTTGTTTTACCTGGTAATCAAGCGTTCCAGTGAGAGGCTCTCTGAGTAGCTCCTGAAGTAACTCTGTCTGTGTTTGTTCTCCTTGTCAGGTTATGCCTGAGGTTTTCCAGCGGTTCTCTGGAACGAAGTTTATGCTAACTCCTGCGAGCCTCCCCGTCTGCTTCTCCACGACGCCCTTGGTATTACCAAGCGGTGCCTTGGTAATACCAAGGGAGGGAGCTCTTACCTGTCCGTACTCCCACGGCCCCCTTGTTCTCTTCGTCACCTCCGGATTACTGTCTGCTCCAACAAGTAACTCACTCTGCTCTAAAGTAAGCCTCCCTCACATAATCTGTGACTCCTTGTTTATCAGCGCCTTACCTCTACCTCTCATCAACAGTGGCTGATCTGGTGGTTCCAAGCCTGATTCCTGCTCCACGCTCACTCCCTTTCCCCTTCCCCTTTACAATAAACTATATTGTTGTTTTGAAATACGGGTCTCCTGATTGTGTTCTTGCATGTGGGTTCAAAGACTGGAACTAAACATGACAGAACACTCAGGCCAACAGTTAACCCCAGCAGACGCCATTAGGAGAGCTTTGTCCGAACAACAAGAACTTATACAATCACATCATGCCGCTCTGCGTGAGCTGGGATCCCGACAAGCCAAAACTAATCATTGTTTAACTGAATTGTCTAACTTTCTTCAAGGTCCGGCTCAACAGGATCCGAATATGCCGCCCCCATCCTCAGAGGTTCAGAGTGCATCCCCCGCTGCTACATTTTCTGAGGTATGCCCCCCAGCACCGGATAAATTTTCCGGAGAGGTGAAGAAATGTAAAGGATTCATTTTACAATGTGGAATAATATTTAATCACTCACCTCAAAGTTTTCGCCATGACGATGCAAAGATAGCATACATGCTGTCCCTGCTAACCGGACGAGCCCTGGATTGGGCTGAAGCTAAATTTTCCTCTCCCATAAACTTTGGGTGTACTTTCTCTGATTTTTTTAAAGATTTCAAGCAGGTATTTTGTAGAGATACCAACAAAACCTCCGTTTCCCGTGATTTGTGGAATCTCAAGCAGGGACAAAAGACAGTAAAAGACAGTAGTATAAGTTTAACCATCAAATTAGACAACCGCATAAGAGCACGGGTCAAGGAACAAACTCGCCACAGTTTTCTCTTACAGAGTCCACCAACTGTCTCATCTGTACAACCAGTTTCAGCAGCTGCCCCCGAACCAGAACCCATGCAGCTGGGACACACTCACCTGACTCCGGAGGAGAGACGTAAAAGGTTAAACTCCCGCCTGTGTCTCTACTGTGGTGAGTCCGGACACCAACATCCACAACTCAATCTTGTCTTCTTCTTCCATCCATCCATTTTCTTCCGTTTATCCGGGGTCTTCCAGCTACCTTGATAAATAACCACCTGTCTCTTCCCGTCAGCTCTAATTGACTCCGGTTGTGAGCAAAACCTAATCGATGCTTCCTTAGTCAAACAGATGGACATCCAGATCGATCCTCTTCTGGTTCCCCTTCGAGTTGCCGCTCTCAATGGAGAGGCCCTACCGCAAATCACGCAAGACCAAGCCTGTCCGTCTCATCATTTCCGGTAACCACTCTGAGAACATTTCATTCTTTGTCTTTAGTGCAACCAATTCACCCATTGTTCTGGGCTACAACTGGTTAATTGCCCACAACCCGCACATAAACTGGGTTAAAGCACATGTTGAATCTTGGTCCCCCAACTGTCATGCTACCTGTCTTTGTTCCGCAGTCCCCTCGAGTTCCAGGCCTGAGAATTCCAAAAGTGAACCCCCTGATCTCTCCGCAGTTCCCATTGAGTATCATGACCTAGCTTCTGTATTCAGTAAAGATAAGGCCTTGTCACTTCCACCTCATCGCCCATATGATTGCGCCATTGATCTTCTGCCTGGCGCTCCTCTGCCAAACAGCCGTCTATATAACATCTTACGTTCTGAACGCCAAACAATGGAAAGATACACTAACGATTAATTAGCTGCAGGCATTATCCGTTCATCCCCCTCACCTCTTGGCGCAGGTTTTTTCTTTGTAGGGAAAAAAGACGGTTCATTACGACCTTGCATAGATTACAGAGGTTTAAACCAAATCACCATAAAGAATAAATATCCTCTTCCACTCCTCTCATCAGCCTTCGAACCGGTTCAGGGTGCAACGGTGTTCACCAAATTGGATCTTAGAAATGCTTATCATCTCCTTTGCATCCGAGAAGGAGATGAGTGGAAAACTGCCTTCAAGACGCCTATGGGGCATTTTGAATACTTAGTCATGCCCTTTGGTCTTTCGAACGCTCCTGCCTTTTTTCAAGCCCTCGTGAACGATGTTTTAAGAGACTTCATAAATGATTTTGTTTTTGTCTACTTGGATGACATTCTGATTTATTCCAGCTCCCTGAGAGAACACAAGTTGCACATCCGACAAGTTCTCCAAGCGTCTTCACTCCCTTTCCTCTTCCCCTTTACGATAAACTATATTGTTGTTTTGAAATACGGGTCTCCTGATTGTGCTCTTGCATGTGGGTTCAAAGACTGGAACTAAATATGACACATTCCATTTTTGGTTTTTGTTTGAAGACATGGAGAATAAAACAAGACTCAAATTACTTTTTTGTCTTTTTCTGCTGACTTCCACAATGGTGGTCTGTGTTAAAATATCAGCATTTCCATTAGGCCTTGGGGTCTGATGACTTAATTTGGATTAAACAGAAGTGCAAATAACTGATCCATCCATCCATTTTCTTACACCCTTGTCCCTCAGTGAGGTCGGGAGGGGTGCTAGTGCATAAATTATCTCTAGCTAGCGTACTGGGCGAGAGGCGGGGTACACCCTGGACAGGTCGCCAGTCTGTCGCAGGGCAACACAGAGACACACAGGACACACAACGATGCACACGCACACACACACACACACACACACACACGCACACACACACACACACACACCTAGGGGCAATTTGGGCAGGCCAATTAACCTGACAGTCATGTTTTTGGACTGTGGAAGGAAACCGGAGTACCCGGAGAGAACCCACGCATGCACAGGGAGAACATGCAAACTCCATGCAGAAAGACCGGGACGGGAATCGAACCCAGAACCTTCTTGCTGCAAGGTCTACCAACTACGCCACTGTGCAGCCGCAAAAAAATGATATTAATTTTAATTGTATTTTTTGATTTGTAGTTTTAAGGTTAGTTGTGGGTATAAATAGCATTTCACTGGCGATGTTTTCCCGTTACATATAATTATCCAATAATATTTTTACATTTCCTGTCTACTTAACATTTTTTAATATAAAAACACGGTGGACCGCCTCGGCCACCGGGCTTAGCAAGTTTTCGGGGGGAAACTCTGTATAGCCATAAAGTCTGATATGCAAGGATGGAATTCCATACATTTTTTTTTTACCTACACTCCAGGATTGAGTCAGTTAGATTAAACATCCTTCCCTGATTGTTGTATTTATTTCAATCCCTGCCAGTTAACCATACCCTCAAAAGAATTTGAAGAATGGGATAAGATATTGTCAAAATACATTTGGAAAGGGAAAAAAGCCAGAGTCAAATACAAAATCTTACAATTAGAGAACAAAAAAGAGGGTTGCGGGCTTCCTTGTTTATGAGAATATTAATGTGCAGGTCAGTTTGATATGTTTATGCTGTCTGGATTTCACCGTGGGATGGAGTGATGTGGAAGGGGCAACAGTTAAAGCCATAATAGCTGACATAAAACTGCAGAGCAAAATTCATTTGGCAGACGTACCAATATTACAAATTATGATAAATGCCCGGAACGAAGCAATTAGAATCTGTGGTTTGGAAATGCCTCAAAAGTTTTAAGATGATGTGCTTATAATTCAGATTTCACCCCAAATCAACAGGATTATAGATCAAGAAGTGGGTTTCGAAAGGCCTTACTACTTACTATTCTTTTCTCCAAAAGGGGGTTTCCAATGTTTTGAGACCTTGAAACGAAAATACAATTTATGTGCAGACGACTTTTTCAAATATCAACAGGTCAAGAAATTATTTTAATCAGGATCTCCCGGTGTGTTTATGTAAGAGTACATTTACATAATCTTAGATTTGTGAAAACATTTATATTATTAACTAAATCAAAAGCAGGGAATAGAATAATTTACAGCTTGTACAACGCCATCCTGCAGTGTAAGAAGGACACATGTTAAAGTGAAGTGGGAAAAAGAAGGCAATCTGACGATTCCAGAGGAAAACTGGGACCACATCTATAAGATAACAAGATTGAAGGTTTGGCGTGAATTTTGCTGGAAAAGCATTGTAATGTTTTTCATAAACCCAGAGCAAAAAAGATATCATGGAAGGGGGAATATCTGTGATGTGGCATGGGCAGTGCCAAACGTTTACATATTTTCTGGGACTGTCAAGCCATTCGGTAATATTTGTCTCAAATCCATGAACATTTACAGAACATTTTCACATTTGATTTTCCTTTAAACTTTGAATGCATACTTTTATGGAACATACCGGTGGACAATCTGAACTATAATGATCAAAAACTTCTGTACACTTTACTGGTTGGGAGCAAAAAGGCCCTCACAAGAAAATGGCTCAAACAGGAACTTCTAACAACTGAAGACCGGGTTAATGTACTGAAAGAGATTTATGTATTGCAGAGACTGTCTTTTTCTGTCAACGTGCAGAGGGACACTTTCTACAAGATATGGTCAAAGTGGACAGGATAGTCTGTTATGGTGGATTTTTTTGTAAACCTTCCTATCATTCAGATTAATGCTTTCCTTCCCCCCGACCACCCGGAGAAGCGCGGGTACTGTCCCCCACTCGTAGAAAACGTGGGTTAGAGTCCCAGTTAAACAATGTTAACTAAAGTTCTACAGGGTGTAGAGTCCCAGTTGACAGCGTTTCAACTAAAAACCTAGAGGTTAGAGTCCTTGTCAAACGGCGTTTTTGACTAAAGTCCCAGAGGGTTAGAATCCCAGTTAAACTATGTTTAACTGAAGTCCTAAAAGGGGTTTTAATGTTTTTATCTTTTTTAATCTTGATTTTTCAAAATCTCTTTCTTTGTCTCACTGTTTATTCAATGCCACATACTGTTTTTTGTTATTATGTAAAGCACTTTGAAATGCCTTGCTGCTGAAATGTGCTATACAAATAAAATGTGATTGATTGATTGATTCGATTTGAAATGTGATGTCAATGATTGGATTGTATTCCGGCTATCCTGCCACCCCAATTTAAGTTCTGGTGTGCTTTTGTTGTTTTGTTATGTTTCGGGGGTTTTTTTTGTTTTTTTTTAGAAAGTGTGAAAATTAGAATGAAATCAATATAATTATAAAAAAGAAAATGTTTGTGGTGTCTTTTCTTAGGATATAGTCACACACAAAGAGTCCTTTAAACAGACTTACCTCCACTGTTGTTTTCATCATCATGCCACCATGAAACTGTCGGTTTCTGACTGGATTTCTGGCTGCTTCTAGTTTTGGGCTGCTTGTCAGGGCTGCCTAAATCCACTGAGTCATCTGAAACAGACTTTTAGACATTGGATCAAACAAAATGCCGAAACAATGACTGCCCACCACCAAGAAAAACAAAATGCAAAAACTCAGAAGTAGAAAATCTACTAGGCTATTTTTCTAAATGAATCAAATTCTTGCATTTAAAAAGGAAAATATTTTTCTTAATATATTTTTCACAGTATTGAAATTAGGCCTGTCACAATAAATTTTGCTGCTGATTAATTGTCCCAGAAATTATTGTAATAAACGAGAATATTGTCATTTTGAGACTATTGTTAACTAATAGCAAAATAATTATCCAACAATGCAAATACACCCTCTCAGGGGTCAATAAACTTTTGTTACTGTTCTTGCTATCATGACCCATGTATTGGGTTCAGCCCAAGTGGAGGAAAACTGAGTTTTAGCTCCCTGTGTGTTTAGCAGTTACCAAGGAAGTAAGATAGGAGGGAGTAAGTCGAAGTGCCAAAGTGAAGCTTTTTGTCATGCAGTCTCTTTGGTAGAAAGAGAGATGCAATGAAAACAAACAAGCCCTCATTTTATTGTCGAACTCATTTTAATTTATTGTGGAATTCATTGATTTATTGTTTATCACAAGAGACCTAATTGACATGTACCCATTTTTCAACCTGATGATATCAAATGGCTGATATCCCTAGCTTCAACAACTCAATACAAAGACATTTCATATTGAAAAATGTCACTAAATTTCAATGGAAAGACAGACAAAGGAGGCTGCACCAACCAATCCAGTCTCTGAACCAATGCTCTTTCAGTATAAACATAGTGGATTCCTCCATCTGTGTCTTCTGTATGGTGGTTGACACAAGCAAGACAAAATGTGGCAAAATAATTTCAACAATGTTTGGTGGGTTTTTTTCCCCCATTTGAGGTGTGTTCATGATGCTTAGCGCCAAAGTCAAATTTCAAACTGTGGATTTATGTGAGACTAGTGTTTAACCCTTAAATGTCAGTTTCTGAAAAGCTTCCCAGCTGCCATTTTTTTAAGTGCATTACCTCTTGCAGGAACTTCTCAAACTCAGCATCCAGCTCTTCCTTAGTCTGTCTGTAAGACATTGTAATAATGCTCCTCAGTTGTGGACTGAACCTGAAAAAAGAATCCCATGAAGTATAAATTAATAAGCAAAGTCATTTCTTGTAAAATGCTCTGGGCTAATGCTAATATTACTTACATAATATTAAAAAAATATTTAAATGCAATACATTTCTATTTGAATTTCCTGTGTTATTACAAGTATGTGATACATATTTATGTGTACTTCCTATGTTATAACATTTACAAGTATATTATTTTCAGGGCATTATCAATAGAAAATAAATAATGAATAACAATGACAAATAACTGAAGTGCTACACTTACAATAAGCAGCATACGGAGACTCTGATTTTAGTGTGTCACATTTGACAAAGGGGTTATGTCACTGACTTTACAAAACCGAGAGAACGCAAAACATTTTGCAAGGGGATGCAGAAAGAAAAAAATTTTCCCAGGTCCCCTGGAGGGCTCCGTAGTGCAGAGACTAGAGGTGTGCCGATCGATCGGCCACCGATCATAATCGGCCGATTTCCGTGAAAAAGTGTATGATCGGTAATCGCCGATCACGGTCTCTTGTTGCCGATCACACAAACTGATCACCTGCATCTCATTTCGCAGCCTGCCTGTGCAGCGGGTCTCCTCTTTCCTTCACACTGCGCAAAGGCGTAGCAATAAATCCTATGGGATGTCGTGTGGAACTATAACGCACTGAGTGAATGGGGAAGTTTGCGTTTGCGGCGGAAAATTACCTCGGAGTCGGGGGTGAAGCAGGTCAAAATGCATCAACACGACGAATCTAATATGGCATTAAAAAAATGCCATACTTGACGGAGTTTGGCTATATCGAGGCTCACTGCAGTAAAAAAAGACATATGGAGGATCAGATAGCAGGTAAAGCAGCGCACAGCTACAAACACTCACCCAGATTAGCATGACGGTCAGAAAGCTAAACAAACAACCCGCAAAATTATTTGAGTCATCGAGCTGGCATGTAAGACGCTGGTTCTGCTCAACAGACGGAGCGCCGCTTCTGCTCCACCTGGTAGTGAACTCTCACGCCGAACCTCTGCTTAAAGTAGCAGCATCTAACTTAAAAAATAATATTAATATTACATACGTATTAAAACTTTCGCTGTCCTAAAATGAGAGGATAATCTCTGAAAATATAATCTCCTCTGCCTCCTCCCTGTTCTGCATAATTATTCCACTGAGTCAGAAACAGCCACTCAGAACTAGCAGTAATCAGCCAGCCATGCTATCAGGAAGTTTTTATTCAGTAACTCAGGATTGTTTGTTGTAATGGAACCTGTTTTTGCCTTTGAATGTTAAGTTTTATACTTGTGGGCGTGCTGTGGTGGCGCAGGGGTTGAGCACGGCCCACGTGTGGAGGCCTCGGTCCTTGACGTGGATGTCCCAGGTTCGATTCCCGGCCTGGCGACCTTTTCTGCATGTCTTTCTCCATCTCTCATTGCCCACTTTCCTGTCAACTAACTATCAAAATAAAGGCCACTAGAGCCAATAAAACCTTTAAAAAAAAGTTTTATACTTAAATTTTTTAGCAATGTTGAGAGGTTTCATTTTGACTTTTTGCATTATTTAGCCTCTTCAGAACCTTCATATGTTTAGTCTGTTAAAGATAGTATTACCGATAGCAGTACAATTTCCACAATGCCTATTTTGTTTAGTTTTTTTCTTGGAAAAAGTAATTAAAAACAAGTTTTTGTCTAAATTAAGGTTCCTTGGTTCCTTTTTCCACATAATGTAACTGGTAGTGCTTATGACTTTAAAAAAAAAAAAATTATGTGATCGGTATCGGTGATCGGCCCTCATGGATGATCGGAATCGGAATGGGCAGGAAAAAACATGATCGGCACATCTCTAGCAGAGACCTTTGAACACATTGAACTAGATCTTATAACACCATACAACAACACAGCAACAACGTAAAACATAGCAACATAGGAACAATCAAGAATCTAATATTTAATCAGATCATATCATTGTCATCATGCAATGCAAAGCAAATTTAATCAATGTTTTCTCCAAAAGGTATATTGTTGCTGTTTCTGCTGCTGATATTGTAGTTTTTAAACAGACCATAGACGAGAAGGTCGCTGGTTATGAAGTGTGTTATGAATAGAGGTATGCCGATTGATCGGCCACCGATCATAATTAACCGATTTCTGTGAAAAAGTGAATGATCGATTCTCACCGATCACTGTCGGTCACTTTGCGGCCTGAGCTTATCTCCTTTTTCCTTCACACTGCGCAAGCGCGTGGCAATAAATCCTAAGCAATGTCATGTGGAACTTCAACACTCAGAGTGAATGGGAAAGTTTGCATGTTGCGACGGAGAAATACCTCAGGGTGAATCATGTCAAAATGCATCAACACAAAGAATTTAATATGGCATTTAAAAAATAAGCACTTGACGGAGTTTGCGTATATCGAGGCTCACACTGCAGAAAAAAAATAATCCAGAGCGATCAGACAGCAGGTAAAACAACACACAATTGCCAACATTCACCCAGATTAGCACGACGATCAGAAAGCTAAGCAAACAACCCGAAATATAATTTAAGACTTTGGGCTAGCAGTGACATTGGACCGCCGCTGCTCGCTATAATATTTCACAGATGTAGTGCTGTTTCTGCTCCACCCGAGTCTCTTCTCTTACACTGAACGTTTACTTAAAGCTACAGCATGCAACTTAAACAAAAAGAAAAAAAGGTTTTACATATGTATTAAAACTTTCACTATGTCCTAAAATAAGACAGATAATCTCTGAAAAAAAACAATCAAGCTCCTCTGCCTCCTCGCATTCCGCAGAATTACTCAGCTCGGTCAGAAACAACCAATCAGATCCAGCTCTCAGAAAGTTTTTATTTAGTAACTCAAGATTGTTTATTGTGATGCAACCTGCATTTGACTTTGAATGAATGTTTCCTTTTTAACTTGACATTATTTGATGTAAGCAGTGTTGTGAGACTTATTAAATGTATAATTTAGGGTATTGAGAACCTCACTGTTAAATATTGTTTACTGATTGCAGGTTTTCCCGTTGTCCTTTTGAATTGTTGGATATTTCCGTTAATGTTTGTTTATGTGATATTTTGTAGCTTCATAGCTTCATATGCTATGGGCTGAATTTTCCTTTAGCAGTTGAGGTTTCTATTCACAGCAGGTCACCTCTTGCACAATTTAGCTTTACACATTTATTTAATTAAATTGTTATCCTTAGCTAAATACTATTGTTGAGGGGCACAAGCAGGCCTCCTGATGCACAGATTAAAAAAAGAATAAAAAAAAGTAATAAAAGGAAAATAAACTCCAAAAGGGCACCATCCCTTTTTTGCACGTGCCTGGTAAACCTAAAAAGAGTGGGTTGAATTTAGTTGACAAAGCTTCTGAAACACTTGTCTGACAAAATACACATTGAAGAACACTATAACTTTCAAAAAACATTAAAAAATTATAAAAAAAAAAAGAACTGATGTGTTCTGAAACCTTACATCAGTGGTCCCCAAACTTTTTCCTGTGAGGGCCACATAACGATTTCCTTCTCTGGTGGGGGGCCGGAGTCAGTTTGTAATAGAAAAAGTGTGACAATTGCAGGAGTACCTAAATGTAAATATATATCGTTTTCCAGAAAGCACAATCAAATAACATTCTCTGGGTTATTCACAGAACAAGTCAAGAAATAAATAATAACCAAATAACCCTCTCTGGGTTCTTCACAGAATAAATCCAAGAAGGATTATAGTCCGTATTTTCCGAACTATGAGCCGCACTGGACTATAAACCACAACCCCAAAGTTGTTGGGGTTTTTTTAACCAGTAAACATACACATCTAAGCCGCAGATATCTCTGCCGCTCCAGGTTTTCCTCAACGATGCAACAGCAGCAGAGGGGGGCGGACACCCAACATTTGAGTCATAACAGGTCAATTGAATATCACATTTATTACGGTTGAAAAAGAAAAAAGTTGCCAAGATTAAATTTAACTGAACTGATTACGGTAGTTTCCGAACTGTAACTGTAACAGTAAAAGTGCTGATCATTCGTGTTGCTACTAGCATGTGCTAAATCAGTGGTCCCCAACCTTTTTATTACCGCGGACCGGTCAAGACTTGGGCATTTTTCTGTGGCCCGGGGGGACGGGGGGGAATAATGCAGAAGTTAACATGCAGATAAGGCTTCTGCATGTTGGTGTTCCCAGTAAATCCTGAATATGCCAAATTTGGGTTGTCTTGGCCCTTTTATCGCAACCTGTGGGGTTTTCCCTGACTGGGAACGAGAATACAACCTGTTGAATGTGACAGGTAGTCAATCAAAAAGCGTAGTGACGTCAGAACAGAGGGGAATCCCAAACAGCTGACATATCACGCAACTGAGTCCGGTAGATATCGGAGATATGTGGGAATGTTTATTATTAAATCTAAAGGTCATTATTATGTTTATTCTGTTAAAAATATTAACTATGAAAAAACATATTCACCTCCAAATCATAGTGCAGCAAATAGAGCGGCTGCTCCCGTCGTCTTTTATCCACCGCCTTTTCTTTTTGTTACGTCTTTTATCTCTTAAAATGACTCCACACTACACTTTTACATCGTCATCCTGTTTGGTTATTCTAAATTCTCGCTATGTTTGGTGTTTTACTGGACTATCCTCTGGAATCGGGATGTTCGTGACTGGAATCGGTTCGTGTTGTTCCTGCCTTGGAGACACGAACCGATCGAACCTGTTGGACTTTTATCAGCTCTGTGGTCACAGAGGTTTGGAGAATCGGCGGACAATTCTTAAATCTTTCTGTCTAAACCAGACTTAAGACTCACAAGCTCAACTCATCTCCTCTCGACCTCAGCCAAACGCTCTGACTCTGGTCGCTATGGTAACGTTTATATATCCCTTCAAAATAACAGAAGCGCCACAAAAACAAACATTTTACTTTCGTGAAAATTGTAACTCACGATAATGACTAACGGGAGCCCTGAGCTCGTTTCTCTGCAATGAGACGGTCCCATCTAGGAGTGATGAGAGACAACGAGACGAGTTGTGTTGCTTGAGCACAGCATGCTTGGTCTCTACGTGGCAAAGCAGCTTGAAGCTTCATTGCCTCATTAGCAGCCGGTCGCTGCATGTTACGCAGAGCGGCTTATGATGTGGGGCTCACCTACCGGTCTGGGATAAATCCATTCTCCTGTCTCTTCTCTGGGCCTTTTCCCCTTTGCAAAGAAACTTTCCAAAGACATCTGATCGGTTTCTTACTCATTTTGCTGCTTGTGGGCTCAATGTTTGCGTGCAAGTAACCAGACTTCCAATGATTCACTTCCTGCTAAAGAGCCCCCTGGTGGTTGAAGAAAAATCCACAAATAAACGGCTTCTAGTCCGGAAAATACGGTAAATGAAAAAAAAATCTGAATATTCTCAGGTATTGTTCAGGGGGCCGGACCAAATGTGGAGGGGGGCCGGATCCGGCACGCGGGCCGCAGTTTGGGGATCCCTGCCTTACTTTCTAAAGAATTGGTGCTGGTGGTGACTATTCTGTGTTTTTACTAACTTGAATAAAAGTCAAGTAATTTCTTGTAATTAGGGCTGTATAAATAAATCGATTCGGCGATATATATTGATTTTTTTTCCGCCCTCGGAAAGTATCGATTTTTCATCCGCGAGTATCGATCCATTAAACCATAGGGGTCCATAGCCTTATAGCTCTTTTTAATGTCTAGTTTGTTATGTCGTAGCAGCAAGGCTCCGCCTCCGTCAGTCTCACTTTCAACTTGAGCTTAAAGTGCACATTATAAACTACACAACAGTTTTTAAATTGTGTTAATAGGCCAAGTATAACAAGAGTTATGCTAAAATTAGTAAACCATATTTTTCTGAATGTCAGAGAAATGTCAAAAGCGCCGCCATTCCCCGGCTTTTCCGATTATGTGAGAGGGAATGAGCTTCCAAACGTACAAAACGAAACGAAACATTAGATTCCTGTGTTTTTGGAAATGTAAAATCTTCAATAAATAAAGATGGGCTGTATTTTGTTGTTGAGAAACAAAGTAAAGTTGCGCAAGTAACCGTGAAAGAGAAGCGGAACCGAGAAGCGGAAAGGAGTAGCGGCGCAAACGGAGCAGCTGCAAAAGCAGTGAGATCGCAAAATTAATGCAAATTTTGACTGGTAGCATTCACTTCGTAATTAGTTTTTAGCTTAGCGGTTTCTGTTCTGTATAAAGGATTACCTGAAGAATGAACATGGGTTGATAATATCCGAAGCGGGCGCGCAGCAGCGCTGTGTTTTGAGCAGGTAGACGAAGAGGAAAAACCCCCAGCCGGAATCCGCGGCGCAGTGAGGATTTCCATGGTAACAATGGCTGATCGATCATTCTTATTAGCAACAAAGACTATCAGAGACTGAGAGAACTATGAGATCCTGGCCAGTGGCGCAACTACACATTATTCAGGTGGATGCGAAAACATAAATCGGCGCCCGATATATATATATATATATATATATATATATATATATAAAAATTCCCTTCTCACCCTCCGCGGGTGGTCTGTTTCATCCTCTGAGCTCGGGTCCTCTACCAGAGGCCTGGGAGCTTGAGGGTTCTGCGCAGTATCTTGGCTGTGCCTAGAACTGCACATTTCTGGACTGAGATGTCTGATGTTGTTCCTGGGATCTGTTTGAGCCACTGCTCCAGTTTGGGGGTGACTGCCGCGAGGGCCCCGATGACCACAGGCACCACTGTGGTCTTCACCTTCCAGGTCTTTTCCAGTTCCCCCCTGAGGCCCTGGTATTTCTCCAATTTCTCATGCTCCTTTTTCCTGACGTTGTAGTCACTTGGTATTGCTACATCCACCACAACGGCTTTCCTCTGTTCTTTATCCACCACCACAATGTCTGGTTGGTTCGCCATTACCATCTTGTCTGTCTGGATCTGGAAGTCCCACAGGATCTTAGCTCGGTCATTCTCCACCACTTTTGGGGGTGTTCCCCACTTTGATCTCGGGGCTTCCAGTCGATATTCTGCACAGATGTTCCTGTACACTATGCCCGCATCTTGGTTATGTCGTTCCATGTACGGTTTCCCTGCCAGCATCTTGCACCCTGCTATTATGTGCTGGACTGTCTCAGGGGCCTCCTTGCACAACCTACACCTTGGGTCTTGTCTGGTGTGGTAGATCTGAGCCTCTATTGCTCTGGTATTTAGGGCCTGTTCCTGGGCGGCCAGGATGAGAGCCTCTGTGCTGTCCTTGAGTCCAGATTTCTCCAGCCATTGGTAGGTTTTCCTGACATCAGCCACTTCAGTTATTTGTCGGTGGTACATCCCATGTAGGGGCTTGTCCTCCCATGATGGTACTTCCAGCACCTTGTCTTCTGTTCCCCATTGCCTGAGACATTCGCTGAGCACATCGTCCGTTGAGGCTTTGTCCTTGATGTATTTATGGATCTTGGATGTTTCATCCTGGACAGTGGCTCTCACACTCACTAGTCATCTGCCTCCTTCCTTACGGCTCGTGTACAGTCTCAGGGTGCTGGATTTGGGGTGGAATCCTCCATGCATGGTTAGTAGCTTCCTAGTCTTAACATCCGTGGCCTTCATCTCTTCCATTGGCCAGCTAATTATTCCGGCAGGGTATCTGATTACTGGTAAGGCATAGCTGTTTATTGCACGGATCTTGTTCTTGCCATTGAGCTGGCTTCTCAGGACTTGCCTTATTTGTTGGAGGTATTTGGCTGTGGCTCCTTTCCTTGTGACCTCATCGAGGTTGCCATTTGCTTGTGGTATTCCCAGGTACTTGTAGCTGTGCTCTATGTCTGCTATTGTTCCTTCTGGGAGTAAGACCCCTTCTGTGTGGGCGACCTTCCCTCTCTTTGTAACCATCCGACCACACTTCTCTAGTCCGAATGACATCCCAATGTCAGTGCTGTAGATCCTGGTGGTGTGGATCAGTGAGTCGATGTCTCGCTCGCTCTTGGCGTACAGCTTGATGTCATCCATGTAGAGGAGGTGACTGATCGTGGCCCCATTCTTGAGTCGGTATCCGTAGCCAGTCTTGTTGATGATTTGGCTGAGAGGGTTCAGGCCTATGCAGAACAGCAGTGGGGACAGAGCATCTCCTTGGTATATGCCACATTTGATGGACACTTGTGCAAGTGGTTTGCAGTTGGCTTCAAGGGTGGTTTTCCACAGCCCCATCGAGTTTGCAATGAAGGCTCTTAGAGTCCTATTGATGTTGTACATCTCTACACAGGTACACAGGTTGGTGTGTCGGGTTTTGCAGTCTCGGGCGACTGTGTGGTCTACAAGGAGTTGGTGTTTGGCTCCTCTGCTATTTATGCCTATGCCCTTCTGTGCCTTGCTCAGGTATTTATCCATGTGCCCGCTTATCTTAGCTGCTATGATGCCTGACATGAGCTTCCATGTTGTAGAGAGACAGGTTATTGGCCGATAGTTGGATGGGACTGAACCCTTCGAGGGTTCCTTCTGTATCAGGACTGTGCGCCCTTCAGTTAACCATTCAGGGTGAGTCCCATTTTAACTTAACTTTGTTTTGTTCTGTCTGATTATTTAATTGTTAAATATTAATTAAAATAATTTGATCAGTTACTCAGTACTTGAGTAGACTTTTCACCAAATACTTTTTTACTCTTACTTGAGTCATTCTTGGACGGCTACTTTCTTTTATGAACTTTTATGCTTCCATTTTCCTCCCTCACTGACTGTCTTCTTGAAATAAAACAATGGTTTACTCTTAACTTCATCAAATTAAATTCCAGTAAAACTGAACTTCACTTAATTGGTACTAATTCAATACTAAGTAAACTTGATAATTTCTCCATTTCAGTTGATAACTCCTCCATTTTTCCCTCCCCTCAGGTTAAGAGTCTGGGTGTCATCCTCAATAGCATCCTCTCTTTTGCCTCCCATGTCAATAATATCACTCGGTCAGCTTATTTTCATCTCCGAAATATTCGCCGTCTCCATCCTTCTCTCACTCCGCACTCCACTGCTGTTCTGGTCCACAGTTTGGTCTCATCTCGTTTAGACTATTGTAATTCTCTACTTTTTGGTCTGCCACAGAAAATTGCATAAATTACAATTGGTTCAAAATTCAGCTGCTCGTATCATTACACAAACCCCTTTAATTCATCACATCACACCTATTTTACAACAGCTCCATTGGCTTCCAATCACATATCGCATCAACTGTAAAATACTTCTAACTTTTAAAGTAATTGTTTTTAGCCTTTTAGAAAACCTGCAAAATGTGAATTTTGTTCTGTGAGGAATGTCGACCATCCATGAAAGACAATGAAGGCGTTTTCATGGTTTAGCTTTGTTTGAAGCCAGGCCTGTTGCTAGGTAACGGCCGGACTTCACTGGGGTTGCTAACCCAGTTCCTGCTGATTTGTGATGTTATATTCTGAAGGTTTTTGAACCTGATAGACTGCGCAATTCTGTGCGTTTCGGTTCCATTACCAAAATAACGAGCAGAGCAGGAGTATAAAATGAACTAATCGACCTCCGCTGTGTTGATCGCAAAATAAATATCAAGCCTGCAAGCTTGATATCGTAACAGACTGAATGTTATATTGTTTAACGTAATCTCTGGAGTTGTTCTGCCGTTGTTATGGCAGGAGGTTGCCATAACAACGGGTATGCTTAAATTACAGAAAGAGACGGAGAGTAAAAATGTGCGAGTGGTTTAGAGTTGATCATCTGTTCAGGTTGTTTATCTTTGCTGTGGCTCATCACAGCCGCTGTATTTTCTGAACGTTCAATAAACAACAAACTTGGACTAATCGTTCTTTGTGGGTATACGTCATTTATAAGAAATATCAAACACGGTAAATATGTTTCATTAAGTATTTAACAAACAAATGGCTTCTTCCGCGATAATTATGTGAAATTAAATTGTCTAATATAAAAAAATAGTTTGGTGCGGTCGGGCTGAGAGTCTGAGAGACTTTTCCTTTATCAAACAATTTTTTTGCCTCTTATTTCGTGGAAATATTGATGTTGATTATACATTCTCCAAAATAATAACCTTTTTCAACCTTTATAGCTCCACTGTTGAAAATGAGAAGCTAACATTCACAAATGACAGTGAAATAAAATCCAGTCCAACATCTGGTTTGAGGTGATTCCTCTGGAACCTCTTGGAGGAAAAATATCCCAACTTCAGAAGATGAGCTTTAACCTAACAGAGCTCTGTGGTTCCTCCTATTAGTATGAGATTCAGGGTGAGGAGGCGCCATGTTAGGAAGAAAAGTGGAAGCTGCAGGATCTTCAGAACAAACAGGTCATGATTGATACTGATTATCAATAGAACCAGTTTAAAAGCTAAATGAATGGTTATATGCCAGACATGGAAAACCGAGATGCACTTCATGCCATGATGTTCAGAATTTAGGTCTCATGGCATCTCAAGGTGTCAACATTGAAGCCAGTGGGCTGAAGAAAATACAGCTTTATTTTGTAGCAATTCAAGAGCTACCAGCTTTTATCGCTTTGCAAAAAAATTAATCAGCACAGAAACTTCAAAGAACACAAAGAAGTTTTTATATATATATATATATATATATATATATATATATATATATATATATAATATACACACACGTACTACTTTAGGCCCTGTGGAAAATCTTTTAGGTGTTATGTTTTAATGAGGGGTAGATACACTTTTGGCTCATGGCCATGTGTTTATATCAGTTTATGTTATACTGTTGTTCCAGGTATCAAATTTCAATGTTTTTGATTTTTGCTGCTGTAGCACTGAACATTTCACAGCAACACTGTTAAAACAAGCACTTGTTTAAATATGTATGTTTTATGTGTATACTATAAAGATTAATTATTTAGATAATTAATCTATAATTATCTAAATTTATTGTTAAATGTTCATTAGTGCTGTTGTACTGTCACTGTTCATTTAAGTTAGGAGGCATTTTCTGGTTACACAAAGACTGTTGAGACACTTTTGAGAGGGAGGGGGTTGTTGATTAAGGACTAAAAGTGTTGACTTTATTATATTATGTGCTGCCCTGGTATTGTTCAACTTTAATAAATCAATGTTCAGAGCAAATAGTTTATCTGGTGCTTAGTTCTCCTAACAGAACATTATAATACATTATAAAAAAAAATATAATAATGAAAAAATATGTATACCACACAGGTAGGCAACAGCTGACTATATATATATATATCCATTTTCTTTACACCCTTGTCCCTTAGTGGGGTCGGAAGGGTTGCTGGTGCCTCTCCAGCTAACATTCCGGGCAAGAGGCGGGGTCACCCTAGACAGATTGCCAGTCTGTCGCAGAGCAACACAGAGACACACAACCATGCACGCACACACAGTCACACCTAGGGACAATTTATACAGACCAATTAACCTGACAGTCATGTTTTTGGACTGTGGGAGGAAACCGGAGTACCCGGAGAAAACCCACGCATGCACAGGGAGAACATGCAAACTCCATGCAGAAAGACCGGGGCTGGTAATTGAACCCAGAACCCAGTTGGTAGGCAACAGCTCTACCAACTGCGCCACTGTGCAGCCCCGCAATCTCTAATCAATTTTAGCAATTCATATATCAAAATCTTCTGCTTCCTTTGATCCTTTATGCTTTTGGTTTTGCTATGTTTCACTTCTTCAACTATTTCGGGCTTTGTACTAATTTCTGTTTCTACTAATTTATGCTTTTTATTATTTCCCTGTTTAATTGTTTCAACTATTTCTGCCGTTGTACTAATTTCTGCTTCTGCTAGTTTTTGCTTTTTACTGTTTCACTGTTTAATTGTTTCAACCATTTCTGGCATTGTACTAATTTCTGCTTCTGCTTATTGATGCATTTCACACCTTCTCCAATTTCTTCAATGTATTTCTCTCTTGTGCTCTGTTTCTATTCATTCTGCTTGTCTACTTTTCTGTATGCCTTCTATTTCTACTGATCTTACTCTCTGCTAAGGTCTTCTGCAATCTTTAATCAATTTTAGCAATTCATATATCAAAATGTTCTGCTTCTTCTGCTCCTTTATGCTTTTAGGTTTGCTATATTTCACTTCAATTATTTCTGGTTTTGTACTAATTTCTCCTTCTGCTAGTTTATGCTTTTTGCTGTTACACTGTTTAATTGTTTCGACCATTTCTGGCGTTGAACTAATTTCTGCTTCTGCTAGTTTATGTATTTTGCTGTTTCACTGTTCAACTGTTTCAATGATTTCTGGTTTTGTACTAATTTCCACTTCCTGTGATAATTATGCATTTTCTTAACCTCTGTTTCACTTTTTGACTTTTTCAAATAATTCAGGTTGCACACAAACTCCTGCTTCTTCTGCTGAATTCTTCTAAATTTCAGTACGTAAACTTTTTCTACAATGTATGACTGTAGCGTTCTGATTTTTCTACATCTTAATCTTTGTTTTTATGTTTCTTGTATTTCTCCATCAATCATTCTGCAAATATGCTTCTTTTGCTCCTTTTTGCTTTGTTTTGCTATGTTTCACTTCTTCAAATATTTCTGGTTGTGTACTAATTTCTCCTACTAAATTTATGCTTTTTTTATTTGTTTCACTGTTCAACTGTTTCAACTATTTCTATTTCTTCTGCTTTCTTCTACTTCTTAAGCTTTACTCCACTTTTTCTGGCATTTCTGCAGTAATCATTCTGCAAATATGTATTCTCACAGCTGTTTCGCTAGGAACAGCTATTTTTCTAGTTTTGTTTGTATTTCCTTTTAACTCATGTAAACCACTTTGAATTGCCTCGTTGCAGAAAATATGCTATATAAATAAAATTATCTGACCTTACTTACTTTACCTTACCTTACATGTTGAGGCCTAGAAGCCTCAACAGCTTCTAGGCCTCCTCACTTCATCAAAATCTGGAAGTCGGAAGAGAGGCATATTACCATATCTAAAAACATTGCGGGGCGTTTGAGTTGAACAGGATTTCATTTCAGTTGGTAAATGCAAAGCTTTTAAAAGTTCAACGCCAGACAATGGCACTCCTGTACAAAATCTTCTTGTTTTTTCAACCAGGTTGTAAGTTGGAATTATTCCCGCTTTTTTGATGGTTGTGTTATATGTAAATGCCTCTGTGTTGTAGTTCTGGGCTGGTTTTCTTGGTCCTAGATTGTTGATCCCCAGTCCAGCTCCAATCCAATTAGAAAATCTCACAAAGTAACTCATTGTAAAATTTCTCGAACGTCCAATAATGATACTATGCGAATGAAGATGAATACAAATAACAGATCTTATGTATTTATAGATATATATATACAACCCCTCTGTGACGTCACAGGACAGTTTACTTATCTAGCCACGTCACTGATGTGTTGCATAGACCCAAGGCAGCTGACGTCAGCAAGGTGACATGACAGACTGAAGCTCGAACGTCATGTCACGTGAGTTGGAGCGGACTGCAGAGAAGGAGGCGGAAATGGGCCCTTCAACTACAGACGTATTTACGTTTTATTCGTGTGTATGCTCCCAACTAACAACATAGAATTGTTTGTGAATAAAATTTAATGTCCCTTTTCCACCGGCTCTACTTCAGCAGCCCGGCTCCGAGCCGGAGCCTGTAGCACGGATCTGTAGCACGGTGCTGCCTGGCGGTGGGGGGGTATAGCGCCCCACAAGTGTCGCAACTACACATTATTCAGGTGGATGCGAAAACATAATTCGCATCCACCTGAATAATGTGGATGCGATTCCCCCCCCCCCCCAGACGACGATACGTGAAGGGTAAAACTCGCTATATTTACCTCGTTATGTGCGCGAGGTGAAGGAGCGTGAGGCGCTCTGAAGTATTTGGGAAAACATCATCGGCGCGTCGCCCCCTCCAGACGGAGTTTTTGGCGCCCCCTCTGGTGCTGCGCCCCTATGCGTTGCATACCCTGCATACCCACTTTTTGCGCCACTGCCCCCAGATGATTGACATGTAACAGCACCAGGTCATTCCTGTACATTATTTGGAATCATTCTAAGCCAACCTAATATCTAAAGAAGAAAAACAATAATAAATATATCAAAAGAAAATGTATAAAACTTTATATAAGTCCATGTGATGACATAAATAAATAGATTTTTATCAGGCGCGATACCAGCCTCCTTTATACTCATAACAACAAGCTGATATTCTTCTCCTGGGTGTTTCAGTTGTGCTGCGCTGTGGTGCAATTCAAAGGCTAAAGCACTTCATACCTGGTGGTTGTAAAACACCAATAAGTTATTTATTGATCCTCCGCAAAAAAGAGAAAAAAACGAAGAGGGGCCGACAATGTTCGTAGTTTGGAGCAGAGGTGGCACTGGAGATTTTTTCGTTGTCCGTCAAAGAAAAAAATTATTTTATTTCCAATTTGTAGTCATCAAACGAAACATTTATTATTTCTCTGCTAGAACGTTTTTGAAATGAGGTAACATTTCACGAAATGACGTGATTAGAAGACGGCAGAACTCTGATCGTTTCCTGATCCCGCATCACTTCCCTCAGCGGGAGAAAATCCCCGCAGAAGCAGATCAGCTGCGCTAGGAGCTCCAAAGTCTCTGGTCCGTTAAAGCGACGAGATCAGAGATGATTCTCTGACTGATATTGTTCTTAGTCTGATTAATAATGAGCTCCACGATGTTCTCTGTGCGTAAAGTTGAAACTGTCAGCTGCGCTTCATCACATTCTTGACAGAAACCAGCGAACTGCTCTCTGTTCTTATCAAGACGAGGGTGAGGAGGGAATCTGACATGTTAACTCAGTTAAGTTTTTACTAGTTTTGTTTTTAAAACACCATTAACGTAAGCAGTGTAACTATATATTGTATATTTGGCGTTTGTCATCTCATGTGTGATTAGTTGGAGTGTAACGGTGGAGCATTTAAGCGCATTTATTGCCCAGCGCACTGCGCTTGTTTCTGCCTAACGGATCTGCACTTTAATTTCTTTCCTCTCTCAACAGTCAGCTGCTATTCCTCTATTTGAACTACAATAAGTAGATCACATTCTCTTTAGGTTTTCTCTGTGTGCTCCAAACTCATTAAATGTAAACTCATTAGAAGCCTGAACCACCATCAGGCAAATAATTCTGGTCCGACCCAAACTATTTTTAGCTGTCAAATTACCTGTCACAACAGAGCTTCCTAACCAAGGTGTCCATAACTCTTCAACACGCTGTCAGCTCCGGGTCAGAAAGACGCATTTAGTTCAGTGTCCATGAGATGATATTCAGAAAGGATCTTTTATTTGATTGATTTTAGTTTCCTCTGCGATGAACTCTGCGTAAAGTCTATCATGTCTCCATGTGTGCCAGTCAAAGGTGTTAATTATAACATGTCAAATGACAGAGGGGCTTAAAAACTAACCAAATATTCAGTTTGGTTATTTTTTAAAATTATATATATGTGCACACACACATTAAAAATTTTGCCCCCCCAGAGGTAGTCCTGGCCCCCCCTTAGCCCCCCCAACTTTAAAAGTCTAGCTCCGCCACTGTGTGAATGTAAGAGACTTTGATAGTGAATGAAAGAGTTTGATAGTACGTGAAAGAGAGTTTGATAGTGAATGAAAGAGAGTTTGATAGTACGTGAAAGAGACTTTGATAGTGAATGAAAGAGAGTTTGATAGTACGTGTAAGAGAGTTTGACTGTGAATGTGAGAGTTTGGTAGTTTGACAGTACATGTAAGAGAGTTTGACAGTACGTGAAAGAGACTTTGATAGTGAATGAAAGAGAGTTTGATAGTACTGTAAGAGAGTTTGACTGTGAATGTGAGAGTTTGGTAGTTTGACAGTACATGTAAGAGAGTTTGACAGTACGTGTAAGAGAGTTTGACAGTACGTGTAAGAGAGTTTGTAGGTTTTGTCCCTTGGGGCCTCTCATAGTTTTCCGCTGTATTCGGATAATTCCAGCTAACACAAGCTCACTAGCAGCAGTTCGGTTCATCTAAGGAGCTAATACTTAGCCAGAGAAGTTAATCAAAGCTTCCAGCATGACTGTTGCTTCAGAAAGCCCACTTCAGTTAGCGACAATATGTCTCACTGCTGGGTCAGAACTACTCACTCAGAACTGAGGTCCTTGATGACAGCTGCTCAGCGCAATAACTTCTGAAACATGTTCAGTGAGTCTTCCCATTCTGTGTTTATGGCGGTTGGCAAACAATCTAAGGTGCTCTTCACTTTGTTGTTTTGAGTGTAACTTCCCGCGATACTAGCCGTCTGACGAAGCCTCTCTGATTGGCTAGCTGTGTCCGAATTCAGCATAGACATAATGTAAGAGTAGACCCCGGATTGGCTGCTCTGGCGCAGGAAATACGGCGGCCATCTTGGAGCGGTACTCCCTCCTACTTTGCTCAATCAAAACAGCAGAAGACTCAGCACTGAGGGATATTGTTGTTCGGATCTATGGATTATTGATGTGAGGGCTCCACAGACACAATTTCACATGTAAGATGAACATATTATTGTGTATACTTTGTGATTAGAATATTACTTTACTGTATTTATGTCCACCGGCGAGATACCAGCGATAATTAGCTACAGTGCTTGGTGTAATACGGGTTCAGCCCCGCTATGAAGGCTAACTGAGATTCTGTAAATCTAAAAAAATTAATTATTCTCTAACATTGACTTAGATTATCTGACACAAGAGCCTATATTAGAAATGAAACAATGTAACACATATTATAAAACTTATATTATGTGTTATAACATTCACCAACAAAGTTTACACAGGTGGTAAAGACTATTATTTATATGTTATTCGCTCACTAGTAAGATCCATCCCAAATCTTCCGTTTTTGTTTTGAAAGTTTCATAAAGACACGATGTAAGGAAGAAGAGGGAGATATCTATAAAGAGAGAAGGATTCACTGCAGCACAGATGAATCTCACACACACACACACACACACACACACACACACACACACACACACACACACATATATATATATATATATATATATATATATATATATATATATATATATATATATATATATATATATATATATATATCTGTGTGCCTTTCTATACTAAAGAAAGAGATATAAAACGTCGGACATGTATCCAATATATATTATTCAGTATTAATCATTATTTATTTGTGCCATTATTAATCATTATTTCATTGTGTTTGTATAGATATGTATTGATATTACTAAATAGTTTATTAAATAAATTATGAACGGCTGTGTGCTTTGTAATATGCTCATCATACACCAATATCAGAATATTCCATTCCTATTCTATTGTTATAGCCACTAAGCATATTTAAATATGCTGAACTATGTATTAAAAACATACTTAAAAAATACAATTGTTTATAAATGTAGCTTTGATAGATGATTGATTATGGTTTCCAGTAACAAAAAAGCGTGTTATGATCGATTAAATGAGCTGATACGTCATTGTGCCTGCTAAACACATAACGCTGAGTGGAGTGGTGGACCGCTCCAAGATGGCCGCCCTAAATCTCGTCAGCGACAATAGGCGAGAGCTTTCCATGAGGCATCTACTCTTATATTATGTCTATGATCCTTCGAAGGACGGATTTGTAGGCCGATTACATCATAGCATGGCGACAGGGCCTGTCCGAATTCAAAGGCTGTTTCTCAAGCTGTGCCCGAATTCAGAGTCTGCATCCTTCGAAGGACTGGTCTACGTAGGACGGGTCCTTCGTAGGCCAGGAATAAACTAAGACCGGAAGAAAAATATCTGTGGATTCGGACAGGTCTAGCCTTCACCAACGGTCCCCGCCCCCACCTCAGCTTAACTCATGTTGCCAAGCAACCGTGACAGCTGAAGCAGTTTGTTTTTCAGTCATGTATTACTGATTTCTATATTATTCTTCACCTTTTATAGTAAAGGACCGCTTTGCTGAGTGTTACTAATGACATCCTCATGGCAGCTGATACCGGTTCTACTTCTCTCCTTGTCCTCCTTGACCTAACTGCAGCCTTTGACACTGTGGACCATAATATCCTCCTACACCGTCTTCATGTGGAGGTCGGTCTCTGTGACACTGTTCTGGACTGGTTTAAATCTTTCCTCTCCAGTCGGCTGGAATGTGTTAGCCTTGGCAAGACCAAGTCCCAGGCTGTCTCTGTCTCCTGTGGTGTCCCACAAGGGTCAGTCCTGGGGCCCCTGCTATTTTCCCTTTACATGCTGCCTTTGGGTCAAATCATTAATCGACACAACATCTCCTTCCACTGCTATGCCGATGATATACAACTTTACATTAGAACTGGAGCTTCATCACCACCATTTTCACTTTCTGCCTTCACCACCTGCCTGGAAGAGATAAGGACGTCAATAAATCAGAACTTTCTTCAGTTAAACTGCTCCAAAACTGAGGCCATGTTGATCGGAACACCTCACCAGGTTCAATCTTTAACTTTGATGACTGTTTTCTTTTCTGGACATGACATCCCCCTTTCCACCACTGTTACAAATCTTGGAGTTAGAATGGAATTCTCATCTTACATTTGAAAATCACATTAAGCATCTGTTTAAAATCTGCTTCTTTCATCTTCGTAACATCTCCAAAATTTGTCCATTTCTTTTTTTCTCTGATGCCGAGACTCTAATCCATGCCTTTGTCTCCTCCAGGCTCGACTACTGCAACTCTCTGTTCATTGGAATCCATATAAACATCTTCAGAAGCTCCAAAACATTCAAAACAGCGCAGCCAGGATTCTATTGAGAGCCCGGAAATCTGACCATATTACCTATTCTGCATGATCTTCACTGGCTTCCTGTCACCTACAGAGTTCAGTACAAAATCGCTCTCATCACCCATCAGTGCTTAAACGGAACCTCACCGGATTATCTGAAGGACCTTCTCATTCCACATTCATCCACCAGATCTCTACGATCACAAGACTGCAACTTCCTCCTCTTTCCTCGATCCAGATTAAGGACCATGGGAGATCGGGCATTCGCTGTTGCTGCTCCCCGTCTCTGGAACTCTCTCCCGGATTATTTGAGAGCTCCACAACCACTGGTTGACTTCTAATGATGCTTAAAGACTTTTCTATTTAAACAAGCCTATTCTACCTCCACATGATTTTTATGACGTTGATTTTATCTATGATTTTAGTTGCACTGTGTAGCACTTTGAGTTTTTTTTCAAATGAAAAGTGCTGTACAAATTAAATTGATTATTATTATTATTATTATTATTATTATTATTATTATTATTATTATTATTATTATTATTATTATTATTAGTTGAAGCCAAAAAGCCTTAACAAGCTTGTTAAGTTTAAGTCGCCTTCCTGTTCCTGTACCTGCCAAGGTGACCCTTTGGAATTTGTGGATTTTAGGATATCATTTACAACTTTAATTGGTTCAAAATCCATCTCTGCCACGGAAAAAATGCTGAATCTGAAAAGTTATCTCTGGAGAAGCCCGGAAGGCTGTAGAAAGTTTCTTTTACGGAAGCTCTGAGGACGCATATGAAGGTGCGTGGTCAGTTCTTCAGGAGCGATATGGAAACCCATTTGTAATTCAGAAAGCATTTAGGGATAAACTTAAGTCGTGGCCAAAGATTGCACCAAATGATCCATTGTCTCTCAGAGATTTTGCTGACTTTTTGAAAAGTTGTGAAGAGGCTATGCCTCAAGTAAGAGGATTGTTCATCTTAAATGATTGTGAAGAAAATCATAAGATGTTGAAGTTACCAGACTAGATTCTACGTAAATGGAGTAGAGTTGTTGTTGAAGTACTTGATGCACGTGGGGAATATCCATCTTTTGAATGTTTTTCTAGATTCATACAAAAGGAAGCACGCATGGCATCTAATCCTATTGCTTCTCCATTTTTGTTAAAGTCTAGAACTTCAAATGATCTTTCCAGAAAAGCAAAGGCTCTTCGTACCAGTATGGAGTTCAAGAAACAAGAAACTGTTCATGTTCTGGTATCTAAACTGCCTTGTTTGGTTTGTACAGACATGTCGCAGTGTTGCTAAATGCCCTAAATTTGAAGTTAAATCAATGGAAGAAATCAGGTCTAATTCTTATGTTTCAATAGGGGTGAAGCCAGAATCGCTTTATCTCAGCGAAAGAAGTAGTAAATTGACTTCTTGGGTTTACGGAACTTCACATTCAGTTTTAAGCCTTATTTGATGTTGGACAGCTCCGAAATACTGAGAAGCAGTATATCTGGCTGTTTTAAACTGTAATCAGGTCTACTTCTTATATTTCAATAGAGTTGAAGCCAAAATCGCTTTATCTCAGCGAAAGAAGAACTAAAAGGACTTCTTGGATTTACGAAGCTCCACAGTTAATTTTCTGTTTAGTTAGATGTTGGACAGCTCTGAAATGCTGAGAAGCAGTATATCTGGCTGTTTTAAACTGGAATCAGGCCTAATTCTTATGTTTCAATAGAGTTGAAGCCAAAATCTCTTTATCACAGCGAAAAAAGTAATAAATGGACTTCTTGGGTTTACGATGCACAAAAGTTAATTTTCAGTTTAGTTAGAAGTTGGACAGCTCCGAAATGCTGCGAAGCAGTATATCTGGCTGTTTTAAACTAGAATCAGGTCTAATTCTTATGTTTCAATAGAGTTGAAGCCAAAATTGCTTTATTTTATTGAAAGAAGTAATAAATGGACTTCTTGGGTTTACGAAGCTCCACAGTTAGTTTTCTGTTTAGTTAGATATTGGACAGCTCTGAAATGCTGAGAAGCAGTATATCTGGCTGTTTTAAACTGGAATCAGGCCAAATTCTTATGTTTCAATAGAGTTGAAGCCAAAATCTCTTTATCACAGCGAAAGAAGTAATAAATGGACTTCTTGGGTTTACGATGCACAAAAGTTAATTTTCAGTTTAGTTAGAAGTTGGACAGCTCCGAAATGCTGCGAAGCAGTATATCTAGCTGTTTTAAACTGGAATCAGGTCTAATTCTTATGTTTCAATAGAGTTGAAGCCAAAATCGCTTTATCTCAGCGAAAGAAGTAATAAATGGACTTCTTGGGTTTACGAAGCTCCACAGTTAATTTTCAGTTTAGTTAGATGTTGGACAGCTCCGAAATGCTGAGAAGCAGTATATCTGCCTGTTTTAAACTGTAATCAGGTCTACTTCTTATATTTCAATACAGTTGAAGCCAAAATCGCTTTATCTCAGCGAAAGAAGTATTAAATGGACTTCTTGGGTTTACAAAGCTCCATAGATAATTTTCAGTTTAGTTAGATGTTGGACAGCTCCGAAATGCTGAGAAGCAGTATATCTGGCTGTTTTAAACTGGAATCAGGTCTAATTCTTATGTTTCAATAGAGTTGAAGCCAAAATCGCTTTATCTCATTGAAAGAACTAATAAATGGACTTCTTGGGTTTACGAAGCTCCACAGTTAATTTTCAGTTTAGTTAGATGTTTGACAGCTCTGAAATGCTGAGAAGCAGTATATCTGGCTGTTTTAAACTGTAATCAGGTCTAATTCTTATGTTTCAATAGGGTTGAAGCCAAACTCGCTCTATCTCAGCGAAAGAAGTAATAAATGGACTTATTGGGTTTACGAAACTCCACAGTTAAGTTTCAGTAAACTTAGAGGTTGGACAGCTCCGAAATGCTGAGAAGCAATATATCTGGCTGTTTTAAACTGGAATTAGGTCTAATTCTTATGTTTCAATAGAGTTGAAGCCAAAATCGCTTTATCTCAGCGAAAAAGTAATAAATGGACTTCTTGAGTTTACGAATTTCCACAGTTAATTTTCAGTTTAGTTAGAGGTTGGAAAGCTCCGAAATGCTGAGAAGCAGTATATCTGCCTGTTTTAGACTGGAATCAGCTCTAATCCTTATGTTTTAATAGAGTTGGAGCCAAAATCGCTTTATCTCAGCGAAAGAAGTATTAAATGGACCTCTTGGGTTTACGAATTTCCATAGTCAATTTTCAGTTTAGTTAAATGTTGGACAGCTCCGAAATGCTGAGAAGCAGTATATCTTGCTCTTTTAAACTGGAATCAGCTCTATTTCTTATGTTTCAATAGAGTTGAAGCCAAAATCGCTTTATCTCAGAGAAAAAAGTAATAAATGGACTTCTTGAGTTTACGAATTTCCATAGTCAATTCTCAGTTTAGTTGGATGTTGGAAAGCTCTGAAATGCTGAGAAGCAGTATATCTGGCTGTTTTAAACTGTAAACAGGTCTACTTGTTATATTTCAATAGAGTTGAAGCCACAATCGCTTTATCTCAGCGTAAGAAGTATTAAATGGACTTCTTGGGTTTACGAAGCTCCACAGCTAATTTTCAGTTTAGTTAGAAGTTGGACAGCTCTGAAATGCTGAGAAGCAGTATTTCTGGCTGTTTTAAACTGTAATCAGGTCTAATTCTTATGTTTCAAAAGAGTTGAAGCCAAAATCGCTTTATCTCAGCGAAAGAAGTTTTAAATGGACTTCTTGGGTTTACAAAGCTCCACAGTTAATTTTCAGTTTAGTTAGATGTTGGACAGCTCCGAAATGCTGAGATGCCGTATATCTGGCTGTTTTAAACTGGAATCAGGTCTAATTCTTATGTTTCAATAGAGTTGAAGCCAAAATCGCTTTATCTCAGCGAAAGAAGTAATAAATGGACTTCTTGGGTATACGAAGCTCCACAGTTAAGTTTCAGTAAAGTTAGAGGTTGGACAGCTCCGAAATGCTGAGAAGCAATATATCTAGCTGTTTTAAACTGGAATCAGGTCTAATTCTTGTTTCAATGGAGTTGAAGCCAAAATTGCTTTATTTTATTGAAAGAAGTAATAACTGGACTTCTTGGATTTACGAAGCACCACAGTTAATTTTCAGCTTAGTTAGATGTTGGACAGCTCTGAAAGTCTTAGATGCCGTATATCTGGCTGTTTTAAACCGGAATAAGGTCTAATTCTTATGTTTTAATAGAGTTGAAGCCAAAATCACATTATCTCAGCGAAATAAGTTATGAATTGACTTATTGGGTTTACGAAGCTCCAAAGTTAATTTTCAGTTTAGTTAGATGTTGGAAAGCTCCGAAATGCTGAGAAGCAGTATATCTGGCTGTTTTAAACTGTAATCAGGTCTACTTCTTATATTTCAATAGAGTTGAAGCCACAATCGCTTTATCTCAGCGAAAGAAGTATTAAATGGACTTCTTGGGTTTACGAATTTCCATAGTTAATTTTCAGTTTAGTTAGATGTTGGAAAGCTCCGAAATTCTGACAAGCAGTATATCTGGCTGTTTTAAACTAGAATCAGGTCTAATTCTTGTTTCAATAGAGTTGAAGCCAAAATTGCTTTATTTCATTGAAAGAAGTAATAACTGGACTTCTTGGATTTACGAAGCACCACAGTTAATTTTCAGCTTAGTTAGATGTTGGACAGCTCCGAAATTCTTAGATGGCGTATATCTGGCTGTTTTAAACCGGAATCAGGTCTAATTCTTATGTTTTAATAGAGTTGAAGCCAAAATCGCATTATCTCAGCGAAATAAGTTATGAATTGACTTATTGGGTTTACGAAGCTCCAAAGTTAATTTTCAGTTTACTTAGTTTGTGGACAGCTCCGAAATGCTGAGAAGCAGTATATCTGGCTGTTTTAAACTGGAATCAGGTCTAATTCTTATGTTTTAATAGTGTTGAAGCCAAAATCGCTTTATCTCAGCGAAAGAAGTAATAAATGGACATCTTGAGTTTACGAAGCTCCACGGTTAAGTTCCAATTTAGTTAGATGTTGGACAGCTTCAAAATGCTGAAAAGCCGTATTTCTGGCTGTTTTAAACTGGAATCAGGTCTAATTCTTATGTTTTAATAGAGTTGAAGCCAAAATCGCTTTATTTCAGCGAAAGATGTAATAAATGGACATCTTGAGTTTACGAAGCTCCACAGTTAAGTTCCAATTATTTAGATGTTGGACAGCTCCGAAAAGCTGAGAAACAGTATATCTGGCTGTTTTAAATTGGAATCAGATCTAATTTTTATGTTTTAATAGAGTTGAAGCCAAAATCGCTTTATCTCAGCGAAAGAAGTAATAAATGGACATCTTGAGTTTACGAAGCTCCACAGTTAAGTTCCAATTTAGTTAGATGTTGGACAGCTTCAAATTGCTGAAAAGCCGGATTTCTGGCAGTTTTAAACTGGAATCAGGTCTAATTCTTATGTTTTAATAGAGTTGAAGCCAAAATCGCTTTATCTCAGCGAAATAAGTATTAAATGGACTGATTGGGTTTGAGAAGCTCCACAGTCAATTTTCAGTTTAGTTAGATGTTGAACAGCTTCAAATTGCTGAAAAGCCGTATTTCTGGCTGTTTTAAACTGGAATCAGGTCTAATTCTTATGTTTTAATAGAGTTGAAGCCAAAATCGCTTTATCTCAACGAAAGAATTAATAAATGGACCTCTTAGGTTTATTACGCTCCAAAGTTATTTTTCAGTTTACTTAGATTGTGGACAGCTCCGAAATGCTGAGAAGCAGTACATCTGGCTGTTTTAAACTGGAATCGAGTCTAATTCTTATGTTCCAATAGAGTTGAAGCCAAAATCGCTTTATCTCAGCGAAAGAAGTAATAAATGGACATCTTGAGTTTACGAAGCTCCACAGTTAAGTTCCCATTATTTAGATGTTGGACAGCTTCGAAATGCTGAAAACCGTATATTTGGGTAGGGATGGGGTTAGGGCTATTAAAACATAAGAATCGGGTCTAATTCTTATGTTTTAATAGAGTTGAAGCCAATATCGCTTTATCTCAACAAAATAAGTAATAAATGGACCTCTTGGGTTTATTACGCTCCAAAGTTATTTTTCAGTTTACTTAGATTGTGGACAGCTTCAAAATGCTGAGAAGCAGTATATCTGGCTGTTTTAAACTAGATTCAGGTCTAATTCTTATGTTTTAATAGAGTTGAAGCAAAAATCGCTTTATCTCAACAAAATAAGTAATAAATGGACTTCTTCAGTTCACGAAGCTCCACAGTTAAGTTCCAATTCAGTTAGATGTTGACCAGCTTCAAAATGCTGAAAAGCAGTACATCTGGCTGTTTTAAACTGGAATCAGGTCTAATTCTTATGTTCCAATAGAGTTGAAGCCAAAATGGCTTTATCTCAGCGAAATAAGTAATAAATGGACTGATTGGGTTTGAGAAGCTCCACAGTTAAGTTCCAATTTAGTTAGATGTTGGACAGCTCCGAAATGCTGAGAAACAGTATATCTGGCTGTTTTAAACTGGAATCTGGTCTAATTCTTATGTTCCAATAGAGTTGAAGCCAAACTCGCTTTATCTCAACGATAGAAGTAATAAATGGACATCTTGAGTTTACGAAGCTCCACAGTTAAGTTCCAATTTAGTTAGATGTTGAACAGCTTCAAATTGCTGAAAAGCTGTATTTCTGGCTGTTATAAACTGGAATCAGGTCTAATTCTTATGTTTTAATAGAGTTGAAGCCAAAATCGTTTTATCTCAGCGAAAGAAGTAATAAATGGACATCTTGAGTTTACGAAGCTCCACAGTTAAGTTCCCATTATTTAGATGTTGGACAGCTTCGAAATGCTGAAAACCGTATATTTGGGTAGGGATGGGGTTAGGGCTATTAAAACATAAGAATCGGGTCTAATTCTTATGTTTTAATAGAGTTGAAGCCAATATCGCTTTATCTCAACAAAATAAGTAATAAATGGACCTCTTGGGTTTATTACGCTCCAAAGTTATTTTTCAGTTTACTTAGATTGTGGACAGCTTCAAAATGCTGAGAAGCAGTATATCTGGCTGTTTTAAACTAGATTCAGGTCTAATTCTTATGTTTTAATAGAGTTGAAGCAAAAATCGCTTTATCTCAACAAAATAAGTAATAAATGGACTTCTTCAGTTCACGAAGCTCCACAGTTAAGTTCCAATTCAGTTAGATGTTGACCAGCTTCAAAATGCTGAAAAGCAGTACATCTGGCTGTTTTAAACTGGAATCAGGTCTAATTCTTATGTTCCAATAGAGTTGAAGCCAAAATGGCTTTATCTCAGCGAAATAAGTAATAAATGGACTGATTGGGTTTGAGAAGCTCCACAGTTAAGTTCCAATTTAGTTAGATGTTGGACAGCTCCGAAATGCTGAGAAACAGTATATCTGGCTGTTTTAAACTGGAATCTGGTCTAATTCTTATGTTCCAATAGAGTTGAAGCCAAACTCGCTTTATCTCAACGATAGAAGTAATAAATGGACATCTTGAGTTTACGAAGCTCCACAGTTAAGTTCCAATTTAGTTAGATGTTGAACAGCTTCAAATTGCTGAAAAGCTGTATTTCTGGCTGTTATAAACTGGAATCAGGTCTAATTCTTATGTTTTAATAGAGTTGAAGCCAAAATCGTTTTATCTCAAGGAAAGAATTAATAAGTGGACCTCTTGGGTTTATTACGCTCCAAAGTTATTTTTCAGTTTACTTAGATTGTGGACAGCTCCGAAATGCTGAGAAGCAGTACATCTGGCTGTTTTAAACTGGAATCAGGTCTAATTCTTATGTTCCAATAGAGTTGAAGCCAAAATCGCTTTATCTCAGCGAAATAAGTAATAAATGGACTGATTGGGTTTGAGAAGCTCCACAGTCAATTTTCAGTTTAGTTAGATGTTGAACAGCTTCAAAATGTTGAAAAGCCTTATTTCTGGCTGTTTTAAACTGGAATCAGGTCTAATTCTTATGTTTTGATAGGGTTGAAGCCAAAATCGCTTTATCTCAGCGAAATAAGTAATAAATGGACATCTTGAGTTTTCGAAGCTCCACAGTTAAGTTCCAATTTAGTTAGATGTTGAACAGCTTCAAATTGCTGAAAAGCCGTATTTCTGGCTGTTTTAAACTGGAATCAGGTCTAATTCTTATGTTTTAATAGAGTTGAAGCCAAAATCGCTTTATCTCAACGAAAGAATTAATAAATGGACCTCTTAGGTTTATTACGCTCCAAAGTTATTTTTCAGTTTACTTAGATTGTGGACAGCTCCGAAATGCTGAGAAGCAGTACATCTGGCTGTTTTAAACTGGAATCAAGTCTAATTCTTATGTTCCAATAGAGTTGAAGCCAACATCGCTTTATCTCAGGGAAAGAAGTAATAAATGGACATCTTGAGTTTACGAAGCTCCACAGTTAAGTTCCAATTATTTAGATGTTGGACAGCTTCAAATTGCTGAAAAGCCGTATTTCTGGCTGTTATAAACTGGAATCAGGTCTAATTCTTATGTTTTAATAGAGTTGAAACCAAAATCGTTTTATCTCAAGGAAAGAATTAATAAATGGACCTCTTGGGTTTATTACGCTCCAAAGTTATTTTTCAGTTTACTTAGATTGTGGACAGCTCCGAAATGCTGAGAAGCAGTACATCTGGCTGTTTTAAACTGGAATCATCTCTAATTCTTATGTTCCAATAGAGTTGAAGCCAAAATCGCTTTATCTCAGCGAAATAAGTAATAAATGGACATGTTGAGTTTACGAAGCTCCACAGTTAAGTTCCAATTTAGTTAGATGTTGAACAGCTTCAAATTGCTGAAAAGCCGTATTTCTGGCTGTTTTAAACTGGAATCAGGTCTAATTCTTATGTTTTGATAGAGTTGAAGCCAAAATCGCGTTATCTCAGCGAAATAAGTATTAAATGGACTGATTGTGTTTGAGAAGCTCCGAAGTCAATTTTCAGTTTAGTTAGATGTTGAACAGCTTCAAAATGCTGAAAACTGTATATCTGGCTGTTTTAAACTATAATCGGGTCTAATTCTTATGTTTTAATAGTGTTGAAGCCAAAATCGCTTTATCTCAGCGAAAGAAGTAATAAATGGACATCTTGAGTTTTCGAAGCTCCAGAGTTAAATTCCAATTTAGTTAGATGTTGAACAGCTTCAAAATGCTGAAAAGCCTTATTTCTGGCTGTTTTAAACTGGAATCAGGTCTAATTCTTATGTTTTAATAGAGTTGAAGCCAAAATCGCTTTATCTCAGCGAAAGAAGTAATAAATGGACATCTTGAGTTTACGAAGCTCCACAGTTAAGTTCCAATTTAGTTGGATGTTTAACAGCTTCAAATTGCTGAAAAGCCGTATTTCTGGCTGTTTTAAACTGGAATCAGGTCTAATTCTTATGTTTTAATAGAGTTGAAGCCAAAATCGCTTTATCTCAACGAAAGAATTAATAAATGGACCTCTTAGGTTTATTACGCTCCAAAGTTATTTTTCAGTTTACTTAGATTGTGGACAGCTCCGAAATGCTGAGAAGCAGTACATCTGGCTGTTTTAAACTGGAATCAAGTCTAATTCTTATGTTCCAATAGAGTTGAAGCCAAAATCGCTTTATCTCAGGAAAGAAGTAATAAATGGGCATGTTGAGTTTACAAAGCTCCACAGTTAAGTTCCAATTATTTAGATGTTGGACAGCTACGAAAAGTTGAGAAACAGTATATCTGGCTGTTTTAAATTGGAATCAGATCTAATTTTTATGTTTTAATAGAGTTGAAGCCAAAATCGCTTTATCTCAGCGAAAGAAGTAATAAATGGACATCTTGAGTTTACGAAGCTCCACAGTTAAGTTCCAATTTAGTTAGATGTTGGACAGCTTCAAAATGCTGAAAAGCCGTATTTCTCTCTGTTTTAAACTGGAATCAGGTCTAATTTTTATGTTTTAATAGAGTTTAAGCCCAAATCGCTTTATCTCAGCGAAAGAAGTAATACATGGCCATCTTGAGTTTACGAACCTCCACAGTTAAGTTCCAATTATTTAGATGTTGGACAGCTTCGAAATTCTGAAAACCGTATATTTGGGTAGGGATGGGGTTAGGGCTATTAAAACATAAGAATCGGGTCTAATTCTTATGTTTTAATAGAGTTGAAGCCAATATCACTTTATCTCAACGAAATAAGTAATAAATGGACCTCTTGGGTTTATTACGCTCCAAAGTTATTTTTCAGTTTACTTAGATTGTGGACAGCTTCAAAATGCTGAGAAGCAGTATATCTGGCTGTTTTAAACTGGATTCAGGTCTAATTCTTATGTTTTAATAGAGTTGAAGCAAAAATCGCTTTATCTCAGCAAAATAAGTAATAAATGGACTTCTTCAGTTTACGAAGCTCCACAGTTAAGTTCCAATTCAGTTAGATGTTGACCAGCTTCAAAATGCTGAAAAGCAGTACATCTGGCTGTTTTAAACTGGAATCATGTCTAATTCTTATGTTCCAATAGAGTTGAAGCCAAAATGGCTTTATCTCAGCGAAATAAGTAATAAATGGACTGATTGGGTTTGAGAAGCTCCACAGTTAAGTTCCAATTTAGTTAGATGTTGGACAGCTCCGAAATGCTGAGAAACAGTATATCTGGCTGTTTTAAACTGGAATCTGGTCTAATTCTTATGTTCCAATAGAGTTGAAGCCAAACTCGCTTTATCTCAACGATAGAAGTAATAAATGGACATCTTGAGTTTACGAAGCTCCACAGTTAAGTTCCAATTTAGTTAGATGTTGAACAGCTTCAAATTGCTGAAAAGCTGTATTTCTGGCTGTTATAAACTGGAATCAGGTCTAATTCTTATGTTTTAATAGAGTTGAAGCCAAAATCGTTTTATCTCAAGGAAAGAATTAATAAATGGACCTCTTGGGTTTATTACGCTCCAAAGTTATTTTTCAGTTTACTTAGATTGTGGACAGCTCCGAAATGCTGAGAAGCAGTACATCTGGCTGTTTTAAACTGGAATAAGGTCTAATTCTTATGTTCCAATAGAGTTGAAGCCAAAATCGCTTTATCTCAGCGAAATAAGTAATAAATGGACATGTTGAGTTTACGAAGCTCCACAGTTAAGTTCCAATTTAGTTAGATGTTGAACAGCTTCAAATTGCTGAAAAGCCGTATTTCTGGCTGTTTTAAACTGGAATCAGGTCTAATTCTTATGTTTTGATAGGGTTTAAGCCAAAATCGCTTTATCTCAGCGAAAGAAGTAATACATGGACATCTTGAGTTTACGAAGCTCCACAGTTAAGTTCCAATTTAGTTAGATGTTGAAAAGCTTCAAATTGCTGAAAAGCCTTATTTCTGGCTGTTTTAAACTGGAATCAGGTCTAATTCTTATGTTCCAATGGAGTTGAAGCCAAAATCGCTTTATCTCAGCGAAATAAGTAATAAATGGACATCTTGAGTTTTCGAAGCTCCCCAGTTAAGTTCCAATTTAGTTAGATATTGAACAGTTTCAAAATGCTGAAAAGCCTTATTTCTGGCTGTTTTAAACTGGAATCAGGTCTAATTCTTATGTTCCAATGGAGTTGAAGCCAAAATCGCTTTATCCCATCAAAGAAGTAATAAATGGACATTTTGAGTTTACGAAGCTCCACAGTTAAGTTCCAATTTAGTTAGATGTTGAAAAGCTTCAAATTGCTGAAAAGCCATATTTCTGGCTGTTTTAAACTGGAATCAGGTCTAATTCTTATGTTTTAATGCAGTTGAAGCCAAAATCGCTTTATCTCAGCGAAATAAGTAATAAATGGAAATCTTGAGTTTACGAAGCTCCACCGTTAATTTTCAGTTTAGTTAGATGTTGAAAAGCTTCAAAATGCTGAAAAGCAGTAAATCTGGGTGTTTTTAATTGTATTCAGGTCTAATTCTTATGTTTTAATAGAGTTGAAGCCAAAATCGCTTTATCTCAGCGAAATAAGTAATAAATGGACATCTTGAGTTTTAGAAGCTCCACAGTTAAGTTCCAATTTAGTTAGATATTGAACAGCTTCAAAATGCTGAAAAGCCTTATTTCTGGCTGTTTTAAACTGGAATCAGGTCTAATTCTTATGTTTTAATAGAGTTGAAGCCAAAATCGCTTTATCTCAGCGAAAGAAGTAATAAATGGACATCTTGAGTTGACGAAGCTCCACAGTCAATTTTCAGTTTAGTTAGATTTTGAACAGCTTCAAATTGCTGAAAAGCCGTATTTCTGGCTGTTTTAAATTGGAATCAGGTCTACTTCTTATGTTTTAATAGAGTTGAAGCCAAAATCGCTTTATCTCAGCGAAATAAGTAATAAATGGATATCTTGAGTTTTCGAAGCTCCACAGTTAAGTTCCAATTTAGTTAGATATTGAACAGCTTCAAAATGCTGAAAAGCCTTATTTCTGGCTGTTTTAAACTGGAATCAGGTCTAATTCTTATGTTTTGATAGGGTTTAAGCCAAAATCGCTTTATCTCAGCGAAAGAAGTAATACATGGACATCTTGAGTTTACGAAGCTCCACAGTTAAGTTCCAATTTAGTTAGATGTTGAAAAGCTTCAAATTGCTGAAAAGCCGTATTTCTGGCTGTTTTAAACTGGAATCAGGTCTAATTCTTATGTTTTAATACAGTTGAAGCCAAAATCGCTTTATCTCAGCGAAATAAGTAATAAATGGAAATCTTGAGTTTACGAAGCTCAACCGTTACTTTTGAGTTTAGTTAGATGTTGAAAAGCTTCAAAATGCTGAAAAGCAGTATATCTGGCTGTTTTTAATTGTATTCAGGTCTAATTCTTATGTTTTAATAGAGTTGAAGCCAAAATCGCTTTATCTCAGCGAAATAAGTAATAAATGGACATCTTGAGTTTTCGAAGCTCCACAGTTAAGTTCCAATTTAGTTAGATATTGAACAGCTTCAAAATGCTGAAAAGCCTTATTTCTGGCTGTTTTAAACTGGAATCAGGTCTAATTCTTATGTTCCAATGGAGTTGAAGCCAAAATCGCTTTATCCCATCAAAGAAGTAATAAATGGACATTTTGAGTTTACGAAGCTCCACAGTTAAGTTCCAATTTAGTTAGATGTTGAAAAGCTTCAAATTGCTGAAAAGCCGTATTTCTGGCTGTTTTAAACTGGAATCAGGTCTAATTCTTATGTTTTAATGCAGTTGAAGCCAAAATCGCTTTATCTCAGCGAAATAAGTAATAAATTGAAATCTTGAGTTTACGAAGCTCCACCGTTAATTTTCAGTTTAGTTAGATGTTGAAAAGCTTCAAAATGCTGAAAAGCAGTATATCTGGCTGTTTTTAATTGTATTCAGGTCTAATTCTTATGTTTTAATAGAGTTGAAGCCAAAATCGCTTTATCTCAGCGAAATAAGTAATAAATGGACATGTTGAGTTTACGAAGCTCCACAGTTAAGTTCCAATTTAGTTAGATGTTGAACAGCTTCAAATTGCTGAAAAGCCGTATTTCTGGCTGTTTTAAACTGGAATCAGGTCTAATTCTTATGTTTTGATAGGGTTTAAGCCAAAATCGCTTTATCTCAGCGAAAGAAGTAATACATGGACATCTTGAGTTTACGAAGCTCCACAGTTAAGTTCCAATTTAGTTAGATGTTGAAAAGCTTCAAATTGCTGAAAAGCCTTATTTCTGGCTGTTTTAAACTGGAATCAGGTCTAATTCTGATGGAGTTGAAGCCAAAATCGCTTTATCTCAGCGAAATAAGTAATAAATGGACATCTTGAGTTTTCGAAGCTCCCCAGTTAAGTTCCAATTTAGTTAGATATTGAACAGTTTCAAAATGCTGAAAAGCCTTATTTCTGGCTGTTTTAAACTGGAATCAGGTCTAATTCTTATGTTCCAATGGAGTTGAAGCCAAAATCACTTTATCCCATCAAAGAAGTAATAAATGGACATTTTGAGTTTACGAAGCTCCACAGTTAAGTTCCAATTTAGTTAGATGTTGAAAAGCTTCAAATTGCTGAAAAGCCATATTTCTGGCTGTTTTAAACTGGAATTAGGTCTAATTCTTATGTTTTAATGCAGTTGAAGCCAAAATCGCTTTATCTCAGCGAAATAAGTAATAAATGGAAATCTTGAGTTTACGAAGCTCCACCGTTAATTTTCAGTTTAGTTAGATGTTGAAAAGCTTCAAAATGCTGAAAAGCAGTAAATCTGGGTGTTTTTAATTGTATTCAGGTCTAATTCTTATGTTTTAATAGAGTTGAAGCCAAAATCGCTTTATCTCAGCGAAATAAGTAATAAATGGACATCTTGAGTTTTAGAAGCTCCACAGTTAAGTTCCAATTTAGTTAGATATTGAACAGCTTCAAAATGCTGAAAAGCCTTATTTCTGGCTGTTTTAAACTGGAATCAGGTCTAATTCTTATGTTTTAATAGAGTTGAAGCCAAAATCGCTTTATCTCAGCGAAAGAAGTAATAAATGGACATCTTGAGTTGACGAAGCTCCACAGTCAATTTTCAGTTTAGTTAGATTTTGAACAGCTTCAAATTGCTGAAAAGCCGTATTTCTGGCTGTTTTAAACTGGAATCAGGTCTAATTCTTATGTTTTAATGCAGTTGAAGCCAAAATCGCTTTATCTCAGCGAAATAAGTAATAAATGGAAATCTTGAGTTTACGAAGCTCCACCGTTAATTTTCAGTTTAGTTAGATGTTGAAAAGCTTCAAAATGCTGAAAAGCAGTATATCTGGCTGTTTTTAATTGTATTCAGGTCTACTTCTTATGTTTTAATAGAGTTGAAGCCAAAATCGCTTTATCTCAGCGAAATAAGTAATAAATGGACATGTTGAGTTTACGAAGCTCCACAGTTAAGTTCCAATTTAGTTAGATGTTGAACAGCTTCAAATTGCTGAAAAGCCGTATTTCTGGCTGTTTTAAACTGGAATCAGGTCTAATTCTTATGTTTTGATAGGGTTTAAGCCAAAATCGCTTTATCTCAGCGAAAGAAGTAATACATGGACATCTTGAGTTTACGAAGCTCCACAGTTAAGTTCCAATTTAGTTAGATGTTGAAAAGCTTCAAATTGCTGAAAAGCCTTATTTCTGGCTGTTTTAAACTGGAATCAGGTCTAATTCTTATGTTCCAATGGAGTTGAAGCCAAAATCGCTTTATCTCAGCGAAATAAGTAATAAATGGACATCTTGAGTTTTCGAAGCTCCCCAGTTAAGTTCCAATTTAGTTAGATATTGAACAGTTTCAAAATGCTGAAAAGCCTTATTTCTGGCTGTTTTAAACTGGAATCAGGTCTAATTCTTATGTTCCAATGGAGTTGAAGCCAAAATCGCTTTATCCCATCAAAGAAGTAATAAATGGACATTTTGAGTTTACGAAGCTCCACAGTTAAGTTCCAATTTAGTTAGATGTTGAAAAGCTTCAAATTGCTGAAAAGCCATATTTCTGGCTGTTTTAAACTGGAATCAGGTCTAATTCTTATGTTTTAATGCAGTTGAAGCCAAAATCGCTTTATCTCAGCGAAATAAGTAATAAATGGAAATCTTGAGTTTACGAAGCTCCACCGTTAATTTTCAGTTTAGTTAGATGTTGAAAAGCTTCAAAATGCTGAAAAGCAGTAAATCTGGGTGTTTTTAATTGTATTCAGGTCTAATTCTTATGTTTTAATAGAGTTGAAGCCAAAATCGCTTTATCTCAGCGAAATAAGTAATAAATGGACATCTTGAGTTTTAGAAGCTCCACAGTTAAGTTCCCATTTAGTTAGATATTGAACAGCTTCAAAATGCTGAAAAGCCTTATTTCTGGCTGTTTTAAACTGGAATCAGGTCTAATTCTTATGTTTTAATAGAGTTGAAGCCAAAATCGCTTTATCTCAGCGAAAGAAGTAATAAATGGACATCTTGAGTTGACGAAGCTCCACAGTCAATTTTCAGTTTAGTTAGATTTTGAACAGCTTCAAATTGCTGAAAAGCCGTATTTCTGGCTGTTTTAAATTGGAATCAGGTCTACTTCTTATGTTTTAATAGAGTTGAAGCCAAAATCGCTTTATCTCAGCGAAATAAGTAATAAATGGATATCTTGAGTTTTCGAAGCTCCACAGTTAAGTTCCAATTTAGTTAGATATTGAACAGCTTCAAAATGCTGAAAAGCCTTATTTCTGGCTGTTTTAAACTGGAATCAGGTCTAATTCTTATGTTTTGATAGGGTTTAAGCCAAAATCGCTTTATCTCAGCGAAAGAAGTAATACATGGACATCTTGAGTTTACGAAGCTCCACAGTTAAGTTCCAATTTAGTTAGATGTTGAAAAGCTTCAAATTGCTGAAAAGCCTTATTTCTGGCTGTTTTAAACTGGAATCAGGTCTAATTCTTATGTTCCAATGGAGTTGAAGCCAAAATCGCTTTATCCCAGCGAAAGAAGTAAT